>NC_052479.1:15599130-15675622 GCF_009730915.1 Dioscorea cayenensis subsp. rotundata
CTTAGTGACACGTCCGAATATGCGTGTGTGTACCGCAAGTGCACGGGTGTCGAAGTAATAAATACCCGGTGAGTCGGGTAGTCGAATCCACGAGGAACAGTGGCTACTAGTACTAACTTCTTCTCTCGCTATCTAGCATAATGATAATGGGATAGTGTGGTGATCTAATGTGCGAAGAGATGAACACCCGGAGACGTAATATGCAAGGGTAAAAATGGAAGGAGAATCTCAATCGAGAAAAGTGGGGTATTCGGGCAATGCTCCCCTAGGATTCGTGTATTAGGTACGGATAAGCAAAGTGTTTCTATGATGAGTAAGTTAAGTCGTGGAAATCCAAACATAATCGGGTATATCTCTAGATCACTGATACTAGTCCCCTACGAGGTCCCGGTGGAGAAATCGCTCAATCTCAACACCTCACACCACATATGACCGCAAAAGCACTCTAGGGATTCCAAACGTGTATCCAATTCCTAAAAGATTGATCCAACCCTAATTCCTCGGCGAAGGATCCTAACCCCCTACAAGGTCCCGCGGAGAAATCGAGCAATCTCACGCCTCCCACCAAATATGGTTGCATAGAGCTTAGGAATGGAGATAGAATACACCAATCGGAGGAGAAAGGGACACTTCACTATCTCATGACTCACCCTCTCAACCCTCTTCAATCTTGAGGTTCTAACCCTAATGGAGATCTCTCTCCCACCAAGGCAACAAATCATGCAAACCAAATAACCATAAGATCAATAAGGCAAGCAAGCATTAAACAATCAAGAATGAAACTTAATCAAACTCGGATTAAATAGAAACACAAAGCAAATCCACAAAAGATGAGAATCCTAGGGTTCACAAGCCAAAATACCCTCTAGAGTTTTAGCTCTCCATGGAGCAACATACAAAACACACCATCAATGAATGAAAGTACATTAAAACCATAGAAATAAACCCCCTTATATATGAACTGATGGCCTTGATGGAGAGCTTCGACGTCTTGAAGGACCCACTCCGAAGCTAGGTTCACCGGTGGCTTCCTTGATGCTATGACGGAGGAGGAATCGATCAAAGTTGGTGACGAAGCGCCTCCAAAGCCGCAAAGACCTCCTCAAGAGCCGCACAAAAGATGAGAAAGAATAGGGCAAAACGGCTATTTATAGGCCTTAGATCGCGTCTGTCACGTGCCCTCACGCGCCCGTGTGGATTTTCCACGCGCCCGCGTGGGCTGCAAGAATTTCCACGCGGCTGCGTGAACAGTAATTGCTATAGTACTTTTCACAAAATGTGATCCGAACACTCTTCTCTTAAGGCCACATGTCCGGGCACACGTCCATGTGGTAGGCTATAAAACTTTTCTTCATCGACGTATCTTTGAGAGGTCTTGCAATCTTCACAAAGAGAAGCAATATGAAGATGTGGTTGCCTTTGTGCCCTTCCAAATAGTGAATTGACTTGAATCTTCTTAGAAGTTGGCACACATCTCCACGTTTATGAACTGCTCTTGTGTCTTGATCCTTGAATTGAACAAGAACTCCCAACATTGTGTCTTTATAGCCTATCTTTGCTTCCTTTTTACTCTTTAAAGCATTCACAATCTACATGCATAAAAGAACACCAAATACACAATATGACACATAAACCACAGTAAAAATGATGCTCAATGCATGTAAAACATATATAAAAATATGTCTACTCAAGCACTTATCACTTAGGTTCACCAAAATATACAAAGGGTGCATTCTACAAATGAGGGAAATTTCAACACTAAATACGAAAAATCAATGCTCTAGCTAAAAACTTGAATCAAAAAGGAAACAAAACCCGAAATCGTGTACGTGTGTGAATTCACTCAAAAACAACCCAAGGTATAATCCTCCAAGTTCTAAGTACAAGGGACTTATTTATCTACAAAAGTGACAACAATGTCAAAGATGGTAGTAGCTTCACACATCCTCTAAGGTAGCCTTTTCCAAAGCGGCCGCTAAGGTGGCTTTCACACTTTCGAGGTGGTAGCTCTTTCTACCGGAGTGGTAGCTTTCACTCATCCTATGAGATAGATCTTTCTCTCATTAGGGCATAACTAGTATCCGACTTATGAGAGTAGCTTCATACTTCATAGGTGGTAGCTCTTTCCACCCAACAAACACAAATAAACAATAAAACTATTTTGTTCCTTCTTTTCATTTTCATCATTTTTTTTAGAATTTAGCTCAAGAAAATAAACCTAACTAGTGCCTTTAACATCAAACATGAGTTTCCAATAGAGTTCAAAAAGTGAGTAGTGCACTAAGTGTAAATCGGGAAAAATTCCTAAAAATTCAAGCAAGAACTAGAGCATGAAAACATTCAATGTTAGAAATTCTCCTAAACTCAAAAATACAATGCTTGCAACTAAGGTGAACCGCCATTGGCTATGTGAGCATATGACAATCAAGAACAATAGAAAAGATATGTGCACTATGAAACTCCCCCCCACACTTAAGTTGTACATTGTCCCCAATGTACACATGCAAGCTCACTCAGAATATGCATCTTTCAAAAGCAAATATGGGGAAGCAATCAAAACAATACTCCCC
This sequence comes from Dioscorea cayenensis subsp. rotundata, assembly GCF_009730915.1. NCBI lineage: Eukaryota > Viridiplantae > Streptophyta > Magnoliopsida > Dioscoreales > Dioscoreaceae > Dioscorea > Dioscorea cayenensis. Next base: position 15,601,701 of record NC_052479.1, read on the forward strand.
TGACTCCTAGTGTTGCGTTTGATGAAGCTAATTCCATGGGAGTAGTGTTCCGACGGGTTGTGAAGCTCACACGGGCAAGTGCCGAAGCACATTGGCCGTGCCCATGACAAAGTCTCAATTCCCAAGAAGAAAAGACCATCTGCACGCATACACGAGGGGGTTCAATGAAGGTCAATAAAAACAAAATAAATTGAGTGAATATGAGAGATAAAGCAATGACTATAACTCGATGATGCAAAATGAACATAAACTCAGAAGGAGAAACCTTTCTGAGTAAACAAGTCTAAAATAAAATGCAAAGAAAGTAAAAGAAAGGAAGAGTCAAATGTCGGTGTCGCGCTAGGACGCCAGTGCTGCTGCTGCTGCTGGTGAAGCACATAGTGGGTCTACCAGTGCCGGGGTAGGGGATGAGGATGCTGGAGGAACTGAGGGTCTGGATCTCAGTAGATCTCATAGAAAGATGAACCGGGCCATAAGATCTGTGTACTGAGCCGACTGCATAGCCCAGAGCTCCGCTACCTCAGTCCAAATCTCTCTCACATCAGTCTCCAGCCTCTCAATACGATCATAAGCTCGAGTACCCGGTGCTACAGAAGGTGTGGGAATCTGCTGGACACCCCCCGCAGATATCTCCTTCGCCTCCCCGGTGCTATCTGCGATGAGTTGTAGCAAGAATATAGACTCTTGGCACAAACCTCCGCATACCAACCCCATCATCCTGATCGTATCAAATGCAAGAGGAGTAGGCATACTCGTCCTCTCGATGACCACGTGAAGGCGTCATCCAAGCCCATTCCCAAAATAAGTCTGGTGATATAGGGGCCAGCAAATAATAAACTCACTCTCGTCGAATGACCCTGGTACTGTAGAATATTCGCTACTATGCACCCCAAGTGAAGTGGTATATTGCGGGCCATGGAGTATAAAAAGAGCAAATCCAACTTGGTCAGCACTGTGTTATTCGCTCGACCGTCACCGACCTTTCTCGATAACTATATGTAAATATCTGTAGCTAAACTGGGATAAGCTAGAGGTCTTTGACAACTCCGATTCATACTCCCCATGGCCACAAAAAATCTTATACGCATGATATGGAGTCATCGATCATCGAAAAATCTGCTGGTGAATCGTCCCATACTCCACTCGTACCTATGTAAGCGACATCGTATAGGCCTATCTGAATCAAGAACTCACTGACACTCATGGAGAATGGATATCCGAATACCTGAAACTGTATCGCCTCTGTGGGGTCAAATCTCCCGTGCATCAAACGAAACTCAAAAGACGCTAAAACCTCAAGCGTCAATCACGCGATAGTCGGCTCACCGATTGCCAATAGCCTCCTCCGCCTTCCCACCGCTAGCATCTCATCAATTTTCATTAGCTGACTTGTCACCCTCATCGAATATCTTTCAAGTACTTGCAAATCCGTGAAACAAGTCCGACCAAACCCGAGTACTCGAAAAGTTTCTCAAATAGAGCTTGTTGCTCGGGGTTTGAGAAGTCCATGTGTAATGGCTCGGGTGGTGTGAGTCTGAGACGCTTAACTTTATTTTTCTTCACGCGAGGTGCCATATCTGTAGTATAAAAGAAGAAAATGATAAAAGAATCTCAGAAGCAATATACTGCAGAATTCCACACGGGCTTATGGAAATTACCCACACCCTTGTGGATCTGCAGGGCGTGAAACTCCTGCACGGGTGCACAACAACTCTCAAAAATTCAATTTAAAACCACTTCTAAATGATTCCTAAACATACACCATGCATGGAAATTCGCAATTAAAGATATTTAATTTGTGAAAAACAAGAGTTGGAGAAGAAAAGAGGATAAAAAGGTTACCAAAGAAATGTTGTGAAAACTCTGAAAATCAGTATGATATGTGAAGCAAAATCCTCCAAAACAACTATGAGCGGTCGGACAGATGATTAGAAGTAGTTTTTAGGTGACTGGAAATGAAGAATGGGATGGATCACAAGCTTTGTAAGGAAGAAATTGTGTCTCTTGGAATTCTATGCATCCACACGGGCGTGTGGAAATTCCCCACACTCGTGCGCCTCACTTCAAAAGAGCACCACGAGGGCGTACACGTCCCCTGTGCTCTCGCGAAAGCACTCCTTTAACTTCGACCGGTCTCGCACGGGCATGTGGAAAAATACCCACGCCCTCGTGCATCCGACCCATGGGAAGGCGACGCCACTGTGGCTTCTCTGGACATCTGAGAAAAATACCAAGTGTTATACATGCCCGTGAGGAAATTCCACACGGGCGTGGACATTCACATGCCCAATTCAAAGGGGCAAATGCACGCCCCTGTGTTTTCTCGGGATGGAGAGAACTCCTCCGCTAGAGTTTCACTGCAGGGCGTGTGGAAATTACCCACGCCGGTGCATGGTTCCTAGAGTTGCCCACGAGGGCAAGTCCACGCCCGCGGTGCTCTCGGGAAAAATCGCCCAACTGCGAGGAATCCACACGCCCGTGCAGAAATGACCCACGGGCGTGTGATAGTCGCATGGTCGCGATGTGGGTAGCCCGCACGCCCCGTGCCTTTTTTGGATGAGCTCGCGGTGTAACCTCCACTGCAGGCGTGTGGAAATTCCACCGCGCCCGGTGTTTTCTCCGGATGACTTAGAAAAATCCGCTGGGGCTCTCGAAAAATTTCTAAACATGTTTGCACACTCGGAGCCTGCCCTATTTCAACTTTTACCAGTGAAAAATATGAAATAGAGCTCAAACGACCAAACTTCGCCAATTCTACATGAAAACAAATGATTATAATTCAAAGTGCACAAGGAAATCTCAGCACAAGCATCTAATAGATTAAGACACCAACACTTAACTATTTATTCATGCAAACACTAATCTAAAAAAAACTAAGAAAATAGTAATTGCTTTGGTTGCCTCCCAAGAAGCGCTTGTTTAACGTCACGTAGCTTGACGTATCTTGTCTTACCTCACGGGGGTTCACGAATGAAATTCGCCCTCTTACCCATGACTTGAAAGCATGATGGGCAAAGTCTCTTAAGGGTAGAGGGTGTATTATCGGGCTTTGGATCGCCTAGCAATGGTTCATCCAACTTTCTTGGTTCATGTACATCTCCAACAGTCTTGAAGCATTTTCGATGGCGTATCCTAGCACTCTTCATTTTCCGGAGCACCTTCTTCAATATCCCTGGGGTCCATGTTACTTCTTCAGTCGACCCAAGCATCATTACTTCTTCATTGCTTTCCTCTTGGTCAAACAATCCTTCATATGAATCCGAGTTAAACATTTCCTGCATGTATTCATCAACAAGCTCATCAGTAGTGTCTAGAAAATACAAAGTGTCATCAAAATTGAGAGAATGCCACAAGGCTTCAGCAAGGCGGTAAGTGATTTGTCATCTCCAACTCTCAATGTGAGCTCTCCGCCATCCATGTCAATCAATGCTTTGGAAGTCAGCAAGCATGGTCTCCCAAGTATCAAGGGTACATCTGCATCCTCATCGACGTCTACTACTACAAAGTCAACCAGAAAAATGTACTTGTCCACCTTGACAAGCACATCTTCAATTATACCTCTCGGATGTCGCTCCGTTCGGTCCGCCAATTGTGAAGTCATCCGAGTGGGTCTAGGCTCTCCCAAGCCTAGCTTTTGGAAAAAATTGTACGGTATGACGTTGATACTTGCCCCTGAATCCGCAAGTGCCATTTCCTCACCTAAGTTACCGATGTTACGCGGAATGATGAAGCTTCCCGGGTCTTTCTTCTTGTTCGGTATGTTCTTGTGCAGCACCGCCGAGTATAAAGCATCTAGCACCACTGAAGCACTTTCCTCCAACTTCCTCTTGTTAGTCAACAAGTCTTTCAGGAACTTCTCATACTTAGGCATTTGAGCTAATGCCCCTACAAAAGGAATGTTTATGTGGAGTTGCTTGAATAAACTCAGGGAACTTCTTATACTGTTCATCCCCTTGGTCATTCTTCAATCTAGAGGGATAAGGGATTCTTGGCTTGAAAGGTGGGGATGCCACCTCTTTCTCTTTCTTTGCTCCCTCCTCAACCTCTACAACCTCGGGTGCGTGTTCTTTCGGCGTCAAACTCAGGAGCCTCCCTTCAACCTCACGACCACTTCTCAAATTGATTGCCTTCACATGTTCTCTAGGGTTGGTTTCCATATTGCTTGGTAAACTTCAATGTGGCCTTTCGGAGAGAGACTTCGCAATTTGCCCCACCTAATTTTCAAGGTTGTGCAAGGAGGCGGTGTGGTTGCGAAGTGTAGCCTCGACTGATTCAAACCATGTATTTACAGATTGAACAAATCTAGCCAAGTGCTTCTCTAAATCCGTCATTCGGGTCTCCAAGCCTGAAATTCTGTTTTCCACTTGAGGAGCTTGTTGTTGTTGTTGGAATCCCGGTGGCCCCATAGCCTTTTGTGGTGCTTGATTACTCAATGAAAAGTTGGGATGATTCTTCCAACCTGAATTGTAAGTATTGCTATATGAGTTCGCTTGAGGTCTCATGCTATTACCTACAAAATCAATGTTTTCCACTGAAGAAACATCACCAATAACGATCGGGCAATCGGAGGGAGCATGTCCTCCACCACAACCGGTGCAATTGGTCATAGCCACAACTCTATTCGAAGCTATGAGATCTAGATTCGTACTAAGACTCTCTACTTGCCGCCAATGAGGTTACGCATCAATTTCATGGAGACCGGCCACCTTTTTTCTTCTCCCTAGCATTCCATTGGTAGCTATTTAACTCTATTTCCTCAATTAATTGACGAGCCTCACCGGGGGTTTTGCTACCTAAGGTTCCTCTTGCTGCCGCATCCAAGAGTTGCCTTGTACGCGGGTTCAAACCATTGTAAAAGGTTTGAACAATCATCCTACGCGGGAATCCGTGTTGCAGTACACTTTTCTCGGGAGCTCCTTGAACCTTTCCCATGTCTCGAATAGAGACTCCAATTCCAATAGAAGAAAGGACGAGATCTCATTCCTAAGCTTTGCTGATTTTCCAGGAGGAAAATAATGGGCTAAAAAAGCTTCTACCATCTCCTCCCATGTAGTGTAGCCACCGCTTCGCTCTCCTCTTCAAGGAAAATGGGAAGGCTCTCAATTTGATGGCATCATCCGTCACCCCATTTATCTTGAGCATATCGCATCACCTCGAAAGTTCTCTATGTGACTGTTTGGATCCTCCTCTGGCCAAAACCGTTGAATCGTGAGGCTAGCTGCGCAGCATATGGATGAATGCCGGGCTTTAGCTCGAATTTACAGTCGTAATCGGGAGAGGCACAATACTCGATTATGTCACCAACATCGAAGGTGCGGCAAGAGTCGGATAGTGTTCCTCTGTAGCTCATACGTCTCGCCATGTTTTGATTCCTCTCCTTCCAAATCACTCGATTATCTTTGTTCTTGCACGGGTTCTTTACATTTTTTCTAAGTGTACATTCAAGCTCAAGGTCTCCTTCAATCAATATTGATGGATTCCCTCGAGTCATAACCTGAAGCTGCACCAAAAAGAAAGGAAAAAAATACCAGAACAATGATAGAATAAGAAGACGTGAAATAGAATGTGTGGTGAAATAGCTAAGAAAACAAAGTGCAAAGTATCTCTAAATGCCTAGCTTCCTCGACAGCACGCCAAAAACTTGACAAGGTCCCTTGCGTATATCCCATCAAGTGCACGGGTTTGTCGAGTAATAATCCCGGGTGAGCGGGTATCGAATCCACAGGGAGTAGGGAATAAAAATACTTAATTCGATTCTTAGCTATATAAAAGATCAATGATAATGAGTGTGACAATGATTCAATTCTCAACAGTAAAAGCAACAAGTAAGAGAGCAAAAAGTAAAAAGAAGGGGGTAAGGCAATCGATAAAGATGGGGTACCCGGATAATGCTCCACCTAGGATAATTGTTTCAAGTGCAAGAACCCCTATTATGCTTCCTAATCAATGCAATGAGTGAGTCATGGAAATCATAATTACATAGTCCCAAATCTAAGGTCAACTATGCTAACTCTATACATGTCCCGGAGGAGAAATCGAACAATCTCAACACCTCGCACTTTCGCATAGAGTTGCAATGAGCTACTAGGGATTCAAGTGATAAATCTCTTCCTAATTATAGACCTAACCTTTCGGTCCAGGTGGAAGGTCCCTAACCACAATTGAGCCCTAGATACTAAGATCACCTAAACGCTTCACTCCGTTGCAGCGCAACTAATCCCTAGCGGAAGTTCATCCCTTAGACCATTCACTCTATTATGGCCGCAAAGAACTCGAGAGCGGAGGTGAGAATCTATCACGACCCGGAGAGAAAGGGGATGCTCTGTACCTACTCGACTCACCCTCTCAACCCTCTCCAACCTAGCTTTTGTCTAACGGCTGCGTGGTGTGTCACTCACTCACAAGGTTATCAACAAGAACTCTCAACCTAGTGTCACTCTAGGGGAAATGTTCATACAATCAGCGTTCAAGGTTGGAACTCACAATAAACATCAATTTATTGAAAGCATAATAAAGAGGTTCAAAAAAGAAAATACATCCTAGGGTTCTCAATACCCGAGTACCCGACTAGGGGTTTTAGCTCTCCATGGAGCTAAGTACAATCAAAAAGAAAATTGAATGTAAAAGCAATGAATCCATAAAAGAAACCAAACTCGATAGTCGTGTCGATGGTCTTGTGGAAAGTCCTCTACTAAATGATCGAGGATTCCTCAGTCACAGTATAGGATGCGCCTCGACGGAGCTCCCCTACCAACCTATCTTCCCTAGGGCAGCATGGCGATGGGAGCCATAGAACCTCTCAAAACCTTAGCCAATGTCCCTCGAAAATCCTAGCAGAGCTCTCTCTCAAGTTAGGAAAAAGATGGAGAAAAAGAATACAAAAAAATCGGGGCTAAATCGGTTTTAAATACGAGGCGGAATCGAGGCGACTACATGGGCGTGGATGCTCCACGTCGCAGTGGGAGATTACCACACGGGCGTGGATAATTTCCCACCGCCCGGTGTGGATTCTCTGCTTCTCGGTTTCTCGACTGCTTTGTGAGCGATCTTGCTCATAGTACTCGACCTGAATAGCTTCCCAATTTCATACTTTCGTAGGGGGTAGCATAGCGGGCTGCACGTTCACGTCGTGGATCACTTGCTTCTTCAATGATGGTACGTTGGTCTGGAGCTCTTGTTCTATGTGTGTAAGACGGAATGCTCGAATGTGACTATCTTTGTGCCCCTCCAAATGGATGTGCCCACTCGAATACGAGGAGGTTGGCACACACTCTAGCATCTCACACGACCTATGTCTTCGCGTTTGAACCCTAGCAAGATTTCCTCAAGTGGTGCATTATGATCCACATTGGCCTATTTCCTTCATGCTCGGCATCACAACCCTACCGATAAAACTAACATAAAAACACACATATTAGTGTTAAAACCCGAGAAAAAGTAATGCTTAATATAAGGAATGAGATGCTTCGCATTAAGTATCGCATAATCAGCTATCAAATCTCTTTGAGTGCACTCACATCGTGAATCGAGATTGACTGAAACTTGAGCTTTGATAGCCCCTCAAACCCGAGCATCGATGCTTAGGAATAGCAAACTCCATAAGTTCATGCTCGGGAAAGGAGCTCATGTAGACATTTGCCGGTAGCTTCCTTGGTCCCTACCATGCCATATCTATAAGAATTGAAGAGAAATTGATCAAAACTAATTCAAAGAAATCAATACTCGATTGACAATGCCCCTTGCGTGTGACTACTCAAGTACATAGGGTTTGTCAATGTAATAAATCCCAGTGAATGGGTATCGTATCCACGAGGGAGTAGGAATATAAATACCAAGATTGCTATGTAACTAAGTGAAAAGCAAGGAATAATAATTTTGTTGATTAAAATGTAATGAAAGTAAGAATAAAAGAAACAAGAAAAGAGAGGAGCACAAATAGATGACGAGGTAAGGCAATGAGATAGAAAGTGGGAGTACTCGGGATATTGTTCCACCTAGGAAAAAATTGTTTAAAGTGCAAAATTAACTATTATATCTCGTATTTGACACTTAAAGAGTCATGGAATTAAGCTAAACACACTGTCCCAAACCCTAAAGGTCAACTGTGGCTAACTCTACATTATGTCTCGTGGGACAAATAAATCAATCTCAACACCTCACACTGTGTAGAGTTGCAAGACACTTTAGGTATTCCAAGTGATAAACCCTATTCCAATGTATAGATCTAACTTTTTGGTCGTGGCGAAAGATCCCTAGTTGGTATTAAGCCTTAGGTGCTAAAGTCACTTCAATGCTTCACTCCGTTGCCTGTGCAATTAAGCCACAGTGGAGGTTATCCCTTAGCCCATTCACTCTACTATGACCGCAAAGAACTCTTGGAACATCGACGTAGGATAAATTCCATCAGAGGGAAAATGAAATGCTCTACTATCTCTCAACTCACCCTCTCGACCCTCTCCAATCTTTCAATGTCTAACCCTCATGGTGTGTCACTCACTCACAAAAGTTACCAATGTAGACTCTCAACCCTAGTGTCACTCTAAGGGAGAAATCAGGCAACAAGCATTCAAGATTGAAACTCAATTAAAGACATCAATTAAGGAAAACATAATTGAATATTAATAAAACAAATACATCATAGGGTTCACAAACCCAAGTACCCACTAGGGGTATAGCTCTTCATGGAGCTAGTTACAATCAAACATGAAATTGAATGTAAAAACAAGTAATCCATAGAAATAACCCCCTTGGTATTCATGTCGATGGTTTTATGGAGTGGCCTCGTCTTCTCCAAAGGTCCTCTTGTTCGGCCTAAGGCACACCTCTACGGATGCGGTCGCGTGAAGGTTCCCCCAATAACCTTCTTCCAAGCAGAGAGCGGTGTCGAATCCATAGAACAACTCCAAAGACTTGCCAAAAGCCCCTCAAAACCCTAGCCGATGGCCTCTCAAAAAATATGGAAAAGTTGGAGAGAAGGTTGAAAGATGGATCCCAGAATCGGGTGAATCACGGCTTAAATATGGCTAGCATCGGGCATCCACACGCCCCTGTGGATTCTCCACACGAGCCTGTGGAATTTAAACACAAGTGTTGGAAATTTCCACACGCCCGTGTGGATTATCTGCAAACCTGATTTTCTTCCTATTATGAATAGTAACTGCTACAATATATTCCTATGATGATTGGCTATAGTAACCTTCTGAAGTACTCCACCAAAACACTCCTAATTCCACACTTCTCATCGAGGTAACATAAACGGGCACACATTTATGCCGTAGATCGCGTCACTTCTTCAATAAATAGGTTCATTAGTAAATATCTTGCTATCATTGCACGAATTGGGATACATAAATGTGACTGCCTTCGTGCCCCTCCAACACATTGTAATGGCTTGAATACATGAAGGTTGGCACACATTCACGTATCTTAGAGCCCCACTTGAGTCTTCACATTTGTTCCTTCCAAGATTCCAGAGAAACCAGAGAAACAGAGAATCCACACGGGCGTGTGGAAATTATCCACGCCCGTGTGGAAATTCCGCACGGGCGCGTGTATCATCCACGCCCGTGGAGTTGCCCGATTCCAGCCCTATTTAAAGCCGATTCAACCCTGATTTTGGTATTATTTTCTCCATCTTTTCCCCAACTTGCGAGAGGGCTTCGGCTAGGGTTTTGAGGGGTATTGTCCAAGGTTTTGGAGAGGTTCTATGGCTCCGACATCGTGATTCCATTAGGAAGAAGGTTGGTAAGGGAGCTTCGATCGAGGCGTATCCTATACCAGACGAAGGAATTCTTGGACGACGAGTAGAGGACTTTCCACAAGACCATTGACATGACCATCGAGGGGGTTTCTTTATGGATTCATTGCTTTTACATTCGATTTCTTTGATTGTACTTAGCTCCATGGAGAGCTAAACCCCTAGTGGGTACTTGGGTGATTGTGAACCCTAGGATGTATTCGCTTCAATGAACTTCTTTATTATGCTTTCAATAAATTGATGTTTATTGTGAGTTCCAACATTGAATGCTTGATTGTATGAACATTTACCCTAGAGTGACACTCGGGTTGAGAGTTCTTATTGGTAACCTTGTGAGTGAGTGACACACCACGAGCGTTAGACAAAGCTAGGTTGGAGAGGGTTGAGAGGGTGAGTCGAGAGGTACAGGAGCGTCCCCTTTCCCCTCTGACGTGATAGATTCTACCTCCGTTCCTCGAGTTCTTTGTGGCCATAATAGAGTGAATGGTCTAAGGGATGAACCTCCGCTGGGGCCTAGTTGTGCGTGCAATAGAGTGAAGCGTTGAGATGATCTTAGTATCTAGGGCTTAATTTTGGCTAGGGACTTTCCGCCTGGACCAAAGGGTTAGGTCTAAATCTAGGAAGAGATTTATCACTTGGAATCCCTAGAGCTCATTGCAACTCTATGCGAGTGTGAGGTGTTAAGATTGTTCGATTTCTCCTCCCGGACATGTATAGAGTTAGGCATAGTTGACCTTAGATTTGGGACTATGTATGTAAGGATTTCCACGACTCACCATTGCATTGATTAGGAAGCATAATAGAGAGTTCTTGCACTTGAAGCGATTATCCTAGGTGAAGCATCATCCAAGTACCCCATCTTTATCGATTGCCTTGCCTCCTCCTTACTTTTTCTCTCTTACTTGTTGCTTTTAATTTCTGAGAATTGAATCATTACCACACTTATCATTATTGATACTCCACATAGCTAAGAATTGAATTAAGTGTCTTTACTCCCTACTCCCTGTGGATTCGACCCCGCTCACCTGGGATTATTACTTCGACAAACCTGTGCACTTGCGGGATATACGCAAGGGGACCTTGTCAAAGGGCATGCTCCGCCACCTCTCGACTCACCCTCTCGACCCTCTCTAATCTAGTTTTGTCTAACCCTCGTGGTGTGTCACTCACTCACAAAGGTTACCAATATGGACTACCAACCCTAGTATCACTCTAAGGGAGGATTCAATCAATCAAGCATTCAAGATTGGAACTTAAATAAAACATCAATTAATAAAAGCATAATAGAAGGTTTAATGAAACAAATACATCCTAGGGTTCACAAATCTAAGTACCTACTAGGGGGTTTAGCTCTCCATGGAGCTAGTCACAATCAGTAATGGAATCGAATGTAAAAACAAGTAATCCATAAAAAACCCCCTCGATAGTCATAACGATGGTCTTATGGAGAAGCCTCGTCTCCTTCAAAGGTTCCCTTGTCCGGCCTAGGACGCACCTTGTCGGATCGGTGCTGACGAAAGCTCTCCCAATAACCTTCTTCCAAGTGGAGCTCGATGTCGAAGCCAAAAAAACTCTCAAAAAACCCTGCCAATAGCTCTCAAAATTCTAGCCCCAGCCCCCTCTCAAAGTTGGGAAAGAATGAAGAAAAGAATGTTGAAATAGGAGCTGAATCACAGCTTAAATAGAGCTAGAATCGGGCATCTACACGCTACGTGGATTTGCCACACTGGCCTGTGGAATTTCTGCATGGGCGTGGATAATTTCCCTACGCCCATGTGGATTCTCCGGAATTCTCTTTTTAGCCTGTACGTGAATAATACCGACTACAATAATTTACTACGATATTTTGCTACGATACACTCTGCTATAATCTTGGCTCAAAAACACTCCCGAATCACTTAGTTTTGAGTTATAGAATTAGAAGGATCATTCTTGGCCATTGAAGTAGCACTTAGTAGTTTAAGACTTAGTATTATTTGTAAGTGGAGTGATTAGCATCTAGGGCTATACTGATTGAAGTGCTTAGGCTACACCAGATCAGGGCAAATGAGATATAAGATTCAATTACACGGCACAGACATATAAGGGGTGAGACAGGATATTTTTATTATGCTTATTGACTATAACTCAACATCTATGTATCATTATCCATTGCTTTTGGAGTCTTATATTTGCTTGATGCCAGAGGTAATGCATTTAGCCACTTTTCAGTCTCTTTGTTTTTCATGAGTTGATTGCTTGGGGACAAGAAATGCTTAAGTGTGGGGATATTTGATAAGTGTCTAAATGTAGGTGTTTTCATATATATATCGTATTCACTTTGCATATATTTTGTGAGGTTTGATGGCCGTTTTGCGCTTAATCATCTACTATTTGCTTTGTAGGGCATAAGGAAGCCATAGAGAATAAGAAGATATCATTTGGGCAAAAAGACAAGAAAACAGGAATTTGGGTGCTATCCGACCCCATACAACCCCTATACAGCCCGTATGTCGTGTTGGGTATAAATATTGACTTTTAGGGCAGAACAAAGGGGCTTTTTGCTGAGCTTATTTTGGGAGACCACTTGAGAGGCTTTGGGCGACCTTGGTAAGGAGAAGAAGGGCAAGGAAGCTAGGAGATCATTCAAGGCCAAGGTTCAAGACTCTCAAGGCAAGAAGGCAACATCATTCAAGGGGAGATCTACCACGATTTGAAGGAAGGAGACCCGCGGCTAGAGGAAGCGTCATTCGGCATTCCTTTGGTGGGGGAAGCATCATTCGGCATATATTCTACCTCTACCTCCACCATTTCATCTAGGGAGTGTCACTTATGCTTTTCTTTTGTGTTTCACTTGATTATATTGCTTGTTGTGGGATGATGACACACTAGACCCCCAAGGGCAACGGGTGTTTGTAAACCTTGGGGGCTTTTATCATGTATTTTGGATGATTACTTGTTAATTCCATGCTTTGGTAATTTTGAGATTTAATCCATTGTTTTCATGCTAAGTGCTACACTAAGGAGAAATTAGTAGCTCTTTTATGAGTGATTCATGTAGATGTGACTTGCTCGCATGTATTAGATCATGAATGGATTAGAAGGGGATACTTGTATCATCACGGCGAGAAATCGGGTGTTTGGTAGCCCTCCATGTAGTTTTAAGCTGAAGAAGAGTAGGCTTACTCCTAACTGAGATTTCCTCGTACTTAATGCAATTGTTGGAATGTGGATTTGGGAGAAATTCCTATCTATGTTCGTATGGGATTAGGGTTCAATCACCGAGAAATTGGGGTTGTTCTAATCTTGGAATCTCATGGTCCGTTTTACACTTGCATCTTTTATTCATCATCCACGTTTCATGATAACCCCTCAAGGGGATCCGCATCCATAGGCCTTTCCATTACATTGAGTTTCTTGCTTGCTTATTGCTTGTTCTCTCTAATTTGTTGATAATCTTGTTTTAGTTTTAATTGCACCTACTAGAGTAAATTCCCTCACTAGAGATCTTAGGCTAGATAATAGCTCGAGAAGGAGTAATAGGAGATCCTTAGCCCCGTGGAATACGATCCTCGTGTCTTCACACGAGGTATTACTTGGCGATCCCGTACACTTGCGGGGAAGCAATCAACTACCTTTGTGTCCCTCTAAACCATTGTGCAAGCTTGAATCCACGGAGGTTCTCACACATTCTCGCATTTTAAAGCCGACTTATGTCTTCGAGTTTGACTCTTCTCAAGATTTCCTCCAAATAATCCGTTCATGATCTACATTAGCTTCTTTCTTTAACATTCAGCTTCATAACCCTATATGCATGAAAGTAACACAAATGCACAAGTATTAGCGCTAAAGCCTGATAAAAGTAATGCTCATCATAAGGAAAGAACACTTTGCATTCTTATCATACAAGCACTTATCAAACTCCACCACACTTAAGTTTTTGCTTGTCCTCAAGCAAAAATTTAAAATTAAAACATTGAAGAATAGATGAAGGAAATATTGGAAGTGCTTGGTGATAAGTGCTTGAGTAGACATATTTTTATATATGTTTTACATGCATTGAGCATCATTTTTTACCATGGTTTACTTCTCATATTGTGTATTTGGTCTTCTTTTATGCATATAGGTTGTGAATTCCTTGAAGAGTAAAAAGGAAACAAAGATAGGCCATAAAGACACAATGTTGTGAGTTCTTGTTCAATTCAAGGACCAAGACATGAGAGGAGTTCATAAACACGGAGATGTGTGCCAACTTCCAAGAAGATTCAAGTCAATTCACTAGTTGGAAGGGCACAAAGGAAGCCACATCTTCATGTTCCTTCTCTCTGTGAAGATTGCAAGACATCTCAAAGATACGTCGATGAAGAAAAGTTTTATAGCCTACCACATGGACGTGTGCCCGGACATGTGGCCTCAAGTGAAGAGTGTTCGGACCGTATTTTGTGAAAAGCAGTGAAGCATTGGAGCAGTTTTACTGCAGCAGTACTGTAGTAAAATTACTGTTCACGTGCCCGCGTGGGAATTCCTGCAGCCCACGCGGGCGCGTGGAAAATCCACATGGGCACGTGACAGACGTGGTCTAAGGCCTATAAATAGCCATTTTGCCCTATTCTTTATCATCTTTTGTGCGCCTCTTGAGGGGTGAGACGGCTAGGGTTTGGAGAGGAGGTCTTTGCGGCTTTGGAGGCGCTTCGTCACCAACTTTGATCAATTCCTCCTCTGTCATAGCATCAAGGAAGCCATCGGTGAACCTAGATTCGGAGTGGGTCCTTCAAGATTTCAAAGCTCTCCATCGAGGCCATCAGTTTATATATAAGGGGGTTTATTTCTATGGTTTTAATGTACTTTCATTCATTAATGGTGTGTTTTGTATGTTTCTCCATGGAGAGCTAAAACCCTAGAGGGTATTTGGGCATGTAAACCCTAGGATTCTCATCTTTTGTGGATTTGTTTAGTGTTTCTATTTAATCCGAGTTTGATTAAGTTTTAATCTTGATTGTCTAATGCTTGCTTGCCTTATTTATCTTTTGGTTATTTGGTTTGCATGATTTGTTACCTTGGTGATAGAGAGGTCTCTATTAGGGTTAGAATCTCAAAATTGAAGAGGGTTGAGAGGGTGAGTCAGGAGATAGTGTGCATCCCCTTTCCCCTCCGATTGGTGTATTCTATCTCCATTCCCTAAGCTCTATGCAACCATATTTGATGTGAGGCGTGAGATTGAGAGATTTCTCCACCGGGACCCTGTAGGGGATTAGGATCCTTCGATGGGAATTAGGGTTGGATCAATCTTTAGGAATCGGATACACCTCTTGGAATCCCTAGAGTGCTTTGCGGTCATATGTGGTGTGAGGAGTTGAGATTGAGCGATTTCTCCACCGGGACCTCGTAGGGGACTAGTATCGGTGATCGGGAGGCCGGATCTGATTATATTTGGATTTCCATGACTTAACTTACTCTTCATAGAAACACTTTGCTCATTCGGTACCTAATACCTGAATCCTACGGGGAGCATTGCCCGAATACCGCACTTTTAGTAATTGAGATCTCCATCCATTTCACCCTTGCATATTCATCTCCAGTATTCATTTCTTCACACATTTGATCACACACCTTTCCATTTATTATTAGGCTAGAAAGCAGAGAAGAGTTAGTACTAGTAGCCCTGTTCCCTATGGATTCGACTACCCACTCACCAGGGTAATTATTATTTCGACACCCGTGCACTTGCGGTTTACAGGCATATTCGGATTCGTGTCACTTTGCCTTAGGTTCACCACAGCATACAAAGAGAGCATTCTACAAGTAAGGGAAATTTCAACATTAAATACGAAAAATTAATGCTCTAGCTAAAAACTTGAATCAATAAGGAAAACAAACCCAAAATTGTGTAAGTGTGTGTGCAAACTCACTCAAGTCAACCCAAAGTACACTCCTCAAAGTTCTAAGTATAAAGGACTTATTTATCTACACAAACTAACACAAATTAAAATGGTCATAGTAGCTTCACACATCCTCTAAGGTAGCCCTTTCCAAACCGGCCGCTAAGGTGCCTTTCGCACTTTCGAGGTGGTAGCTCTTTCTACTGGGGTGGTAGCTTTCACTCACCCTATGAGATAGTTCTTTCTCTCATTAGGGCATAACTAGTATCCAACTTATGAGAGTAGCTTCATACTTCATAGGTGGTAGCTGTTTCCACCCAACAAGCACAATTAAACAATAAAACTATTTTATTCTTCCTTTTCCCTTTTTTAATTTTTTTTTAAATATCAAAAGAAACAACTATAACTGGTCCCTTTAGCATCGAACTTTAGTGTCCAAAAGAGTTTAATGAGCGAGTAATGCAACATGTGTCAACGGATAAAAATTCCTAGAAATTCAAGCAAGAACTAGAGGATGAGAACATTCAAAGTTAAAAAGTCTCCTAAACTCAAGAAGACATCAATGTAACTAAGGTGAACTACCATTATGTGGGCATGTATGCCAATCTAAACTAATATAAAAGACATGTGCACTATAAAACTTCCCCCCCACACACACACACACTTAAGTTGTCCATTGTTCCCAATGTACACATGCAAGCTCACTCATAATGTATATCAATCGAGAGTATATATAGGAGAAGCAATCAAAGTAATACTTCCCTGACTCCTAGTGTTGCATTTGATAAAGCTAAATCCTTGGGAGTGATGTTCTGACGGGTTGTTAAGCACACAAGACCAAGTGCAAAAGCACCTCGGTCGTGTCCATGACTAGTTCTCAATTCCCATACTAACAAGACCATCTGCACGCATACACAACGGGGTTCAGTAAAGCTCAATAAAGTAAAACTAACTCGGGTAAATAACAGGTAAAGTAATAAATACAACTCGGGACCGTAAAATGAAAAATATAATTATAAGGAAAGTCCTTTCTGAGTATACAAGTCCAAAATAAAATGCAAAAATAATAAAGATCATGAAATTAATGTCAAGTGTCAATGTCATCAACTGGCGGCTTTGTTGTTGCTGCTGGATAATCGAATGGTGCCACTGGATCAGGTGTTGTTAATGCCGGAGGAGTCGGAGGTCGGCTAATCAATAACTGCTGTACCTTGTCAAAACGGGTTATCACATCAGTATACTGTGCTGACTATATCACTCGAATCTCAGTGATCTCAGACCATAATACACTCATAGCACTCTCGAGCCTCTCAATTCGATCATGAGCTCAGGAAGGAGTTAAAATAGGCACTGAGTGCCAGAGTATCTCCTGGGCTGCAAAGGGTACTCCTGTCCCCGTCCGTGCAAACTGAGGCTAGGGAACATGTCGGGAATCCTCCGCTTTATATCTTCAGCCCTCAGCAATCTCTGGGTGGCTATAGCTATAATGTCACCAACCCCATCATCCTAATCATATCAAATCCAAGAGGGGAAGGCACGACCGTCCTCTCAGTACCTCATATAGCGTCTAGAAAACCCATCCCCAAGATGACTCAGGACCAGCGAATAATACTCCCACTCTCGCAAACTGGCCATGGTACTCAAAACGTCTGCCACTATGTGCCCCAGGTGAATCAGCATATTGCGGACCATGGAGTACAAATAGAGTATGTCCTACCTGCTCAAAATAGTTGTGTTGGCAACTCGACAAGACACATACCTGCTGAGGACCGAGTGTATGCATCTATAGCTCAGCTAAGATAGGTTGGTAGCCTTGGACACTACCGGTTCATACTGCCCATGTCCACACAAAACTCAGTATGGTTGCTAAAGAGTCGACGTACCCGGGAAATCCATCGGTAAGCGTCCATACTCCTCGGTACCTGTGTAAATCTCATCGTACAAGTCCATACGAACCATTAACTCAGTGACACTCACACAAAATGGATGTCCGAATGCTCAGAGCTATATAGCATCCACGATGTTTAAACTCCCATATGAGTGATCAAACTCGAAAAATGCCAACATCTCTAGCGTCATCGCACGGAAAGTTGGCTTTCGGATCGCCAACAATCTTCTCCAGCTCCCCACGGCTAACATCTCATCAATCTCATTGGCTAGCTCATAACTCCGCCGAATCTCTCTTAGCACACTCAAATCCACAATGCAAGACTGACCAAAAGTGAGTGTCGATAATCTCTCAAATCGAGCCTGATGCTCGAGATTCAAGAATTCCATATCTACTCGCTGAGGTCGGGTCTCCCTGGGACAGTTAACTTCTTGCTTCTTTGAACGAGGTGTCATATCTGCAAGAATTGACGAGAAAACAATCAACGAGGTGTGAAAATCACAAAGTTTCATGTCAATACTCCCATAAAATACACCTTTAAACAAGTTCTAAACTCTTTCTAAACATGCATAAACCAGTAGAAAACCCCCTCGGTAGTCATGTCGATTGTCTTGTGGAGTGGCCTCATCTCCTCTAAAGGTCCCCTTGTCCGGCCCTAGGGACATACCTCACCCGAGTCGAGTCGGATCAAGGCTCACCCAATAACCTTCTTCCAAGTAGAGCGGTGTTGAAGTCGGAGAATCACTCTAAAAAGCCTTAGAAAACCTCTCAAAACCACAGCGCCGCCCTCTTGAAAGTTAGGGAAACGATGGAGAAAAGAATGTCTATATCGGGGCTGAAATTGGCCTTAAATAAGGCTGAAATCAGGAATCGACACGCCCCTGCTGATTCACCACACGGGCTTGTGGAAAAACGCATGGGCGTGTGGATTCTCTGGAAATCACGTTTCTCGGCTGGCTATAAATAGTACCTTCTATAGTGAATTACTGTGGAGTTTGCTACAATACTCTGCTATAGTACCATCCTGAAATACTCCCAAATTCATATTCTCATCGAGGTAACATAAACATGCACACGTTTATGTCGTAGATCATTTTGCTTCTTCAATAAACATCTACATTGGTGGAGATCTTACTATACATTGATGGAGATCTTCCAATACTACCTTTGTGCCCGTCCAAATCATTGTGTTGACTTGAATATGAGGAGGTTGGCACACATTCTCTCATCTTGAACCTGACAAATGTCTTCACATTTGATCCTTCTCAAGATTTCCTCCAAATGGTGCATTCATGATCTGCATTGGCTTCTTTCTCTAATATTTGGCTTCACAATACTATATGTATGAAAGTAACATAAATACACACATATTAGCGCTAAAACCTGATAAAAGTAAAGCCCATCATAACGAAAGAATACTTCGCATTCTGATCACATAAGCACTTATCAGATAGCAAAGTGGAAAGTATCTCTAAACGCCTACTCCCTGGCAACACTACCAAAAACATGACAATGCCCCTTGCGTGTGACCCGCAAGTGCACGGGTTTGTCAAAGTAAGAAATCCCGGGTGAGTGGGTATTGTATCCACAGGAAGTAGGGAATAAAAATACCAAGATTGCTATCCAACCAAGCGAAGATAGAATAATGATTTTGTTGATAAAATGTAACAAACATAAGAATAAAAGAAACAAGAAAGAGAGAAGCACAAATAGATGAGTGGTAAGGCAATTGATAGAAGTGCGGTACTCAGATATTGTTCCACCTAGGACAATTGCTTCTCAAGTGCAAAATAAACTATTATATCTCCTAATTGACGCTTAAAGATTCATGAGGTCATCCCTTAGCCCATTCACTCTACTATGACAACAAAGAACTCTTGGAATGTGGAGGTAGGATAAATCACATCGGGGGAGAAAGGGGACACTCCTGCTACCTCTCGACTCACCCTCTCGGCCCTATTTAATCTTACATTGTCTAACCCTCATGGTGTGTCATTCACTCACAAAGGTTACTAATGAAGACTCTCAACCCTAGTGTCACTCTAAGTGAGAAATCATGCAACAAGCATTCAAGATTGAAACTCAATTAAAGACATTAATTAAGGAAAACATAATAGAAGATTAATGAAACAAATACATCATATGGTTTACAAATCCAAGTACCCACTAGGGGTTTAGCTCTCCATGGAACTAGTTACAATCAACAATTAAATCGAATGTAAAAACAATTAATCTGATAAGTGCTTATGTGATAAGAATATGAAGTGTTCTTTCCTTATGATGTGTATTACTTTTAGTAGGTTTAAGCGCTAATACATGTGTATCTTTGTTCTTTTGCGTAGGTAGGGTTGTGAAGTTAAGTATTGAGAAAAGAAGCCAAAAGTAGATTGTAAACGCATTATTTAGTGGAATCTTGGAAGGAACAAACGCGAAGACACAAGTGGGGCTCTAAAATACGTGAATGTGTGCCGACCTGTATGTATTCAAGACATTATAATGAGTTAGAGGGGCACAAAGGCAGTCACATTTGCATGTCCCAACTTGTGCAATGATAGCAAGATCTTCACCAATGAACCCATTTATTGAATAAGAGACGCAATCAATGGCATAAACGTGTGCCCGTTTATGTTACCTCGATGAAAAACATGGATTCAGCAGTGTTTCTGGCCATTATTGTAGCTGGTTACACTTGCAAAACACTATAGGAATTTAGTGTAGTAGTACTATTCACAGCTGGCTGAAAATGAGATTTCTAGAGAATCCACACGGGCGTGTCGAAATTCGCCATGCCCGTGAGGATGCCCGATTTCAGCCCTTTTAAGGCAGTGATTCAGCCTGATTTCAACATTCTTTTTTCCATCTTTTCTCCATCTTTTGAGGGGCCCGCGGCTAGGGTTTAGAGGTGTTTTGGCAAGGCTTTTGAATTGGATCTTCGGCTTTGACACCACGATTATCTTGGAAGATAGTTATTGGGGGAGCTTTCGTAGGCACCGATTTGGAGAGGTGTGCCCTAGGCTTGACAAGGTGACCTTTCGAGAGGATGAGCCCACTCTACAAGACCATCGACACAAATACCGAGGAGGTTTTTCTATGGATTATGTGTTTCTACTTTTGATTTCATTATTTATTATATCTTGTTCCATGGAGAGCTAAACCCCCTAGTGGGTACTTAGATTTTGTAAACCCTAGGATGTTATTGTTTCATTGTTCTTTATTATGCTTTCCATAGTTGATGTTTCAATTGAGTTCCAATCTTGAATGCTTGTTGAATGAACTCTCCCTAAGAGTGACACTAGGGTTGAGAGTCCAACTTGGTAACCATTGTAGATGAGTGACACACTATGAGGGTTAGACATTGTTTGATTGGAGAGGGTTGAGAGGGTGAGTCGAGAGGTAGCAGAGCGTCCCCTTTCCCATCCGGTGTGATTTAACTTACCTCCATTTCCTTGAGTTCTTTGCTGTCACAATAGTGTGAAGCTCTAGAGGATTAAATCCATTGTGGCTTAGTTGCGTGAGCAACAGAGTGAAGTATTAAAGTGCCTCTAGTGTCTGGGGCTTAGATGTGACTAGGGGCCTTTCGCCTAAACCAAAGGGTTAGGTCTATTGACACATCTGAATATGCATGTGAACAACAAGTGCACGGGTGTCAAAGTAATAAAATACCCGGTTAGTCGGGACAGTCAATTCACGAGGGGAGCAGGGCTACTAGTACTAACTTCTTCTACGTTTTTCTAGCCTATTGATAAATGAAAAGGTGTGGTGATCTAATGTCGAAGAAATGAATACTGGAGATGAATATGCAAGGGTGAAATGGAGGAGATCTCAATTAGTAAAAGTGTGGTATTCGGGACAATGCTCCCCCATAGGATTTAGGTATTAGATACCGAATGAGCAAAGTGTTTCCATGAAGAGTAAGTTAAGTCATGGAAATCCAAATATAATTGGATCCGGTCTCCCGATCGCCGATTCTAGTCCCTTAGGAGGTCCCGGTGGAGAAATCACTCAATCTCAACACCTCACACCACATATGACGGCAAAGCACTCTAGGGATTCTAAGAGTTGTATCCGATTCCTAAAGATTGATCCAACCCTAATTCCCGGTGAAGGATCCTAACCCCCAACAAGGTCCCTGTGAAGAAATTTCTCAATCTTACGCCTCACACCAAATCTGGTTGCATAGAGTTTAGGGAATGGAGATAGAATACACCAATCGGAGGGGAAAGGGAATGCTCACTATCTCATGACTCGCCCTCTAAACCCTCTTCAATCTTGATATTCTAACCCTAATGGAGACCTCTCTCTCACCAAGGTAACAAATCAAGCAAACCAAATAACCAAAAGATCAATAAGGCAAGCAAGCATTAGACAATCAAGATTAAAACTTAATCAAACTCGGATTAAATAGAAACACTAAGCAAATCCACAAAAGATGAGAATCCTATGGTTCACAAGCCCAAATACCCTCTAGGGTTTTAGCTCTCCATGGAGCAACATACAAAACACACCATCAATGAATGAAAGTACATTAAAACCATAGAAATAAACCCTCTTATATATGAACTGATGGCCTTGATGGAGAGCTTCGACATCTTGAAGGACCCAGTCCGAAGCTAGGTTCACCGGTGGCTTTCTTGATACTATAACAGAGGAGGAATCAATCAAAGTTGGTGATGAAGCGCCTCCAAAGCCGCAAAGACCTCTTCTCCAAACCCTAGCCGTCTCACCCCTCAAGGGCCGCGCAAAAGATGAGAAAGAATAGGGCAAAACGGCTATTTATAGGCCTTAGATCGTGTTTGTCACGTGCCCCCACATGCCCATGTGGATTTTTCACACGCCCACGTGGGCTGCAGGAATTTTGCACGCGGGCGTGTGAACAGTAATTTTGCTACAGTACTCTCCACAAAACACTGTCGAAACACTCTTCTCTTAAGGCCACATGTCCGGGCACACATCCATGTGGTAGGCTATAAAACTTCTCTTCATCAACGTATCTTTGAGAAGTCTTGCAATCTTTACAAAGAGAAGGAACATGAAGATGTGGCTTCCTTTGTGCCCTTCCAACTAGTGAATTGACTTGAATCTTCTTAAAAGTTGGCACACATCTCCACATTTATGAACTCCTCTCGTGTCTTGGTCCTTGAATTGACCAAGAACTCCCAACATTGTGTCTTTATAGCCTATGTTTGCTTCCTTTTTACTCTTCAAGGCATTCACAACCCATATGCAGAAAAGAACACCAAATACACAATATGAGACATAACCCATGGTAAAAATGATGCTCAGTGCATATAAAACATATATAAAAATATGTCTACTCAAGCAATTATCATCATTACATAAGAAGAGGGTTTATCACTTGGTTTCTCTAACTCCATGCAACTTTACACAGTGTGAGGTGTTGAGACTGAGCGATTTCTACACCGAGACATAGTGTAGAGTTAGTCACGGTTGACCTTAGGTTTGGTACCGTGTGTTTAAGGATTTCCACGACTCATTATGCATCAATTAGGAGATATAATAGTTGGTCTTGCACTTGAAATATTAGTCCTAGGGAGAGCATTGTCCGAGTACCCCACTTCTATCGATTGCCTTTCCTCTCATTTTATTGTGCCTCTCTTTCTTATTTCATTTAGTCTTTTCATATAAACCTTATTCATACCATCACTGATTCATTCTCATCCTAGTTAAATAGCTATAGTTGTGTTTCTATTCACTATTCCCCGTGGATATGATACCCACTCACCTGGGATTTATTATTTTGACAAACCCGTGCACTTGTGGGTTACACGCAAGGGTTGTTGTCAAGTTTTTGGCACCATTGCTGGGGAATATGCGTTTAGAGACACTTTGCACTTTGCTATTTTAGCTATTTATCATGCATTCTCTTTCAAACTTTCTTATTCTTCTATCATTATCTTTTGTTTTCATTTGTCATGTCTTACTCTTTCTTTAAAGGAGGTTAAATGATGATTGATTCGCTCATTGCTCTATATACTCAAGTTGAAGCTTTGAGTAAAAAAGTTGATAGAATTGTTACATCACAACAACAGAGCAATCCATCTTATAGCACATATCATCCAGTTGAAGTAGGCTACCCAAACCCATTATTGAATAATGATGGACAACATTGGGAAGCACCTCAAGGTGATTGTCTAAATAGCGAGCTAGTTGGAGAGGATGCACTTCAGTTGTAAAAAGTATTAG
This sequence comes from Dioscorea cayenensis subsp. rotundata, assembly GCF_009730915.1. Classification (NCBI taxonomy): domain Eukaryota; kingdom Viridiplantae; phylum Streptophyta; class Magnoliopsida; order Dioscoreales; family Dioscoreaceae; genus Dioscorea; species Dioscorea cayenensis. The sequence goes on from NC_052479.1 coordinate 15,625,408, forward strand.
CTAATTTTATTGAAGCAATCGATGTCCATCTCCAAAATATTGAGACCACATTTAGATGTCATGAAGCCTCCTCTAAAACCCTTGATCATCAATTTGGAGGGATACTTGACACACCCTCTAATGAATAACAAGTATTTGAGCAAGCAATTCAAGTTCCTTATAGAAATGATGTAGTACTGAATGACAATGAAGAAGTAGGACAGAATGGGTATGATGTTGTAGAGAGTGAGTGGATGAAAGAAGAACTTTTCTTTAGAAGTGGGGATTACTTCAATGGGCAGTATGCTTATGAGCAACGAATGATACAAGAAGGCTTGGTGAAGAATTATTGCATTCAAGTTAAAATGGAAGAATAAGCAAACCCTAAGGTAATGGAACAAGCATCTCTCTCTGGGATTGATCAACTCATAAATTGCAAGAAAGAGATTTTGGGTTTGGAAGAAGATGTGGGTGGGAGATTGAAACCATCCAATTTCCACCTGTGCTAAGCTTGGACGATTCCCAACCCAAATTTTTTCCTTGGAGGCCAAAGGTAAGATGGTTGGACTCTCCAACAAATATTCAACCCCGTCAAGTATTTTTTTTTGTTTATAGGAAGTAGCTATGCAATGTCTAGTCCGGAGGAACACACAGTTTTCAAGCCCCCATAAGGTAAGGAAGAGGTACGTCAAGCTAAGTGACGTAAAACAAGCGCTTCTTGGGAGGCAACCCAAATTTTAATATTTTTCTAGTTTTTAGTTAGTATTTGCATGAATAAGGCTTTAATTGTTGGTGTCTTGATTCTTAGATTCTTTTGCTGTGATTTTCATGTGGCCATTGTAGTGTTATCATGTGCCTAATCGTGTGTGGTGAAGAATCTTCGTCATTTGAGCGTGTTTTTTATGTTTTCTATGGTTAAAATTGCATTGTTAGGCTGGCTCTGAGTGTATATCTGTGTTCAGGAACTTTCTATAGAGCCTACAAAGTTTTCTAAGTGTCCAGAGGAAACACACGCCCATGTGGAATTTCTGTACGGGTGTGCACTTTCGTTCAGAGGTCATCCAAAGATGGCACGGGGGCGTGAACTCGCCCCTGTGAGCGACCTTGTGATGGTCCACACCCGTGCGGAATTTCCCCATGGGCGTGTTTCCCTGCAGCGACTTAGAGATTTTTCCAGAAAAGATACAGGGGTGTGGACTCACCCCTGTGGATGATTCTGTCAATAAACGCACGGGTGTGGGTAATTTCCACACACCCGTGTGATTCTAATAAGTGCTTGTGCGATATGAATGCGAAGCATTCATTCCTTATGTTGAGCATTACGTTTCTCGGGTTTTCAAACTAATATGTGTCTTTTTATGTTACGTTTATGCAGGTAGGATTGTGAGGCCGTTTATGAAGGAAAGAAGCCAATGTGGATTACAATGCACCGATTTTGGAGAAAATCTTGCTAAAGTTCAAACGCGAAGACATAGGTCAATGTGAAATGTAGAGTGTGTGCCAACCTCCACGTATTCGAGTTTGACACATCCATTTGGAGGGGCACAAAGGCAGTCACACTCGAGCATTCCGACTTATGCACATAGAACAAGAGCTTCACTAACTTTCCTATCATTGAAGAAGCAAGTGATCCACGATGTGAACGTGTGCCCATTTGCGTTACTCCGATGAAAGTATGGATTCGGGAAGCTTTTCAGGCCGGATATTGTTGTAGAGAGAACAGTAGTTCAGAGAATCCACACGGGCATGTGGAAATTATCCATGCCCGTGTGGAAATTCCGCATGGGCGCATGAAGCATCCACGCCCGTGTAGTTGCCCGATTCTAGCCCCATCTAAAGACGAAGTAGCCCCAATTTTAGTATTCTTTCCTCCATCTTTTCCCCAACTTGAGAGAGGGCTTCAGCTAGGGTTTTGAGGGGTATTAGCCAAGGTTTTGGAGAGGTTCTACGGCTCTGACATCGTCATTCCTTAGGAAGAAGGTTGGTAGGGGAGCTTCCGTCGAGGCGTATCCTATACCGGACGAGGGAATCCTTGGACGACGAGTAGTGGACTTTCCAGAAGACCATTGACACGACTATCGAGGGGGTTTCTTTATGGATTCATTGCTTTTACATTCTATTTCTTTGATTGTACTTAACTCCATGGAGAGCTAAATCCTTAGTGGGTACTTGGGTATTGTGAACCCTAGGATGTATTTGTTTCATTGAATATCTTTATTATGCTTTCAATTAATTGATATTTATTGTGAGTTCCAAACATGAATGGTTGACTATATGAACATTTCCCCTAGAGCGACACTAGGGTTGAGTCTTCTCGTTGGTAACCTTGTGAGTGAGTGACACACCACGAGCGTTAGACAAAGCTAGGTTGGAGAGGGTTGAGAGGGTGAGTCGAGAGGTACAGGAGCGTCCCCTTTCTCCTCCGACGTGATAGATTCTACCTCTGTTCGTCGAGTTCTTTACGGTTATAATAGAGTGAATGGTCTAAGCGATAAAGATGGGGTACTCGGATAATCCTCCACCTAAGATAATTGTTTCAAGTGCAAGAACCCTCTATTATGCTTCCTAATCGATGCAATGGTGAGTTGTGGAAATCCTTAATTACATAGTGCCAAATCTAAGGTCAACTATGCCTAACTCTATACATGTCCCAGAGGAGAGATTAGATAACCTCTCAACCTCGCACTCGAATAGAGTTGCAAAAAGCTCTAGGGATTCCAAGTGATAAATCTCTTCCTAATTATATACCTAACCCTTTGGTCCAGGTGGAAGGTCCCTAACCACAATTGAGCCCTAGATACTAAGATCACCTTAACGCTTCACTCCGTTGCACGCACAACTAAGCCCCAGCGGAAGTTCATCCCTTAGACCATTCAATCTATTATGGCCGCAAAGAACTCGAGGAACGGAGGTAGAATCTATCACGTCGGAGGGGAAAGGGGACGCTCCTGTACCTCTCGACTCACCCTCTCAACCCTCTCCAACCTAGCTTTGTCTAACGCTCGTGGTGTGTCACTCACTCACAAGGTTACCAACGAGAACTCTCAATTCTAGTGTCACTCTAGGGGAAATGTTCATACAATCAAGGATTCAAGGTTGGAACTCACAATAAACATCAATTCATTGAAAGCATAATAAAGAGATTCAATGAAACAAATACATACTAAAGTTCACAAATACCCAAGTACCCACTAGGGGTTTAGCTCTCCATGGAGCTAAGTACAATCAATGAAATAGAATGTAAAAGTAATGAATCCATAAAGAAACCCTCTCGATGGTCGTGTCGATGGTCTTGTGGAAAGTCCTCTACTCGTCGTCAAAGGATTCCCTCATCCGGTATAGGATACGCCTCCACGGAAGCTCCCCTACCAACCTTGTTCCTAAGAAATGATGATGTCGGAGCCGTAGAACCTCTCCAAAACCTTAGCCAATACCGGTCAAAACCCTAGCCGAAGTCCTCTCTCAAGTTGGGGAAAAGATGGAGAAAAGAATGCTGAAATCGGGGCTGAATCGGCTTTAAATACGGCTGGAGTCAGGCGACTACACGGACCCGTGGATTTTTCACACGCCCATGTGGAATTTCCACATGGGCGTAGATAATTTCCACACGCCTGTGTGGATTCTCTAAATTCCTGTTTTCTCGGCCGGCTGTGAACAGTGCTACTACAGTACCTTTCTACAGTGCTCTGCTACAATACCCAGCCTGAATAGCTTCCCGAGTCCGTACTTTCATCGGGGTAATGCAAACGGGCACACGTTCACGTCGTGGATCACTTGCTTCTTCAATGATAGACAAGTTGGTGGAGCTCTTATTCTATGTGCATAAGTCGGAATGCTCGAGTGTGACTGCCCTTGTGCCCTACCAAATGGATGTGCCAACTAGAATACGAGGAGGTTGGCACACACTCTAGCATCTCACACCTGACCTATGTCTTCGCGTTTGGCCCTTAGCAAGATTTCCTCTAGAATCGGTGCATTACGATCCACATTGGCTTCTTTCCTTCATACTCGGCCTCACAACCCTACATGCACGAAAGTAACATAAAAACACACATATTATTGTAAAAACCCGAGAAAAATAATGCTCAACATAAGGAATGAACGCTTCACATTCATATCACACAACCACTTATTAGTCCAAAAGAAAAGCATAGCAATGACATATAAGAATTAAAACACCAACACTCAAGCTCTTATTCATGCAAACACTAAACTAGACACTAGAAAATAGTAAAGACTTGGGTTGCCTCCCAAGAAGCGCTTGTTTTACGTCACTAAACTTGACGTACCTCTTCTTTACCTTATGGAGGCTTGAAAAGAGTATGTTCCTCCCGACTAGACATTGTATAGCTACTTCCCTTAAACCAAAAATCTGCTTGATAGGGTGGAATATTTGTTGGAGAGTCCAACCATCCTACCATTGGCCTCCAAGGAAACAATTTGGGTTGGGAATTGTCCAAGTTTAGCACAGGTGGGTTATTGAATGGCTTCAATCTCCTACCCATGTCTTCTTCCAAACCCAAAATCTCTTCCTTGCAATTTATGAATTGATCAATCCCAAATGGAGAGGCGTGTTCCATTACCTTAGGGGTTGCTTCTTCTTCAATTTCAATTTGAAAACAATCTGTCTTCGCCAACTCTCCTTGCATCATTTCTTGCTCACAAACATACTGTCCACTCAAACAATCATCATATTGAATGAACGGTTCTTCTTGTATCTTCTCGATCTCGACAACATCATACTCATTCCATCCCACTTCTCCATTGTCATTCACTACCACATCTTCTCTACAAGGAACTTGACTTGCTTGCTCAAATACTTGTTGTTCCTTGGAGAGTGTGTCAAGTATCCCTCCTAATTGATGCTCAAGGTTTTTATAGGAGGCTTCATGACATCTTCGTGTGGTCTCCATATTTTGTACACAGACATCGGATGCTTCAATAAAGTTAGCTAATACTCTTTGTAACTGAAGTGCATTCTCGCCGAGTATCTCACCCCTTTGACATTCCTCTTGAGGTGCCTCCCAATGTTGTTCACCATTCTTCCATAATAAATTTGTGTAGCCCACTTCAATTGGATGATAAGCGTTGTAACATGGAATGTTTTGTTGTCATGAAGTAACAATTCTATCAACCTTTTTACATAGAGCTTCGACCTAAAAATATAGAGCAACGACTGGGTCGATCATCATTTAAAATCCTTGCAAGAAAAAGTAAAACATAACAAAAGAAAAAAAATGAGAATGATGGAAGAATAAGTAAGTGTGAAATAGAATGAATGATAAATAGCTAAGAAAACAATGTGCAAAGTATCTCTAAATGCCTACTCCCCGGCAACGGCGACAAAAACTTGACAAGGTCCCCTTGCGTATATCCCGCAAGTGCACGGGTTTGTCGAACTAACAATCCCGGATGCGCGGGTATCGAATCCACAGGGAGTAGGGAATAAAAACACTTAATCCGCTTCTTAGCTATGTGAAAGATCAATAGTGATAAGTGTGACAATGATTCAATTCTCAAAAGTAAAAGCAACAAGTAAGAGAGCACGAGTAAAGGAGGAGGTAAGGCAATCGATAAAGATGGGGTACTCTGATAATACTAACCCTAGGATAATTGTTTCAAGTGCAAGAACCCTGTATTATGCTTTCTAATCGATGCAATGGTGAGTCGTGGAAATCCTTAATTACATAGTCCCACATCTAAGGTCAACTATGTCTAACTCTATACATGTCCCGGAGGAGAGATTAGATAACCTCTCAACCTCGCACTTGAATAGAGTTGTAAAGAGCTCTAGGGATTCCAAGTGATAAATCTCTTCCTAATTATAGACCTAACCCTTTGGTCCAGGTGAAAGATCCCTAACCACGATTAAGCCCTAGATACTAACATCACCTCAACGCTTTACTCTGTTGCACGCACAACTAAGCCCCAGCGGAGGGTCATCCCTTAGACCATTCACTCTATTATGGCCGCAAAGAACTCTAGGAATGGAGGTAGAATCTATCATGTCGGAGGGAAAAGGGGGCGCTCCTGTATCTCTCGACTCACCCTCTCAACCCTCTCCAACCTAGTTTTGTCTAACACTCGTGGTGTGTCACTCACTCACAAGGTTACCAATAAGAACTCTCAACCCTAGTGTCACTCTAGGGGAATTGTTCATACAATCAAGCATTCAAGGATGAAACTCACAATAAACATCAATTAACTGAAAGCTTAATAAAGAGATTCAATGAAACGAATAAATCCTCGGGTTCACAAATATCCAAGTACCCACTAGGGCTTTAGCTCTCCATGGAGCTAAGTACAATCAAAGAAATAGAATGCAAAAGCAATGCATCCATAGGGAAACCTCCTCGATGGTCGTGTCGATGGTCTTGTGGAAAGTCCTCTACTCGTCGTCCAAGGATTCCCTCATCCGGTATTGGATGCGCCTCGACGGAAGCTCCCCTACCAACCTTCTTCCTAAGGAATGATGATGTCGTAGCCATAGAACCTCTCCAAAACCTTAGTTAATACCTCTCAAAATCCTAGACGAAGCACTCTCTCAAGTTGGGGAAAAGATGGAGAAAAAAATGCTGAAATCGTGGCTGAATCGGCTTTAAATAGGGCTGGAATCGGGCAACCACACGAGTCTGTGGATTTTACACACGCCCATGTGGAATTTCCACATGGGCATGTATAATTTCCACACGCCCGTGTGGATTCTCTGAAATCCTATTTTCTCGGCCTGCTATGAACAGTAACTACTATAGTTATTGCTACATCGATTGCTACAGTACTCTGCCAAAAATACTCTTGAATCCACTTTTCATCGAGGTAACATAAACGGGCACACGTTTATGCTGTGGATTGCTTTGTTTCTTCAATGATGGATAAGTTGGTGGAGATCTTGTTCTTTGTGCATAAGTCGGAATGCTTGAGTCTGACTGCCCTTGTGCCCCTCCAAATGGTTGTGCTAACTCAAATACGGGGAGGTTGGCATATACTCTAGCATCTCGCACCCAACTCATATCTTCGCGTTTGAACTTTAGCAAGATTTCCTCCAAAATTGGTGCATTGTGATCCACATTGGCTTCTTTCCTTCATAATTGGTTTCACGACCCAACCTGCATAAAAGTAACATAAAAACACACATATTAGTGTAAAAACCGAGAAATGTAATACTCAACATAAGAAAAGAACGCTTAGCATTCATATCGCACAAGCACTTATCAGAAGGCCACACCAAAACACATTTACAAGTAGAAGAAGGGAAGAATGATTGCGAACATGAGGCAAATGATTTTTAGGAGACTAACGAATTGAAGGAGAGCAGACTGCGTCCTTCTACTGATGAACCACATGAACTTGAGCATAAAACCTTGCCAGCGCATTTATAGCATGCCTTCCTGATGGAAGAATCTAAACTCCCAGTGATTATAGCTTCAAACTTGTCGGAGGATTAAAAGGGAAGGCTTGTTAGCATGTTGAAAAGTCATACATCGGCTTTTGCATGGAAGATCTCTGACATTAAGGGCATAAATCCATCATTCTGTACTTATAAAATCTTAATGGAAGATGATTACTAATCGGTGATTCAACCTCAGCGGAGGTTAAATCCGAACATAAAGGAAGTCGTCAAGGCGTAGGTGGTAAAAGTCCTGGATGCAGGAATTATCTACCCTATATCCGATAGTACATGGGTGAGTCCAACTATAGTGGTTCCGAAGAAAGGGGGAATAACAGTGATGAGAAATGAAAAGAATGAAACTGATCCCAACCAGGATGGTTACAGGATGGTGAGTCTGCATTTATTATAAAAGATTAAATGATGCATCTGGAAACGATCATTTCCCATTACCATTTATCGATCAGATGCTGGAACGATTGGCAGGGCATCAATTCTATTGCTTCCTTGATGGCATGTCGGGATACTTTCAAATCCCCATAGCTCCAGAAGATCTGGAGAAGACCACATTTTACTTTCCCTTATGGCACTTTTGCTTATCGAAGAATGACTTTTAGGTTGTGTAATGCACCAGCAACATTTCAGCGCTTTATGACGGACATTTTTGATGATCTTTTGGAATATATTATGTAAGTGTTCATTGATGAATTTTCGGTATTTGGGGACTCTTTCAACATATGCTTGAAGAATTTGGAAAGAGTGCTAGTGAGGTGTGAAGAAACAAACCTCGTCTTAAATTGGGAGAAATATTATTTTATGGTCCAAGAAGGCATTATCCTTGGACATAAGATTTCCCAAGCAGGTATGGAGGTGGATAAGGCAAGGATTGATGTCATTGAAAAGCTTCCTCCGCCTACAAATGTTAAAGGGGTCCGCAGTTTCATGGGGCATACAGGTTTTTACAGAAGGTTTATCAAGGACTTTTCAAAGATCACGCAACCTTTGACCAAACACCTAGAAAAAGATGCTCCTTTTGATTTTGGGGATAACTGTCTGAGTGCATTCAATTTGTTAAAGGAGCGATTAGTGCAAGCACCAATTTTGACGATACCAGATTGGAATGAACCCTTTGAGCTCATGTGTGATGACAAGATCCCCTTGCGTATATCCCGCAAGTGCACGGGTTTGTCAAAGTAATAATCCCAGATGTGCGGGTATCGAATCCACAGGGAGTAGGGAATAAAAACACTTAATCCGCTTCTTAGCTATGTGAAAGATCAGTAGTGATAAGTGTGACAATGATTCAATTCTCAAAGGTAAAAACAACAAGTAAGAGAGCACGAGTAAAGGAGGAGGTAAGGCAATCGATAAAGATGGGGTACTCGGATAATGCTCCGCCTAGGATAATAGTTCAAGTGCAATAACCCTCTATCATGCTTCCTAATCAATGCAATGGTGAGTCATGGAAATCCTTAAATACACAGTCCCAAATCTATGGTCAACTATGCCTAACTCGATACATGTCCCGGAGAAGAGATTACATAACCTCTCAACCTCACACTCGAATAGAGTTGCAATGAGCTCTAGGGATTCCAAGTGATAAATCTCTTCCTAATTATAGACCTAACCCTTTGGTCCAGGTGAAAGGTCCCTAACCACGATTAAGCCCTAGATACTAAGATCAGCTCAACGCTTCACTCCGTTACACGCGCAACTAAGCCCCAGCGGAAGGTCATCCCTTAGACCATTCACTCTATTATGGCCGCAAAGAACTCGAGGAATGGAGGTATAATCTATCACGTCGGAGGGGAAAGGGGATGCTCCTGTACCTCTCTACTTACCCTCTTAACCCTCTCCAACTTAGCTTTGTATAACACTCGTGGTGTGTCACTCACTTACAAGGTTACCAACAAAAACTCTTAACCCTAGTGTCACTCTTGCGGAAATGTTCATACAATCAAGTATTCAAGATTGGAACTCACAACAAACATCAATTAATTTAAAGCATAATAAAGAGATTCAATGAAACAAATACATCCTAGGGTTCACAAATACCCAAGTACCCACTAGGGGTTTAGCTCTCCATGTAGCTAAGTATAATCAAAGAAATAGAATGTAAAAGCAATGAATCCATAGAGAAACCCCCTCGATAGTGGTGTCGATGGTCTTGTGGAAAGTCCTCTACTAGATGGTCCAAGGATTCCCTTGTCCGATGTAAGATACGCCTCAACGGAAGCTCCCCTACCAACCTTCTTCCAAAGGAATGACGATGTTGGAGCCATAGAACCTCTCCAAAACACTAGCCAAAACCCTATCTCAAGTTAGGGAAAAGATGGAGAAAAAGAATCTTGAAATCGGGGCTGAATCGAGCTTTCAATCGGGTCGAATCGGGCATCCCACATGGTCTCGTGGATTTTTCACACACCCTGGAATTTCCACACGTCGTGGGTAATTTTCCACACCGTGTGGATTCTCTGGAATTGTGATTTATCGGCGAGTGTGAATAGTCTTTGCTACAATACCGACCTAAAAATACTTCCCGAATCCATACTTTCATCGAGGTGACGCAAACGTGCACACGTTCACGTCGTGGATCGCTTTGCTTCTTTAATGACGGACAAGTTGGTGGAGATCTTGTTCTATGTGCATAAGTCAGAATGCTTGAGTGTGACTGCCCTTGTGCCCCTCCAAATGGTTGTGCTAAATCAAATACGAGCAGGTTGACACACACTCTAACATCTCACACCCTACCTATGTCTTCGCGTTTGAACCTTTGCAAGATTTCCTCCAAAATTGGTACATTATGATCCACATTGGTTTCTTTCCTTCATACTCGGCCTCACAACTCTACCTGCACGAAAGTAACATAAAAACACACATATTAGTGTAAAAACCAGAGAAAAGTAATGCTCAACATAAGGAAAGAATGCTTCTCATTCATATCACACAATCACTTATTATGTGACTCAAGTGATTACGCTGTGGGAGCAATTTTGGGACAAAGGAAAGATAAGTAGTTTCAACCAATTTATTATGCTGGCGAGACTCTCACAAGTGCCCAAGAGAATTATACAACCACCGAAAAGGAGTTGTTAGCAGTGGTGTTTGCTTTTGACAAGTTTAGGCCATACCTCATTTTATCTAGGGTCACAGTATTTACTAATCATTTGGCACTCAGTTATCTCATGAACAAGGCCGACGCAAAGCCAAGATTAATTTGCTGGATCTTATTGTTACAAGAATTTTATATGGAAATAAAAGATAAGAAGGGAACTGAAATTGTGGTCACAGATCATCTTTCAAGATTAGAAGGTTGTGAGGTGCAAGAATTGGCAAACAAGGAAATCAATGATTTCTTCCCTGAGGAACATCTGTATGCAGTACAAGAATCAGAGTCAGAAGATACTCTATGGTTCGTGGATTTTGCAAATTATTTATCAGGAAAGGTACTGAAGCAAGGCCTAAGTTTTCAACAAAAGAAAAAGTTTTTCAGTGACTTGAAGAATTATTTTTGGGATGATCCCTACCTATTCCGTATTTGTGCAGACCATGTTGTTCGTAGATGTGTTTCAAGGAAGGAAGGTTGGAGCATTATTGGGCATTGTCATTTGGGTCCTGTTGGAGGGCATTATGCTTCGAGCAGAACTGCTGAGAAAGTTCCGGCCGCTGGTTTCTATTGCCCAACTTTATTCCAAGATATTCATCAGTTTGTTCTTCATTGTGATAGTTGTCAGAGGGCTGGAAACATATCGCGAAGTAATAAAATGCCTCAGAATCTGATACAGTTGTGCAAGGTGTTCGCTGTTTGGGGAATGGACATCATGTGACCATTCCCGAAGTCTAATGGTAATCAATATATTTTGGCGGCAGTTGACTATGTTTCTAAATGGGTGGAGACTGAACCTCTTCTAACTAATGATGCAAGAACTATGGTAAAATTTCTAAAGAGGCTCTTCACTCGATTTGGGACTCCATGAATCTTCATTAGCGATCGAGGAACCCATTTTTATAACACACAACTTGAGAAAGTGTTGAAGCGCTATGGAGTACATCATCGTCTTGCTACCCCCTATCACCCGCAAACGAGTGGACAAGTGAAAGTTTCAAATAGGGAGCTCAAGAGGATTTTAACTAAGTCCGTTGAACAAGGGAAGAGAGATTGGTCTGAACGGTTAGATGACTGATAAGTGCTTGTGCGATATGAATGCGAAGCATTATTTCCTTATGTTGAGCATTACTTTCCTCGGGTTTTACACTAATATGTGAGTTTTTATATTATTTTTATGCAGATAGGGTTGTGAGGCCAAGTATGAAAGAAATAGGCCAATGGGGATCATAATGCACTAATTTTGGAGGAAATCTTGCTAAACTTCCAACGCGAAGAAATAGGTCAGGTTTGAGATGCTAGAGTATGTGCCCAGACCTACTCGTGATTCGAGTGGGCACATCCATTTGGAGGGGCAAAAAGGCGAGTCATTCGAGCATTCCGACTTATGCACATAGAACAAGAGCTCCACCAACGTAGTACACCATTGGAGAAGCAAGTGATCCTCAGCGTGAACGTGTGCTGTTTACCATTACCCGATGAAAGTATGGAATCGGGAGTATTTCGAGTCATGAGCGAATATTGTAGCAAATCATCGTGAAAATTCGTAATAGTTACTATTCACTGTACGAAAATCGACGAATCCACAAGGCGTGTGGAAATTATCCACACGTGCTGGAAATTCTATGCTGGCGTGTACCGTCCACACCCGTGTAGTCACCCTGATTCGACCCTATTTAAAAGTCGATTCAGCCCCGATTTTTGGCATTCTTTTTCTCCATCTTTTTCCCCAACTTGAGAGGGCTTGACGGGTTTTGAGGTATTGGCCAAGGTTTTGGAGAGGTTCTACGGGTTCGACATCAGTGATTCCATTAGGGAAGGCGGTTGGTAAGGGGAGCTCGATGAGGCGTATCCTATACTGGGACGAAGGAATCCTTGGATGACGAGTGGAGGACTTTCCACAAGACCATCGACACGACTATCGAGGGGGTTTCTTTATGGATTCATTGCTTTTACATTCTATTTCTTTGATAATACTTAACTCCATGAGAGCTAAACCCCTAGTGGGTACTTGGGTGATTGTGAACCCTAGGATGTATTCGTTTCTTTGAACTTCTTTATTATACTTTCAATAAATTGATGTTTATTGTGTGTTCCAACCTTGAATGCTTGATTGTATGAACATTTTCCCTAGAGTGACACTAGGGTTGAGAGTTCTTGTTGGTAACCTTGTGAGTGAGTGACACACCACGAGCTGTTAGACAAAACTAGGTTGGAGAGGGTTGATGAGGGTGAGTCGAGGAGGCATGAGAGCCGTCCCCTTTCACCTCCGACGTGATAGATTCTACCTCCGTTCCTCGAGTTCTTTGCGGCCATAATAGAGTGAATGGTCTAAGGGATGAACCTCCGTTGGGGTCTAGTTGCGTGTGCAATGGAGTGAAGCGTTGAGGTGATATTAGTATCTAGGGCTTAATTGTGGCTAGGACCTTCCTACTGGACCAAAGGGGTTAGGGTCTAAATCTAGGAAGGGATTTATCACTTGGAATCCCTAGAGCTCATTGCAACTCTATGCGAGTGCGAGGTGTTGAGATTGTTCGATCTCTCCTCCGGGAAACATGTATGGAGTTAGGCATAGTTGACCTTAGATTTTGGGACTATGTAATGTAAGGATTTCCACGACTCACCATTGCATCAATTAGGAAGTATAATAGAGGGTTCTTGCACTTGAAACGATTATCCTAGGTGAAGCATTATCCGAGTACCCCATCTTTATCGATTGCCTTGCCTCCTCCTTACTTTTTTGCTCTCTTACTTGTTGCTTTTAATTTCTGAGAATTGAATCATAATAACACTTATCATTGTTGATACTCCACATAGCTAAAAATCGAATTAAGTGTCTTTAATCCCTACTCCCTGTGGATTTGACCCCGCTCACCGTGGATTATTACTTCGACAAACCCTGCACTTGCGGGATATAAGCAAGTGGACCTTTGTCAAGTTTTTTTGAGCCGCTGCGTGGGAGTAGGTGTTTAGAGATACTTTGAACTTTGTTTTCTTAGCTATTTATCCTTCATTCTATTTCACATCTCTTCTCTATTACTCGTTCGATTTGTTCTAAAAATTATTTATTTTCACACTTTTCTTATTCTTCCATCATTCTCATTTGTTTTCTTTTGTCATGTGTTACTTTTTCTTGCAAGGATTTAAAATGATGATTGACCCATTTGTTGATCTATATTTGCAGGTTCAAGCTTTGAGTGAAAAAGTTGATAGAATTTTTGCTTCACAACAACCAAACATTCCTTGTTGCAACACATATCATCCAATTGAAAAGGGCTACCCAAACTTCTTGTGGAATAGTGATGGACAATATTGGGAAACCCCTCAAGAGGAAAGTCAAAAGGTTGAGATACTCATAGAGGATGCATTTCAGTTGCAAAGAGTATTAGCTAACCTCACTGAAGTGTCCGATGTCTGCGTCCAAAATATGGAGACCACACTAAGATGTCATGAAGCCTCCTATAAAAACCTTGAGCATCAATTAGGAGGGATACTTGACACACTCTCCAAGGAACAACAAGCATTTGAGCAAGCAATTCATGTTCCTTGTAGAGATGATGTGGTAGTGAACGACAATGAAGAAGTTGGACAAATTGAGTACATTGGTGTAGAAAATGAAAAGGGAGAAGTTGAATACCATTTTGAGATTTTGGACAGTGTGAATGAAGATTGTGCTTGTGAGCGAGAAAATTGTCAAGGGGATTTGCTAGTGTCATGTTCCTTTCAAGCTGAAAATACACAAGAAGAAGTAAATCCTAAGGTAATGGAACAAGCACCACTCTTTGGGATTGATCAATTCTTAAATTGCAAGAAAGAGATTTTGGGCTTGGGAGAAGATGTGGGTAGGAGATTGAAACCATCCAATTACCCACCTATGCTAAGCTTGGACAATTCCCAACCCAAATTGTTTCCTTGGAGGCCAAAGGTAAGATGGTTTGACTCTCCAACAAATATTCGACCCCGGCAATTAGATTTTTGGTTTAAAGGAAGTAGCTATGCAATATCTAGTCGGGTGGAACACACTCTTTTCAAGCCCCCATAAGGTAATGAAGAGGTACGTCAAGCTAAGTGACGTAAAACAAGCTCTTCTTGGGAGGCAACCCAAGCAATTACTGTTTTCCTAGTTTTTAGTTTAGTGTTTGCATGAATAAGAGCTTGAGTGTTGGTGTTTGGATTCTTATATGCCATTGCTATGCTTTTCTTGTGGACCGTTGGTGTTATCTTGTGCTTTCATGTGTTTTGGTGAAGTTTTGGTCGTTTGAGCTATTTCTCATGTTTTTCACTGGTAAAACTTACATATTAGGGCAGGCTCTGAGTGTGTAAACATGTTAAAAAATTTTCTGCAGAGCCTGCAGAATTTTCTAAGGCATCCAGAGAAAACACACGGGCGTGTGGAATTTCCACACGCCCGTGGATTTGCACTGCGAGCTCATCCAGAGAAGGCACAGGGGCGTGCGGCTGCCCCTGTGAACGACCATGAGACTGTCACACGCCCGTGGGTAATTTCCGCACGGGCGTGTGAATTCCTACAGAGTTGGGCAGTTTATCCCGAGAGCACACAGGGGCGTGGACTCGCCCTTGTGGGCGACCTTGTGAACCACACATGGGCGTGGGTAATTTTCGCACGCCCGTGCGAATCTCTGCAGCGGATCTCTCCATCCCGAGAAGACACAGGGGCGTGCGTTTGCCCCTGTGAGTTGGGCCTGTGAATGTCCACGCCCGTGTGGAATTTTCACATGGGTGTGGGTCTTAGAGAGATTTTCCCGGTTACATGGAGAGCCAACAGGGGCGTGCGTCTACCCCTGTGGTTCCGGCACATGGGTGTGGGTAGTTTCCACACGCCCGTGTGGATGTACAGAAATGCTAGAACCACAGGTTTTCTTTAAAATCTTTTCGGTTTTCTTTATCTTTTCACCCTCAAACATTTAAGAACACATCCTTGCTCTATCCTGACCTCTCACCATCGTTTTAGAGGGTTGTTAATTGAGTTTTCCGACCGCTTTTCTAGTCTTTCATTCTCATTTTTGTCGGTAAGCTTCTCTTTCTCTTTTCTTTGCCAATCTTCATTTATTTTTGCGAGTACAGACGTCATCTTCACCAACAGAATGTAAAGATGATGTACTAGCTATTGACACCGACACTTGAGGCGTCTTTTACCTTCTTTGTTCTTATTTTTTTCGCATTTTTATTTTCTCGCATTTTTATTTTTTTGGATTTGTATACTCGGAAAAGGATTTTCCTTCCGAGTTTATTTTTCATTTTGTTGGCTCGAGTTGTATTCATTGCTCTATCTTTTGTATACTCGAGTTGTTTTTTGTTTTTATTGAGCTTCACCGAACTCCGCTCGTATGCGCAAGTGGATGGTCTTGTCATCTTGGGAATTGAGACTTAGTCATGGAAACCTCCAAGGTGCTTCGGCACTTGGCCGTGTGAGCTTCACAACCCATTGGAACACTACCCCCAACGAATTAGCTTCATCAAAACGTAACACTAGGAGTCAGGAGAGTATTGTTTTGATTGCTTTTCCCACATCTATTTTTTGAATGATATATTTTGAGTGAGCTTGCATGAGTAAATTGAGGACAATGTACAACTTAAGTGTGGGGTGAGTTTCATAGTGCACACATCTTTTCTATTGTTCTTGATTGTTATATGCTCACATAGCCAATGGCATTTCACCTTAGTTGCAATGATTCTATTCTTGAGTTTAGGAGAATTTCTAACATTGAATGTTTTCATGCTCTAGTTCTAGCTTGAATTTCTAGGAATTTTTGCCCGATTTACACTTAGTGCACTACTCACTCTTTGAACTCTATTGGAAACTCATGTTCGATGTTAAAGGGACTAGTTAGGTTTATTTTCTTGTGCTAATTATATAAAAAAAATAAAAAAAAAGGAAAAAATGAAAAGAAGTAACAAAATAGTTTTATTGTTTATTTGTATTTGTTGGGTGGAAAGAGCTACCACCTATGAAGTATGAAGCTACTCTCACAAGTCGGATAGTAGTTATGCCCTAATGAGAGAAAGAGCTATCTCATAGGATGAGTGAAAGCTACCACTCGGGTAGAAAGAGCTACCACCTCGAAAGTGTGAAAGCCACCTTAGCGGCCGCTTGGGAAAGGGTAACCTTAGAGGATGTGTGAAGCTACTATCGTTTTTGAAATGTTTGTTGTTTTCTTGTTGTAGATAAATAAGTCCCTTATACTTAGAGCTTTGAGGAGTATACTTTGGGTTGACTTGAGTGAGTTCACACACTTACACGATTTCGGGTTTGTTGTCCTTTTTTATTCAAGTTTTTAGCTAGAGCATTGATTTTTTGTATTTAGTGTTGAAATTTCGTTTTCTTATAGAATGCTCTCTTTGTATGCTTCGGTGAACCTAAGGCCAAGCACTTCCAATATTTCCTTCATCCATGCGCATAACGTTTTAATTTTTACTTGAGGACAAGCAAAAGCTTAAGTGTGGGGGAGTTTGATAAGTGCTTGTGCGATATGAATGCGAAGCATTATTTCCTTATGTTGAACATTAGTTTCCTCAGGTTTACACTAATATGTGTGTTTTTATGTTATTTTTATGCAGATAGGGTTGTGAGGCCGAGTATGAAGGAAATAGGCCAATGGGGATCATAATGCAACAATTTTGGAGGAAATCTTGCTAAGGTTCCAACGCGAAGACATAGGTCAGGTGTGAGATTCTAGAGTGTGTGCCAACCTCCTCGTATTTGAGTGGGCACATCCATTTAGAGGGGCACAAATGCAGTCACATTCGAGCATTCCGACTTATGCACATAAAACAAGAGCTCCACCAACGTGTACACCATTGAAGAAGCAAGTGATCCACAACGTGAACGTGTGCCTGTTTCTGTTACCCCGATGAAAGTATGCAATTCGGGGAGTATTTCTGGCAGAGTACTGTAGCAAATCATTGTAGAAAATTACTGTAACAGTTACTGTTCACAGCCGGCCGAAAATCCCAGAAACAGAAAATCCACACGGTCGTGTGGAAATTATCCACGGCCCTGTGGAAATTCCACACGGGCGCGTGTACTGTCCACGCCCGTCTAATCGCCCGATTCCAGCCCTATTTAAAGCCGATTCAGCCCCGATTTTAGCATTCTTTTCTCCATATTTTCCCCAACTTGTGAGAAGGCTTCGGCTAGGGTTTCGAGGGGTATTGGCCAAGGTTTTGGAGAGGTTCTACGGTTCTGACATCGTGATTCCATTAGGAAGAAGATTGGTTGGGGAGCTTCGATCGAGGCATATCCTATACCGGACGAAGGAATCCTTGGACGACGAATGGAGGACTTTCCATAAGACCATCGACATGACTATCGAGGGGGTTTCTTTATGGATTCATTGCTTTTACATTCAATTTCTTTGATTGTACTTAGCTCCATGGAGAGCTAAACCCCCTAGTGGGTACTTGGGTGATTGTGAACCCTAGGATGTATTCATTTCTTTGAACTTCTTTGAACCCTAGGATGTACTAGGGTTGAGAGTTCTTGTTGGTAACCTTGTGAGTGAGTAACACACCACGAGCGTTAGACAAAGCTAGGTTGGAGAGGGTTGAGAGGGTGAGTCGAGAGGTACAGGAGCGTCCCCTTTCACCTCCGACGTGATGGATTCGACCCCGCTCACCCGGGATTATTACTTCGACAAACCCGTGCACTTGCGGGATATAAGCAAGGGGACCTTGTCAATGACACACTTTGGGCTCATAGAACAGCGTACGAAACACCGATAGGGACTACTCCCTATAATTTGGTGTATGGAAAATCATGTCATTTACCTGTGGAGTTAGAGTGTAAAGAATATTGGGCAATCAAAGTGATGAATTTTGATTTGAGCAAGTCAAGGGAACAAAGAATGTTACATCTCAAGGAACTAGATGAATTGCGAATCAAAGCATATGAGAATGATAGGATTTATAAGGAAAGAATTCAGAAATGGCATGACAAGAATATCAAGAATATGAAAGAGTTTAGAGTGGGCGATCAAGTGTTACTATTTAATTCTCGTTTACGATTATTCCCTGGAAAGCTGAAGTCTAGATGGTTTGGTCCTTATACTGTAACCGAAGTTTCACCTCATGGAGCTCTTGAGATCACTCATCCAAAGAAGTGTACACTTAAGGTGAATGGACACAGCCTGAAACCATACTACGGAAGAGAGGTTGGCAATGACGACAAGGAAGTACTTTTCCTTCATAAACCCCAGTGAGGTAAGACAAGGTACATCAAGTTAAGTGACGTTAAACAAGAGCTTCTTGGGAAGCAACCCAAGTATTTGATGTTTTTGTAGTTTAGTAGTTTAGTGTGTGCATTATTAAAGTGTTGAGTGTGGGTGTCTTGATTGTTATATACTTGTGCTATGAGTTTATTATTGGTTTTGAATTGTCATCGTGTGTTTTCACATGGATTTGGCGAAGTTGAGTCGTTTGAGCTATTTCTCAAGTTTCTCATTGGTAAAATTTGCAAACTAGGGCAGGCACTGAGTGTGTAAACATGTTCAGAAATTCTCTGCAGAGGCTGCAGAGTTTCCTAAGGCATCCAGAGAAAACACACGGGCGTGTGGAATTAACACACGCCCGTGGGTTTGTATCGCGGGCTCATCCAGAGAAGGCACAGGGGCGTGGACTTGCACCTGTGAATGACCATGCAATTCTCGCACGCCCGTGGGTAATTTCTAAACAGGTGTGTGAATTCTTGTAGAGATTGGAGGATTATCCCGAGAGCACACAGGGTCGTGGACTCACCCCTGTGGGTGACCTTGTGAAACTCGCACGGGCGTGGGTAATTTCCGCACGCCCGTGTGAATCTCTACAAAGGAGCTGTCTCCATCCTGAAAGACACAGGGGCGTGCGGCAGCCCCTATGATTTGGGCTTGTGAATGTCCACGCCTGTACATAATTTCCACACGGGCGTGGGAAACACTTAGTGATTCTTCTCGAATGGACAAAGAAGCTACAGGGGCGTGTGGCAACCATTGTTGGTTGGGCACACGGGCGTGGGTATTTACCACACGCCCGTGCAACTACATTTAGAAAGGTTGAGTGTTTTCCCGAGAGCGCACAGGGGCGTGCGTCTGTCACTGTGAATCTCTCAGGTGGAGGCATACGGGCGTGTAAAATTTCACACGCTCGTGTGGTTTTTGAAGGTATTAGAGAGCTGCGTTTCATCTTTATAAACCGTTCGAGCTTTACTCATTAACAGACCTCCAAACACTTAGGAAACATTCTTCGACCTTCTCCCGACCTCCTACTATCTATTTTGCGTCGATTATTTGAGCTTCTTGCCAATTTCAGGGTTTTTAGCGTCATCTCATCAGTAAATCCTTATTTTTTCTTGTCGCTACCCTAGGTCGATTCTATTCAATTTTTCTTTGATTAAACTGGCGAATGTGCCTTGTTTTCATGCTAAAATAACTATGATGTATTTTTAATGATTTCTAGAATTGAAGAAGAGGTGTATTCCTGGATTTTGCCACAAAGGGCCATGCGGTTTTCACGCTGCGTGAATCCACACGGGCTTGTGGACTTTCCACACGACCGTGTGGATTCCTGCATTATTAAGTTATGAATGAATTTGCTCGATTCTTTTTCCAATACATGCAGGTATTTCTCCCAGATCAAAGAACACAACTGCTAAGCATCCTAGAGAGCCTACTCCTAAACAAGAGAGAATGGAATTTACACTTCCCGAATATCAAGCTCGATTTGAGTGCCTAGCGAAGCTTAAGTTTGGTCAACACGAATTCCAGATGTGAGCTCCCTTAGGAAGGTACAGTTAGCACATGACATGGCGGATGAGGTCGAGGAGTTACTATCGGTGGGTAGTTGGCGCAAGCTATTTATTATTCGTGACGCTGCTATTGGCCTACTCACATTAGAGGTGCTCGCATCATTTGAGTTTGACCGCTCTTATGCTCATTTCGGTAGCGTCGATGCTATTCAGTTCAAAGCTTTTGGGCAGCATCACAGTATGTGCATCACACAGTTCTCCATTAGGCTTGGTTTATATGACGAGGGGTTTATTGAGACGGAGGAGTATGAGGATCTACCAATTGACATTTCAGGAGGCTTAACTCACAAGGAAGCATATAAAATACTATGTGGTAAGGGACGATATGAACCAGGAGTGTCTAAGGCTTCATGCCTTTCTCGACCTAGTTACAGATATCTTCACACCATCTTAAGTAGGTCAGTGAATGGTCATGGTGATAGTATAGGATTTCTAAGCAAGCAGGAACTTCTATATTTATACTCTATGTTACGATATGAGCAGATTCATTTTGGACACATCTTAGCAGAGTATCTGAAGTGCCAAGGACAGTATCCTCCGCTTGGTGTCATTTTCATGGGCCGATACATTACTAGACTCATCTTGGGAATGGGTTTACGAGACACGATCAGAGGGGCTGAGAAAACATTAGTACCAGCACCCCTCGGGCTGGCAACAATGAGACTCATGGGTATGATCAGGAAATATCCGGGTGGTGTTTATGTGCTAAATATGTCCCCACCAGAGCCTCTTGTATCTAGTGAAACCGCCGCCTTTGTGTGATCTCCCTCAACCAACTTTAGAGTTATAGCTTGAGGAAGATCAGACAAAGGCGGCATCTCCAGTGACAGAGGACCAACCCACCGTGCGCATGTTTTCACCATCTCGAGCCCAGGATCATTTTGAGAGGCTCGAGAGCGATGTGGGGTTGATACGGACAGAGGTAGCAGAGGCCCGAGTAGAGATCACCGATATCATGGCATATTTCGACACATTACAAAAGATATTAGAGCTAGACATCGGCTCGTCATTTGTACTGCAGCTGAGGACTCCTCAAGCCCCTTGGTTTCTTCAGCACCTCCATCACCTATTCTAGCACCAGATGACCCACCGTGTACTTCATCACCAGTAGAGCTAGAGGATGACATCGACACTTGATTTTATTTTCCTAGTCTTTTACTTCCTCATTTTATTTTGGACTTGTATACTCAGAAAGGACTTTCCTTCTGAGTTTATTTTCATTTTGTATCTCGAGTTGTAATCATTGTCTTATCTTTTATATACTCGAGTTGTGTTTGTTTTTATTGAGCTTCACTGAACCCCCTCATGTATGCGTGCAGATGGTCGGTCTTATCATTATGGGAATTGAGACTTTGTCATGGGCACGGCCAAGGTGTTTCAGCACTTGGCCATGTGAGCTTCACAACCCATTGGAACAACACTCCCAAGGGCTTAACTCCATCAGATGCAACACTAAGAGTCAGGGGAGTATTGTTTTGCTTCTCCCACATCTGAATTTAATTGCTTTACATTATGAATGAGCTTGAATGTGTACATTGGGGACAATGTACAACTTCAGTGTGGGATGAGTTTCATAGTGCAACTCACATAGCCAATGGCGGTTCACCTTAGTTGCATTAATTGTATTCTTGAGGTTAGGATAATTTTTAACATTGAATGTTTTCATGCTCTAGTTTTTCCTTGAATTTTTAGGAATTTTTGCCCTATTTACACTTGTTGTACTACTCACTCTTTGAATTCTTTTGGAAACTTATGTTTGATGTATAAGGGACTAGTTTTAGTTGTTTCTTGTGTTAATTCTAAAAAAATGAAAAGAAAGAACAAAATAGTTTTGTTGTCTAGTTGTGCTTGTTGGGTGAAAAGAGCTACCACCTATGATGTATGAAGCTACTCTCATAAGTCGGATAGTAGTTATGCCCTAATGAGAGAAAGAGCTATCTCATGGGATGTGTGAAAGCTACCACCCCGGTAGAAAGACCTACAACCTCGAAAGTGTGAAAGCCACCTGAGCGATCACTTTGGAAAGGGAAACCTTAGAGGATGTGTGAAGCTACTACCCTTTTTGAATTTTTGTTACCTTTTGTAGATAAATAAGTCCCCTATACGTAAAACTTTAAGGAGTATACTTTGGGTTGACTTGAGTGAGTCCACACATTTACACGATTTCTGGTTTGTTGTCCTTTTTGATTCAAGTTTTTAGCCAGAGCATTGATTTTTCGTATCTAGTGTTGAAATTTCCCTTACTTGTAAAATGGCTTCTTTGTATGCTTTGGTGAACCTAAGGCCAAGCACATCCAATATTTCCTTCATCCATGCACATAATGTTTTAATTTTTGCATGAGGACATGCAAAAGCTTAAGTGTGGGGGAGTTGGTAAGTGCTTGTGTGATAAGAATATGAAGTGTTCTTTCTGTGTGTTGAGCATTACTTTTCTCGTGTTTTAATGCTAATATGTGTGTATTTATGTTACTTTCATGCAGGTAGGGTTGTGAGACCGATTATGAGAGAAAGAAGCCAATGTGGGTCGTAATGCACCAATTTGGAGGAAATCTTGCTAAGGTTCAAACGCGAAGACATAGGTCGGGTTCGAGATGTAGGAATGTGTGCTAACCTCCTCGTATTCGAGTTAGCACAACTATTTGGAGGGGGCACAAGGGTAGTCACATTCAAGCATTCGGACTTGTGCATATAGAACATGATCTCCACCAACATGTCCGTTATTGAATAAGCAAAGCGATCCACGACGTAAACGTGTGCCTGTTTGCGGTGCCTCGATGAAAGTATGGATTCGGGAGTATTTTGGGCCAATACTGTAGTAGGGTACTGAAGCAAAATCTTTTGGGAAAATACTGTAGCAACACTGTTCACATTCGTCCGAGAAAACAGGAAAACAGAGAATCCACACGCCCATGTGAAAAATCCACAGGGGCACTCACACGGGCGTGTGGATTCCCGATTCCTGCCCTTTAAAAGCTAATTTCAGCATTCTTTTCTCCATCTTTTCCGCAACTTTAGAGAGAGCGGTGGCTAGGGTTTTGAGAGGTATTGGCTAGGGTTTTGGAGGGGTTCTATGGCTCCGACATCACGCGTCATTTGGAAGAAGATTAGTGGGAGAGCTTTCGTCGACACTGATCCGGAGAGATGTATCCTACGCCGGACAAAGGGACCCTTGCGACGAGTAGAGAACTCTCTACAAGACCATTGCCATGACTAACAATGGTGTTTTCTATTGATGCTTTGTTTTTACATTCGATTTCATTGATTGTATCTAGCTCCATCGAGAGCTAAACCCCTAGTGGGTACTTTGGTATTTGTGAACCCTAGGATGTATTCGTTACATTGAATCTCTTTATTATGCTTTCAATTAATTGATGTTTATTGTGAGTTCCAATCTTGTGTGTTTGATTGTATGAATACTCCCCTAGAGTGACACTAGGGTTGAGAGTTCTTGTTGGTAACACTTGTGAGTGAGTGACACACCATGAGAGTTAGACAAAGCTAGATTGGAGAAGGTTGAGAGGGTGAGTCGAGAGGTAGCGGAGCGTCCCCTTTCCCTCTCCGGTGTGATCTATCCTACCTCCATGTTCAAAGAGTTCTTTGCGGCCATAGTTGAGTGAATGGGCTAAGGGATGACCTCCCGCTGGGGCTTAGTTGTGAGTGCAATGGAGTGAAGCGCTGAGGTGATTTTAGCACCTAGGGCTTAATTATGTTTAAGGATCTTCCACCTGGACCAAAGGGTTAGGTCTATATATAGAAATAGGGTTTATCACTTGGAATCCCTAGAGCTCATTGCAATTCAATGCGAGTGCGAGGTGAGAGGTTATTTAATTTGGGATCATGTAATTAAGGATTTCCTCGACTCATAGTTGCATCAATTAGGAAGTATAATAGAGGGTTCTTGCACTTGAAATGATTGTCCTAGGCGGATCAGTATCCGGGTACCCCATCTTTATCGATTGCCTTACCTTCTCCTTTACTTGTGCTCTCTATCTTATTGCTTTTTATTTTTCGTTATTTCATATTTTGTCACACATATCACTATTCATCTTCTACATTAGTTAAGAAACAACTTAAGTGTCTTTATTCCCCACTCTCTGTGGATACGATACCCACTCATCTAGGATTATTACTTTGACACCCGTGCACTTGCGATTTACATGCATATTCGGACATGTCACTCATCAATAGTGTCAAGAAAATATAATGTATCATGAAAATCAAGAGAATGTCACATGGCTTCGGTGAGGTGGTATGTCAACTTGTCATCACTAACTCGTAATGTTAACTCCCCGCCGTCCATTTCAATGAGAGCCTTGGAAGTGCATAAGAATGGCCTCCCGAGTATCCATGGAACCTCGGCATCCTCATCAACATCTAACACCACAAAGTCTACAGTAAATATGTAGTTGTCAACTTTCGCAAGTATTTCTTCAATGATGCCCCTCGGATGTCTAACTATTCGATCAGCTAATTAGAATGTCATCCGAGTGGGCCTAGGCTCTCCCAAGCCTAGCTTCTGAAAGAATGTATAAGGCATGACATTGATGCTAGCCCCTGAATCTGCCAATGCCTTTTCTTCAGCCAAATTACCAATGTTGCATAGAATGATAAAGCTTCTGGGGTCCTTCTTCTTGTTCGGTATATTCTTTTGCAATACCGCCGAACAAGAAGTATCTAAGATCACATATGCACTCTCCTCCAACTTCCTCTTGTTTGTTAAGAGGTCCTTGAGAAACTTTGCATAGCAAGGCATTTGAGACAACGCCTTGACAAATGGGATGTTGATGTGCAACTGCTTGAATATACCCAATAACTTCTTGTATTGCTTCTTATTTTGGTCATTCTTCAATCTTGAAGGGAAAGGGATTCTTGGCTTGTAAGGTGGGGGTGACATCTTCTTATCTTTAGCTCTCTAATTAACCTCCACAACCTCAGACAATTCAATATTGGTCTTCTTACTAGGGAGCCTAATTTCAACTTCATGACCATTTCTCAAAGTGATTGCCTTCACATGCTCTCTTGGATTGGTCGCCGTGTTTTTAGGTAAACTCCCTTGAGGTCTTTCTGAGAGTGACTTCGCAATTTGTCCCACTTGATTCTCCAAGTTGTGCAATAAAGCGGTGTGATTACGAAGTGTGATTTCAACTGATTGAAATCTTGTATCCGATGATTGAATGAACTTGGTCAAAGCCTTCTCTAAGTCAGTCATCCAGTTTTCCAACCTGAAACTCTATTCTCCAAGTTCGGGGCCTATTATTGTGGTTGGAAACCCAGTGATGCTATAGTTTTTTGTTGCCCTTGATTACTCCATGAAAAGTTTGGGTGGCTCCTCCACCCCACATTGTAGGTATTGCTATACAGATTTCCTTGACCTCTCGGGTGCATTACCTACTAGAGTTAACTTGTCTCACGGAGTAGTACCACCAATCGAAATAGAGCAATCGGATGTTGCATGTCCTCCCCACACCCGAGTGCAACTCATTGTTGTCGCCACTCTATGAAAAGTTAGAGTGTCTAACTTCTTGCTCAATGACTCAACATGGGTTGCCAACAATGTGACTACATTAATCTCATAAAGTCTGACTATCTTCTTTCTTTCTCCTGTATTCCACTGAAAACTGTTCATAGCGATTTCTTTGATGAGATATCGGGCTTCATCATGGGTCTTGCATCCTAAGGTACATCCTGCTGTAGCATCAAGTAACTACCTTGTGCTTGGGTTCAAACCACTATAAAAATTTTGAATAATCATCCACTCAGGGAACGCATGTTGAGGACATTTCCACAAGAGCTCCTAAACCTATCTTATGTCTCAAAAAAAGACTCTAATTCCATCTACAAAAAAGAAGATATCTCATTCCTAAGCTTTGTAGATTTTATGGGAGGAAAATATCGGGCAAGAAAAGCTTCTACCATCTCCTCCCATGTAGTGATCGATGCTTTATGTAATGAATGTAGCCATTGCTTGGCTCTTCCTTTCAAGGAAAATGAGAAAGCCCTCAACTTGATAGCATCATCTATGACACCATTAATCTTGAGCATGTCACACACTTCCAAGAAGTTATCAATGTAATTTTTTGGATCCTCATCGGCTAAACAATTAAACTATGTTCACTGCTGTAACATTTGGATAAAGCCTAGCTTGACCTCAAAACTATGATCCGTAATCGGTGGCCGCACAATGTTGTATTGTGTATCAAGAAATGCGTGTCTTGTATAATCTGAGAGTGTCCTCTGCTACTCATTCTGTTCTGCCATATTATCAGACCCTTTACATTCTATCTCAACTTGGTATGACTGTTCTTATATAGGTTCTTTTCCCTTTCTATGAATTCTCCTTCAAATGTTTGGATCACCTTCAACAATGTTGAAGGATTTCCTCAGGTCATAACCTAGAGCTACAACCAAAGAAGAAAAACAAATCAGAACAATGGAAGAATAAGAAAGTGTGAAATAGAACAAGAGATGAATATCTAAAATAGCAAAGTACACATGTTGTCAAAGTCATAAAGTACCCTAGTGAATGGGTAGTCATATCTATAGGGAATAGTGCTCAAAAACACAAGTCGTGCTATTTAGCTATAGTGAAAATGATTTAAGAGTGGTGTGAATAATATAAATACAAATAGAAATGAAATAAAGAAGAAAAAGACACAATAGAATAACAGGAGAGGCAATCGATAGAAAATGGGTCACCCGGACATTGCACACCCTAGGACTATTGTTTCAACTGCAGGACCAATCATTATATGATTTGGTCCCAAACCTAAGGTCAACAGTGACTAACCCTCACACTATACCCAGGTAGAAAGGGATACTCTCGACGTCTCGGACTGTGTGGAGTTGCATGGAGATTCGGGATAAGTGTTTGTGTATTAGTAATATGAAGTATTCTTTTCTTATGATGAGCATTTCTTTTCTCAGATTTTATTGCTAATACATGTGTTTTTGTGTTCTTTTCTGCATGTAGGACTGTAGAGCCAAATGTAGAGTAAGGAAAACAAAGTAGATTGCGATTGCACTTTGTTGATAGAATCTTGGAGTGAATAAATGTGAAGACACAAGTTGTGCTCGAAAATATGTGAATGTGTGCCAACCTCCATGCTCTAAAGCAATTACATGGTTTGGAGGGACCACAAAAGGCGATCACATTTGCATATTCGACTTGTGCGATGCTAGCAAGATCTTCATCAATGTTATCCCTTATTGAAGAAGCGGCGTGATCTCTGACATAGATGTGTGCCCGTTTATATTGCCTCAATGAAAAATGTGGATTCGGGCTTGTTTTTTTGGCGAAGTACTGTAGCAGGTACCACAACAAACCACCATAGCAATTTATTGTAGTAATTCTTGTTCATAGGCCGTGAAAATCACATTCCTGCATATTCACACGGGCTTGTGGATTCCCAATTCTATCCCTTTATAAAGGTGCGACTTGTACCCATTTAGGTAACTTTTTTTCCATCTTTTCTCTATCTTTTCCTCAACTTTGGAGAGGCATGTAGCTAGGGTTTAGAGGGGTTTTGACAAGGTTTATGGAATGGTTCTACAACTATCGACACGGTGTTCCTTCGGAAGAGAGTTATCAGGGGAGCTTTCATCGGCACCGATCCGGTGAGGTGTGCCCTAGGCTTGATGAGGGAACATTTGAAGAGGACGAGGCTACTACACAAGACCATCGACACGAATACCGAGGGTGTTTTATTTATGGATTGCATATTTTTACATTTGATTTCATTATTGATTGTATCTTCCTCCATGGAGAGGTAAACCCCTAGTAAGTACTTGGACTTGTAAACCCTAGGATGTTATTGTTTCATTGATCTTTTATTATAATTTTCTTAATTGATGTCTTTAATTGGGTTCCAATCTTGAATATTTGTTGAATGATTTTTCCCTTAGAGTGACACTAGGGTTAAGAGTCTACATTGGTAGTCCTTGCGAGTGAGTGACACACCATGAGGATTAGACAAAGCAAGATTAGAGAGGGTCGAGAGGATGAGTTAAGAGATAGCGGAGCGTCCCCTTTTTTCTTTTTATGATTAATCCTACCTCCATGTTCCAAGAGTTCTTTGCATTCACAATAGAGTGAAGTACCAAGAAAGGAACTCCGCTGGGGCTTAGTTGCGTGAGCTACAGAGTAAAGCGTTGGAGTAAACCTTATAGCTGGGGATTAATTGTGACTAGGGGTCTTTCGCTGGACCAAAGGGTTAGGCCTATATTAGGGAATAGGGTTTATCACTTGGAATTCCTAGAGCTTCTTGCAACTGTACACAGTGTAAGGTGTTGAGACTAATTGATTTCTCCACCTGGGCATAGTGTAGAATTAGTCACGGTTTACATTAGATTTAGGAAAGTGTATTTTATGATTTCCTTGACTCATTAAGAATCAGTTAGGAGACATAATAGTTGGTCTTGCACTTGAAGAAATAATTCTAGTGGAAGCAATGTCTGAGTGGCCCACTTTCTATTGATTGCCTTTCCTCTCACATTATTGCGCCTCTCTTTCTTATTTTCCTTAGTTCTTTACATATTGGTTTTGTTCACACTACTATAGATTCATCTACACTTTAGTTAAATAGCAATCTTTGTGTTTCTGATCATTATTCCATTTGGATTCAACTACCCACTCACCGGGGTATTATTACTTCGATAAACCCATGCACTTGCGGGTCACACTCAAGGGGGTGTGTCAGGATTCCTAGTGATAAACCCTATTCCCTAATATAGATCTAACCCTTTGGTCCAGGGGAAATTCTCTAGTTACAATTAAGACCCAACACTGAGGATTACTTCAAAACTTAACTTTTTTGCTCGCACAACTAAGCCCCAGTGGAGTTTGTCTTTAGAACATCACTCTGTTGTGACCATAAAGAACTCTTGGAATGTAGAGAAAGAATAAATCACATCGGAAGGGAAGGGGACGTTCCACCACCTCTTGACTCATCTTTTCGACCCTCTCTAAGCTAGCTTTGTCTAAACAACATGGTGTGTCACTCATCCACTAGGATTACCTAGATTCTCAAGCCTAGTGTCACTCTAAGGAAAAATCAATTTAATAAGCATTCATGGTTCGAACTCAATTAAGCACATCAATTCAAAGAACATATTGAAAGATCATTGAAACAAAATCATCCTATGGTTTACAAGTCCAAGTACCCAGTAGGGGTATAGCTCTCCATAAAGCAAGATACAATCAATAATAAAATTGAATGTAAAAGCATCCAATCCATAAGTAAAAATCTCTCTTAGTCCATATTGATGGTCTTGTAGAGTTACCTCATCTTCTCCAAGGCTTCCCTCATCAAGCCTAGGGTACACCTCGCCAAGTTGATCTTGGCGAAAGCTCCCCAAATAACTATCTTCCGAAGGAGCAGCGGTGTTGAAAAGCTATAGAACCACTCCAAAGACCTAGCCAAATCTTTTTCCAAACCTTAGCTTCGAGAGCCTCAAAGTTGGTGAAAAAGAAGAAAAAGATCCCTTAAAACATCTAAAATCACGGCTTTTTATAGTCGCTAGAATTGAGCATCCACACACCCGTGTGAATTTCCAAAAAGTTGATTCTTTGTGAAATACAATAAATGTAAGTCAAAGCATCCATACAAGCAAGTTCGTCCCAAGGTTCACCGGATGCACAGTGACCTTGGGAGTCTAGTTCATCATCAACAAAGGAGCAAGTGTAGAAGATAAGAGATACAAAGAAAAGCTCATAGCAAACTCCCCTAAGATGAAGACTAGGAGGTGGTAATTAGAACTCATTGGATCTGCGCCGGTGAGCTCCTAGATCATTTTCCTTGAGTGTAACCTTCTTCTCCCTTCGATTTGCCCCTCATATCTGCCTTCTCCCGCAGTCTTGAAGCTCTAGAAAATGATGGTGGAGAATGGTGGCCAAAAGTCCCCCAAATTATACCCTTACAAAGCTTTTATATTCCCAGATCCCAATAGATAAACGGGTCAATATACCGGCCATATGCCGACCCCTTGGGATATCCATCTTTCTAACGAGAAGCCCGCGATGAGCTACGATGCTGCTATGGTGAAACTACTACGGTATCTTGATCTGATGCTTCACTATAGTAATCCCCAGCAAAGAACGTCGTTTTGATGCCGAATGCATCCCCAATCACGTTGCCGAGTCCCCCAGGGCTTCAAGTAGGCCTGAAATGCAATAATAACACAATTTAGGCCAAAAGGGCATAGATTCATTAATAAAATACACAATTCTAGGAGGAGGCATTTACAAACACAGAGGTGTACTCTCAGTTATCGACATATTATCCTGGAGCTCTGACCCCACAGAGAGCTTACTATGCATTATGTGGTCAGGGCCAGTATGAGATAGGGGTTTCCAAGGCCACGTGCCTTTCCCGACCTACGTATTGATATCTACATGCCATCATGAGCAGGGTCGATGAATGGCCAGTGGTGATAGCACCCGGCGTTACGAGCGGCGGGGAGCTCTGTACTTATATTCGATGATCACGGTGCACCGAGATCCATCTAGGGTACATCGTCGTGAGTATATTCGACATCGGGGCGATATGCAGATTAGGGAGGCGATCATCTCGGGTCCATACATTATGAGATTAGCTACGGGTATAGGTCTCTTGGGCCAGAAGGCGAGTATACTGCGCCCTGAGACTGGAAGATGAGATTGATCGGCATGGTCCATAGGTTTCAGACGAGGGTTTATGCTCTGGTTCTATCGGGTCCCGAGAGATAGGCGAGGGAGGAGAGAGATGATCGCAGAGGCTTCCCGGCCTATTCACGAGCCTCGATCGGCACCTATTGAGGCCCGAGGCACCTCCAGTGATAGAGGACACACCTCCCGTGCACATGTTTTCACCATCTCGAGCCCAGGATCACTTTGACAGGCTCGAGAGCACTGTGGGGGAGATACATGACGAGTAGTGCGAGACCCGAGTAGAGATTGCCGATATTTGGGCTGCGTAGGGCGCACTAATATAAAGTGTTCATGGCAAGTTTTTGACACATTACCGTGAGATCTTAGAGTGAGACATCGGCTCGTCATTTGTCCTGTGACGAGGACTCCTCAAGCCCCCTCGATTTCTCGGCATCTCTATCCCCTATTACGGCACCCGATGACCCACCATGTACTTCATCACCCGGCCTAGCGATAATAGAGGATCGAGCATGACATCAACACTTGATTTTTATTTTTCCTCCTCTTTTACTTCCGCATTTTATTTTGGACTTGCATACTCAAAAAGGACTTTCCTTTTGAGTTATATTTCATTTTGTATCTCAAGTTGTATTCATTGTCTTATCTTTTATATACTCGAGTTATTTTTGTTTTTATTGAGCTTCACTTTGAACCCCCTCATGTATGTGTATGAGATGGTCTTGTCATCATGGGAATTGAGACTTTTGTCATGGGCATGGCCAAGGTATTTGACACTTGGTCGTGTGAGCTTCACAACCCGTTGGAACAACACTCCCAAGGACTTAACCCCCATCAAATGCAACACTAGGGAGTCGGGGGAGTATTGTTTTTGAGTGTTTCTCCCACATCGAATTTAATTGATTTACATTATGAATGAGCTAGCATGTGTACATTGGGGACAATGTACAACTTAAGTGTGGGGGGAAGTTTCATGAGTGCACACATCTCTTTTATACTAGTTTTGATTGATATATATATGCTCACATAGCCAATGGCGGTTCACCTTAGTTACATTGATTGTATTCATGAGTTTAGAAGAATTTTTAACATTGAATGTTTTCATGCTCTAGGTTTTGCTTGAATTTCTAGGGATTTTTGCCCGATCGACACTTGTTGCACTGTACTCTATGAACTCTTTTGAAAACTCATGTTTGATATATAAGAGGCTAGTTATAGTTGTTTCTTGTGTTAAAAAAATTGAAAAGAAAGAACAAAATAGTTTTGTTGTTTAGTTGTGCTTGTTGAATGGAAAGAGCTACCACCTATGATGTATGAAGCTACTCATATAAGTCGGTTTCTAGTTATGCCATAATGAGAGAAAGAGTTATCTCATGGGATGTGTGAAAGCTACCACCCTGGTAGAAAAAGCTACCACCTCGAAAGTGTGAAAGCCACCTTAGCGGCCGCTTTGGAAAAGGCTACCTTAGAGGATGTGTGAAGCTACTACCCTTTTTTAACTTTTGTTACCTTTTATAGATAAATAAGTCCCTTATACGTAGAACTTTGAGGAGTATACTTTGGGTTGACTTGAGTGAGCTCACACACTTACACGATTTTGGGTTTGTTGTCCTTTTTGGTTCAAGTTTTTAGCTAGAGCATTGAGTATTTCGTATTTAGTGTTGAAATTTCCCTCACTTGTAGAATGCTCCCTTTGTATGCTTTGGTGAACCTAAGGCCAAGCACTACCAAAATTTTCTTCATCTATTCTTTAATGTTTTAATTTTTGCTTGAGGGACAAGCAAAAAGCTTAAGTAATAGGGGGAGTTTGATAAGTGCTTGTGCAATAAGAATCTGAAGTGTTTTTCCCACTGTGTTGAGGATTACTTTTCTTGGGTTTTGGCGCTAATATCGGTGTATTTATGTTACTTTTTATGCGGGTAGGGTTGTGAGATTTGAATATGAGAGAAAAGAAGCCAATCGGGTCGTAATGCACCAATTTGGAGGAAATCTTGCCAAGGTTCAAACACGAAGACATAGGTCGGGTTCGAGATGTGGGAATGTCTGCCAACCTCATCGTATTAGAGTTATCACAACTATTTGGAGGGGCACAAGGCGGTCACATTCAAAGCATTACGACTTGTGTATATAGAACAAAATCTCCACCAACATGTCCATTATTGAAGAAGCAAAGCGATCCATGATGTAAACGTGTGCTCGTTTGTGTTACCTCTATGAAAGCATGGATTTGGGAGTCTTTTCGGGTGGAGTGCTTGTAGTAGGATACTTTAGTAAAAGCGTAGCAAGAATCTTTGTGCCGACTGCATTCATAACAGGCCGAGAAAAGCAGGAAAGCAGAGAATCCACATGGGCGTGTGGAAATTCCACATGCCCATGTGAAAAATCACCGAGGGCGCTCATAGGGCGTGTGGATTCCTGATTCCAGCCCTTTAAAAGCCGATATCATCCCCGATTTCAGCATTCTTTTCTCCATCTTTTCCCGAACTTGAGAGAGGGTGGCGACTAGGGTTTTGATAGGTATTAGCTAGGGCTTTGGAGAGGTTCCACGGCTCTGACATCGCACACCGTTTGGAAGAAGGTTAGTGGTAGAGCTTTCTTCGTCACCAATCCAGCGAGGTGTATCCTAGGCCGGACAAAGGGACTTCGTCGCGATGAGTAGAGGACTCTCCACAAGACCATCGCTTCGACTAACGAGGGGATTTTTCTACGGATGCTTTTGTTTTTACATTCAATTTCATTGATTGTATCTAGCTCCATGGAGAGCTAAACCCCTAGTGGGTACTTAGGTATTTATGAAAGCTAGGATGTATTCATTTCATTGAACCTCTTTTTTATGCTTTCAATTAATTGATGTTTATTGTGAGTTCCAATCTTGGAGACTTGATTGTCTGAATGCTCCCCTAGAGTGATACTAGTATTGAGAGTTCTTCTTGGCAACTCTTATGAGTGAGTGACACACCATGAGAGTTAGACAAAGCTAGAATGGAGAGGGTTGAGATGGTGAGTTAAGAGGTAGCGGAGCATCCCCTTTCCCCTCCGGTGTGATCTATCCTACCTCCATGTTCCAAGAGTTCTTTGTGTCCATAGTAGAGTGAATGGGCTAAGGGATGACCTTCCACTGGCCTTAGTTGCGAGTGCAACGGATTAAAGCGTTGAAGTGATTTTAGCATCTAGGGCTTAATTGTGGCTAGGGACCTTTCACCTGGACAAAAAGGTTAGGTCTATACATAGGAATAGGGTTTATCACTTGGAATACCTAGAGCTCATTGCAATTCTATGCGAGTGCGAGGTTGAGAGGTTATTCAATCTTTCCTCTGGGACATGTATATAATTAGGCATAGTTGACCTTAGATTTAGGATGATGTAATTAAGGATTTCCACGTCTCATTGTTGCAACAATTAGGAAGTATAATAGAGGGTTCTTGCAATTGAAACAATTGACCTAGGTAGATCAATATCCGAGTACCACATCTTTATCGATTGCCTTACCTTCTCTTTTACTGGTGCCTTCTATCTTGCTGTTTTTATTTTCATTATTTCATATTTTGTCACACTTATCACTATTCATCTTCCACATTAGTTAAGAAACAACTAAAGTGTTTTTATTCCCTACTCTCTGTGGATACGATACCCACTCATTTGGGATTATTACTTTGACAGCCGTGCACTTGTGGTTTGTAAGCATATTCGGACGTGTCAGTGACTCCACAGGAGAGACCCACAGGGGGTAGACACACGCCTTGTGTGCTCTCAGGATAACACTCAATGCTTCTAAATGCAACTACACGGGCGTGTGGAAATTCCACACGTCCGTGTGCCCGACCCACAGGGGCAGACGCATGCCCCTGTGGCTTCTCGGTCCATCCGAGAAAAATCTCTAAGTGTTTCACACATCCATGCGAAAATTTCACACAGGTGTGGACGTTCACAAGACCAGCTCATAGGGGCAGTCGCACGCCCGTGTTTATTCTCGGGATAGTAGAGATCCACACAGGGGTGCGGAAATTAACCACGCCTATGTGTTTGTCACAGGGTCATCCACTGGGGTGAGTCCATTCCCTTGTGTCTTCTCGGGGAAAATCTCTAAATCTCTGCAGGATAACACATGCCCGTGTAGAAATTATCCATGGGCGTGGACCATCACAAGGTCTTTCATAAAGCCATGTCCATGCCCCTGTGTCTTCTTGGGATGAGCTCATAGTAGAGACCCTCGGCCATGTGGAAATTCCACACGGCCATACGTTTTCTCTGGATGACTTAGAAAACTCTACAGGCTCCGCCAAAAATTCCTAAACATATAGATACACTCAGAGCCTGCCTTATCATACAAAATATAACAGGGAAAAAAAATGAAAAACTCACTCAAACAACCAACAACTTCGCCATAAACATTTAAGCACATGATAACACCGAAATGTCCATGCGAAAATCATAACAATAGCATCTAAAAATCAAGACACCAACACTTAAAGCCTTACTTATGCAAACACTAAACTAAAACAAGGAAAACAGTAAAAGCTTGGGTTGCCTCCCAAGAAGCGCTTGTTTAAGATCACTTAGTTTGGCGTATCTTGTCTTACCTCACGGGGGCTCATAGATGAAGGTTCCCCTCTTACCCATGACTTGGAAGCATGATGAACATAGCCTTTTGAAGGTAGAGGGAGAGTTATCGAGCTTGTTACTACTTAAGTGCTCATCACCCCTATTCCATTCTTACGTACCCCCAACTGCCTTGGGCCATTTCTTGTGTTATCTCCTCTCTCGCTTCATCTTCCTGAGCATCTTCTTTACGATCCCCGGAGTAGATGGTACATTCTTCTCTATACCAAGCATCATCACCTCTTCGTTCTCCATTTCTTGGTCTAGCAAACCCTCGTATAGGTATGGATTCAACATTTACTATACATATTAATCAATTAGTTCATCGGTAGTGTCAAGAAAATAAAGAGTATCATCAAAGTCGGTAGAATGTCGTTGGCTTCTGCTAAGCGGTAGGTGAACTTGTCATCACCAACCCTCATTGTCAACTCCCCTCCGTCTATGTCGATAAGTGCCTTGGAAGTGCATAATAAAGGCCTCCCAAATATCAAAGGAACATGTGCATCCTCATCGATGTTCAATACTATGAAGCCTACAGGAAATACGTACTTATCAACCTTGACAAGCTCATCTTCAATGATTCCCTCGGATGTCTCACCATTTGGTATGCCAATTGTAATTTCATCGAGTGGGCTGAGGCTCTCCCAAGACTAGCTTACGAAAGATCGAGTATGGCATGAGCGTTGATACTAGCTCCCGAATCCGCCAATGCCATCTCTTCACCCAAATTGCCAATGTTGCATGGAATCACAAAGCTTCCAGGGTCTTTCTTCTTGTTCAGCATATTCTTTTGCAACACCACCGAATAAGAGGCATCTAAGATCACCGATGCACTACCCTCCAACTTTCTCTAGTTGGTCAAAAGATCTTTCAAGAACTTGGAATATCGAAGCATTTGAGACAATGCCTCCACAAAAGGAATATTGATGTGCAATTGCTTGAATAGACCCAAGAACTTCTTATATTGCTCATCATTTTTAGTCGTTCTTCAATCTTAAAGTATCACGAGTTCTTGGCTTGTAAGGTGAGGCTGCCACCTTCTTATTTACAGTTAGCTCTCTCCTCGACCTCCATGACCTCGGGTGCTTCAACATTAGTCTTCTCACTTGGAAGCCTACCCTCAACCTCACAACCACTTCTCAAAGTGATCACCTTCACATGTTCTCTCATATTAGTCTCGGTATTATTCGACACGCTTCCTTGTGGTCTCTCCAATAGAGATTTTGCAATTTGTCCCACTTGATTTTCTAGATTGTGCAATGTAGCGGTATGGGTACGAAGTGTAGCCTCGATCGATTG
Organism: Dioscorea cayenensis subsp. rotundata; assembly: GCF_009730915.1. Lineage (NCBI taxonomy): Eukaryota > Viridiplantae > Streptophyta > Magnoliopsida > Dioscoreales > Dioscoreaceae > Dioscorea > Dioscorea cayenensis. The sequence continues at coordinate 15,662,219 of NC_052479.1, forward strand.
GAACCGTGTATCCGATGATTGCACAAATCTAGTCAAGGCTTTCTCTAAGTTGGTCATCCTGGTTTCCAAGCCTGAAACTCTATTCTCCATGTTCGGGACTTGTTGTTATTGAAAACCCAGTGGTGCTATGGCCTTTTGCTTCGCTTGGTTACTCCATTTGAAATTTGGGTGGTTTCTCCACCCTTGGTTGTAGGTGTTTCCATAAAGATTACCTTGTACCCTTCCCAAATTGCCCACAAAGTCTACTTGTTTAGTTGGGGCTAAAGTAGCAATTGAAATAGGACAATCAGACAGCATATGTAAACCCGCACAACCATCACAACTCATGATCGCACCACCCTCAGTGAAGTTAATGTATCAAATTTCTTACTCAATGCCTCTACTTGGGCTGCTAAGGATGAACCGCATTAATTTCAAGAAGTCCGGCCACTTTCCTCTCTTTCCTTGCATTCCATTGGTAGTTATTCATGGCCATTTCCCCTACTAATTGTCGATCTTCTTCAGGGGTCTTGTTCCCTCATTGTACCTCCTGCGATGGCATCTAGAAGTTGTCTTGTACTTGGATTCAATCCATTGTAAAAAGTCTGAATGATCATCCATTTGGGGAAACCATGCTGTAGACAGTTCCACAAGAGGTCCTTGCATTACTCTCATGTCTCAAACAAGGATTCAAGCTCCATCTGAACAAACGACTATATTTTATTACGAGGCTTCACTGATTTCCAAGAGGAAAGTACTTGTAAGAAAAGCTTTGACCATTTCATTCCATGCCATGATGTATGATTATGGTAAAGAATGTTTCCACTGCTTTGTTTTTCCTTTTAGAGAGAATGGGAAAGCCCTCAATCTTATAGAATCATCTGTAATAATGTTAATCTTCAACATGTCACAAACTTCCAAGAAGTTTTTAATATGGTTGTTTGGATCCTCATTAGCCAAACCATTGAACTGCGCTGACTGCTGTATCATTTGGATGAATGATGGCTTTAGCTCAAAGTTTTGAGTTGTAATCGAGGGCCCCTCAATGATAGATTATGTAAACAATACTGACGGTTTGGCGTAATCAGAAAGTGTTCTCTGTTGTTCATTCTTTTCTGCCTTATTGTCAGACCCTTCAACTTCCATTTCAGTGAGATTCAACGGTTCTTTCACAGCTTCTTTACCCTTTCTTCTGAGTGTACGTTCAAGTTCAGGATCACCTTCAATTAATATCGAAGGGTTCTCTCGGGTCATAACCTGGAGCTGTACCAAAATAAAGAAAACAAATCAGAATGATGATAGAATAAGAAAATGTGAAGTAGAATGAATGATGAATGGCTAAGATAACAAAGTGCAAAGTATTTCTAAATGCCTATTCCCCAGCAATGGCGCCAAAAACTTGACAACGCCCCTTGCGTGTGACTCGCAAGTGCACGGGTTTGTAGAAGTAATAAATCCCAAGTGAGTGGAGCATCGTATCCATAGGGAATAGGGAATAAAAATTCTAAGATTGCTACTTAACCAAGTGAAGATAAATAATGATTATGTTGATGAAATGTAATGTAAACAAAAATAAAACAAACAAGAATGAGAGGCACAAATAAGTGAGAGGAAAGACAATCTATAGATGTGGGGTACTAGGACAATGCTACCCCTAGGACTAATGTTTCAAGTGCAAGACCAACTATTATATCTCCTAATTGATGTTTAATGAGTTGTGTACATCCTTGAATACACGTACCAAACCTAAGGTCAATCGTGACTAACTCTACACTATGCCCCAGCAGAGAAAATCAAACAGTTTCAACACCTCACACTGTGTAAAGTTGCAAGAATTTTTAGGAATTCAAGGTGATAAACCCTATTCCTATGTGTAGATCTAACCCTTTGGTCAGGCGAAAGATCCCTAGTCACAATTAAGCCCCAGGTGCTAAAGTCACTTCAATGCTTCACTCTGTTGGTTGTGCAACTAAGCCCTTGCGGAGTTCATCCCTTATCCCTTCACTCTACTATAACTGCAAAGAACTCCTAGAATGTGGAGGTAGGATAAATCACATCGGAAGGGAAAGGGGACGCTCCGCTGCCTCTCGACTCACTCTCTCGACCCTCTCCAAGCTTGCTGTGTCTAACCATCATGGTGTGTCACTCATCCACAAAGGTTACCATGATGGTCTCTCAACCCTAGTGTCACTCTAAGGAAGAAATCATTCAACAATCATTCAAGATTAGAACTCAATTAGAGACATCAATTAAGGAAAGCATAATAAAAGGTCAATGAAAGCAAAAAAACATCCTAGGGTTTTACTGAATCCAAGTACCCACTAGGGGTTTTAGCTCTCCATAGAGCAAGATGCAATCAATAATGCGATCAAAAGTAAAAACAAGTAATCCATAAGAAAACCCCCTCGATATTCATATCGATGGTCTTATGGAGTAGCCTCTTCTCCAAAGGTCCCCTTGTCCGTCCCTAGGCCACACCTCGCTAGATCGGTCTTGACTGAAAACTCCCCCAATAACCTTCTTCCAAGAGAAGTGCAATGTCGAATGTGTAGGACCACTCCAAAGACTTGCCAAAAGCCTCTCTAAACCCTAGCCGACGGCCTCCCAAAATATGGAGAAAAGTTGGAGAGAAGGGTGAAAGATTACTTCCAAAATCGGGCTGAACCCCGGATTAAATAGGGGTTGGAATCGGGCATCCACGCCCCTATTGATTTTTTTCACACGAGCAGGGTGAAATTTCCCACAGGCGTGGGGGAATTTTTCACCGCCCGATGTGGATTCTCTCGAAACCCGATTTTTCGACCCGATTGTGAATAGTAACTCCTACATTGTATTGCTACAATGATTTGCTACAGTGCCCTACTACACTACTCCGCCAAAACACTCCCAATTCAACATTTTTCATCGAGGCAACATAAACGGGTACACATTTATGCCATAGATCGCAACTCTTCTTGAATCAAAGGCCTCATTGGTGAAGATCTTGCTATCAATGCACAAGTTGTGATACACAAATGTAACTGCTTTCGTGCTCCTCCGACTTATTGTAATAACTTGAATACGTGGAGGTTGGCACACATTCACATATCTTAGGGCCCTCTTGTGTATTCGCATTTGTTCCTTATAAGATTCCACCAAATAGTTCGTTCACGATCTATTTTTGGCTTCTTTTCTTAATACTTAGCTTCACAACCCTACATGCGTAAAAGAACACAAATACACATGTATTAGCGCTTAAACCTAATAAAAGTAATGCTCATTGTAAGGAAATACCACTTCGTATTCTTGCCATACAAGCACTTATCACACAAGAATAAGCGATAAAATCTGAGAAAAGTAATGCTCAATGTAAGAAAAGAATACTTTGTATTACTTATACACAAGCACTTATGAATGTTGTGATTTACTTCTAGTGTATTTGATTTGATTTGTGTTTCAAGCTTTGTGTTCATTGATGGATTGTTATTCTTGAGAACTCTGTGATCCAACTTCTAGTCTGTACTTGGTTGCGTGACCATCCCCCTTATATTTGACTGTCTTAGCTTGATGGGGATTCATATATGAATACCATGTGACCATCGGGTATTTCATACCCCTCCAACCATTAGGGTTGGACCTAGGTATTGAGTATCAGTTCTAATTAGAGATTTCCCTAGTTGTAATGTAATCATCGGAGGATTTGTCAAAAGAGATTCTGAGCCAATACTTGTTTGGGATTAGGGGTTATTGCTGTGACCATCGGAGTAACCTACTTCATGATGTTTTTTGGCCCAAAACCAATATTGCCTTTGTAATTCTAACATCCTTCTAGCTTCAGTATTCCCGAGGGGATCCTCACCTTTGGGCTTTGCTATTTCATTGTTATTTGCTTTCTTAATGTATATGTGGTGTGTCTTAGTCCAACTTGTCGAAAGTTATCTCTCTTGTTAGTTTCTTATTTTGTTTTAAGACAACCTTTGTTAGACTAAACTAGTGCTATTTAGGGGAAAGTAATAGCGACTCATGGGACCCCGAGGGAATACAAACCCTCTTGTGCTTGCACAAGAGTTATTACTTGATGACCCGTGCACTTGCAGATCCTAATCACTCACCTATGGTGAAAGATAGGAGCACAATTTAGATTAAAGCTGGTAAGTTGGAAATGAATGTGAAAAAAAGTTCATAATAATGGATATGTTAACTTAGAAAGGATAGCAAAGGGCTCTGAAATTAAATTGTCTCATGCTATGAATAATTTCATATTTCTATTGTTTCTTGTATTGTTTTAGTTTTTTTTCCTTTGCCTTGTACTTGAAATGTAGGCTTCTAGATGGTGATGAAAATACACAAATGAAAAATCTTTTTATGATTATAGATTAGAAATCATTAGGGACTCACCCAGGCTCCACCATAATCTTCGATGTGACCAAGGTGTGTTTCGAGTGCATGTATCTTTGCCTAGCTCCATTACGGATGCTTTTTGGTAAGTTGTAGACATATCCTTACACTAAATGGCTGTTTTTTGAAGGGTTTATATGGAGGGCACTCTTGCCAGCAGTTGTCAATGATGGAAATGATTGCATATACCCGATTGGATGGGCCATAGTTAATAAGGAAACCAAGGAAAATTGGCATTGGTTCTTGTAGCTCTTTGCAAAAGACTTGAAGACCACAAAAAAGCTATCATTGGGAATTTATAAGTGAGTGATAAGCAAAAGGTACACTTTCGAATAATGTTTTCTTTCTTTTTTTTTTAATGTTTTTCTATAATCCTTTCATGCCTTAAATTATCTCTAATTATAATTTTTGTTGGATGTAATCATGCAATCATGTTATCATTGTTCTGTTGGTATAATTTGTGCAATGTCCTATTCTATTAATCAACTATCATTGTAATAACCTGAACCTTTGGATACCTGTTGGAAAATATATTCAGGGTATTACTACAGTTGCAGTAAGATTTTTCTACGGAGTAATCTTGTTGAGAAACCCCAAGTGGAAAGAATAAGGACCTAAGTGTAAAAGTTTTTAAAAGATTTTGGGTTAAAGAGTAAAAGGAAAAGGATTGATATAAAATGTTTCTGGCAACCAAGGACTGAAAGGTAAGATAAAGGGATCTTTTTGAAATATTGTGCTATAATCCAGGGACCATTGGATAATTTTAAAGTACCTTTTGAGAATACTATTTTATAATTCAGGGACCATTTGTGAGTTTTTCAGGGACTGTTTTGTAAGAAATTATGTTTTGAGGGACTAAAAGTGAATTTCGGCTGAAGAGTTAATTGAGAGAAAAATCTAGAGCTTGAGTGTTGTTCATCTTCTTCTCCACCGTTTTTGCTACAGTAACCCGAGAGTGAAAAAAAAAATGAAGAAAATGAGAGAAATTAGAGGTTTTTAAAGAGAAAAACTTGGAGATCGTCGGAGGGAGCTCGCCGGAGGGATGACTTGGCTTGGTAAGAGGCTTCCTTGTATTATTTTTGGCATGGACGTATGTATGCATGTATAAATATGTATTTTTGGTTGGATTGGATGAAAATGATTATGGATTTGAATGTATATTGATGAGGATGAGAAAGTAATTGTTGTGAAATAATTTTTGTGTTGAAAAACCTTGTATTTGTGATGAAATTGCTTGGATTGGTGGAGTTGCTTGTCGGATTTACTGTAGCACCGAGATTAGGGTTTGATTTGGTTAATTAAGTTGATGATAATGATGATTAAGGTGTAATGATGATGGTTGAATTGATTTGTTGGGTTTAACCAAATTGATTTGGTTAGATCAAACCAAGTTGAAATTGATTTGGTTGAGTTGGGCTTGATCAAATCAAGTTGAGATGGTTTTGGGTTTGGGTTTGGGTTTGGTTCAGTTGATTTTGGGTTAAGGGTTTTTGGACCTGAACCAAGTTGGTTCAATGGATTTTTGAATAAGAATTGGGTTGGTTCAAGATGGTTCCAGTGAAATTGAGTTTGAGTCCAGGTGCAATTAAGCTTGGTTCGAGTGGAATTAAGGTTGGTTTCGATTGATTTCAGGTGTTTATCCTAAATTGAGTTGGTTTAAGTGCAATTGAAATCGAGTTGGATTATGCAAGGTCGGGGTTTTAACCGATTGGAGTGAGTGGAGCCCAATAGAGAGTCTATTTTTTGTTTATTGTATTTTTATTTTTGGGTTTAAATGTGTTATTTATTTTTATTATATTATTACGTTAGGTGTTGTTCGAGGGTTTGGGAGGGAGTTCCGGGCCTAGGAAGGAACCCAAGGACACCGGAGTGAGTTGGTAGTGGCTATTATTTTTAAATAATTGATTAATTATTATTATTTTGAAATAATTATTTAATAGTAGTATTTTTGGAAAATAAATGTTTAAGTATTTCATTTTATCATGTTTGATTTCATATATAGTTGAAATATACGTATATTTGTTTGCCATTGATGTTCATGATAACCGTATTGATACATCAGTTTTGTATAATTATACGTATTTGTGAATAGTGGAAATACATGTATATGTGATTTAAGTATACAATTCATGTATTTATTTTTGGATGGTTACATATGCTTTGATTTGGAATGATTTGTGAAATCATACTGCGCGATATTAAAATGTTTTACTGAAACAATATTTGTGGGCTCGGGTTTTCATTCTGGTATAGGAATGGTGTCCCTGGATTTGGACTTTTCTAGTATTATGCATGTATTGTATTGTGAATGCTTGTCCCGGATAAGAACGACGTGATATGATTTATCTCGATCGTATTATCTGTATCTACTTGATGGTTTTGGACGGTGACGGGCTAAGGCCCGACTATCTGCGATGAGTGGGTCCCCACGGGCCGCCTTTAGAGGTGGCGTGGTGGACCCGAGTATTGATTTCTACGAGGCCGGTTCGGGGTGGGAGGCGGAGGCCCTCGATCGGATATTCATCGGGTAGTCAGGGGTCGACCGCAGGTGAGCCCGATGGGTCAACGATAAGGACATGAGTTCCTTGGCGGCTCTGAACCTAGCCCGGCCACGGCGAGGTTTAGAGAGTTTTCTAGACCATGTTATCGTTTGAGTGAGTGTTGGGTATTCTTTGTATTTTTGAATTTGAGATTTATGTTATTTTTAGTTGTGATGAGGCGGTCTCTCACAAAATTTGTGTTTTCTGAGAAAATCAAATTGATGTTGATCTATGTTGAATTTATGTTTCAAAAGTTCTTTAAAAATGTATTTTTGCTAGAATTCTGTTATTTGGAAAAGTTGGAAAATTATTTGAGCAGTTGGTATTTATATACTTTTATATATCTCTGTATTTAAGTATTTGAAATTATTAAGCCACTACCGACCAACCCTGAATGTCTTTAGTAAATGCGGGGAGCGGGGACCCTAGATTGCCTGATTGAGTATAGAGCTAGTCAGGGTTGAATCCAGGATTGCAGTGGGTCCCCCTTCCTTTCTTTCTATTTATTGTTGTTGTGATCTTGTAGCGGTTGTATCCCATAAATTAGAGTGATTATATTTATTGTATTTATGTATTTGAACATGTACTTGGTGAAAAATTGTAAATTGTGATTTGTAGAGTCGATTTTTGTTTAAAAGCAGAGTGTCGGGTTTCGAGTTAAAAGGGAATTTTTAAGCGATGAGGTCCCACATTTACCCTCAGTAGAAGGGAGTGGGTGTGACATCTTTTGGTATCGAGCGAGTAGGGTTGAGATATCCCTGGTTGGTAGAGATCACGGGTTGTGATCTGAGCCTAAGTTTAGAAGTCGTGTCTAGACTTAGAGGTTTAGTAGTGATTAGGCGAAAGTTAAGGGCCCGAGTAGAAGTATTAAGAGTCTCAAATCCAGTTTAAAACCCAAGTTGCGTATTGGGAATAAAGGTTGATAGTAGGTTTTTGACATTTGAGGCGAGAGCCCGATGACACATTGTGATCCCGATCACTGGTTGAGATATTTATTGGAATTGGTTTTATCCAAAATAAGTTAACTTAAAGTTGCTAAAGAAGGGTATTTGGCATTTTATTTGTTGACTGGTACACAGTGATTTGCAGTTTGATTTGAAAGATACTTTGGACATACTTGTGCTTATAAATATGGAGATTAGCCCGTGAGTAACCAGTCTTCTTTATCACCTTTCTGTTGATTCTTAAAAGGTGTGTTATGATGTGACATTGATTCGAGTTTGATTTGTCGGACTTTGGATGAATTATGGCCAGCTCCTCTAAGTGTAGTTTAGTTGTGTTTAAATAGAGGAGAAGATCAGACTTGCATTTTTTCATCAGTGGAATTTTGAGTGTCTTAAGGATTTTTGAGTAATGGAACCAAGGCGTTTGAGACGGTAGAGACGAGGATCTCCTCCAAGGTATAATAGAGAAAGCGTGAGAGATATTTCCTGGAAGAAGCAGAGAAGAGGAGGAAGAAGAGCAGAGAAGAGAAGTGGAGGAGCAGGAGGAGGAGAGGAGGAACGAAAGAGGGAAGAAGAGATGGTAACCAATAATGCCGCTCAAGTACCCTCTAGCTCTACTCTTGTTACCTTAGCATCTTCTAGTTCTGTTATTGCACCTGGTAATCAAGAACAAGCAATGACTGATGTTTATGTCCCACAAGCTCGTTATGTGGTAACCATGAATACTGAGATTTTAGCTCTATAGTTGCTTGAGTGAGGAATATCTACATGGAATGTTTTTCACCTAGGCAGAGTCGTATGCCGAGTGAGAAGGAGGTATGGGTTCACGAGGGAGTTTTGCAACTGCGTATGATGATGCCATCGGGATCCCTTAACTACTGAGTGCAGCGGTTGAGCAATGGGCAGGAAATGTTGAACCCATGAGAAACCGTAGACAAGGATGAGGTTCGATGAGCGTGTGAGGACTTAGTAAATAGTGGAATAATTTGTTTGTATTATCGTTTGTGTGCTTGAGATGTTTGTATTCTACCGTGTATTTCGATGATGATGTATTTCCTACTTGTGAATAAGAAGTTGCTTTTCTACGGATTGTGGAAAAATACAAGATTATTTTTATTGTATGAGTTTTGTGAGTGAGGAAGCCGAGTAACACATCGAAGAGTGTTGTATCACAGTGTATAACACCGTATAGAAGGAATCAGGTTCACTTTGATCATCGTGAGATGCTTGGACATCCTTTCGACAGTGTTGTTATTTACTCTTGAGCTATTTGGAACAAGAGAGCAGATTTGGAACAAGTAAGTGAAATTCGAGTGATATCATATTTATGACATAGCTAAGGAAATTTCGAGGGCCGAAAATTTTTCTTAAGGAAGGATTGTAATACTACTGAACTTTTGCATACACGTTGGAAAAATATATTCGGGGTATTACTACAGATTCTAGATAAGATTTTTTTCTACTGAGTAATCTTGTTGAGAAACCCCAAGTGGAAAGAATAAGGACCTAAGTGTAAAAGTTTTTAAAAGATTTTTGGGTTAAAGAGTAAAAGGAAAAAGGATTGATATAAAATGTTTACGGAAACCAAGGACTGAAAGGTAAGATAGTAGGGACCTTTTTGAAATATTGTGCTATAATCCAGGGGACCATTTGATAGTTTCAAAGTACCTTTTTGAGAATACTATTTTCATAATTCAGGGACCATTTGTGAGTTTTTGCAGGGACTGACTTTTGTAAGAAATTAAGTTTTGAGGGACTAAAATGTAAATTTTGGCTGAACACTAATTGAGAAAAAAATCTAGACGCTTGAGTGTTAGTCTTCATCTCCTTCTCCATTCTTTCCTGCTACGATGAAACCGTAGAGTTACGAAAGAAAAAGAGAGAAAAATTAGAGTTTTGAAAGGAGAAAACTTTGAGTAGATGGAGGGAGAATAGGGAGTATGATTGCTTGGTAAAGTATTGTGATGATTTATTTATTGGTATACTTGAATGCATGTATAAAGTATGTATTTTTGGTGGATTTGGATGAAGAAAAATGATTTATTTGGGTTGAATGCATATTTAATGATGATGAGATGATGAGTGTATGAAATAATTGTTTGTGTAGAAAAACCTCAGATTCGAGTTGAAAATGCTGAAATGGAGATGAGTGGAGTTCTTTCGGAATTCTTGTAGCACTTTGAGATTAGGGTTTGATTTGATTAATTAAGTTGATGATGATGATGATTAAAGGTGTTAATGATGATGGTTGAATTGATTTGTTGGGTTTTAACAAATTGATTTAGTTAGATCAAACCAAAGTTGAAATTGATTTGGTTGAGTTGAATGATTTGGTTAAGTTGAGCATTGATCGAGTTGAGAGTGGTTTGGGTTTGGGTTCAGTTGATTTTGGGTTAAGGGTTTTGGGGCTGAACCAAGTTGGTTCAATGGATTTTTGAATAAGAATTGAGTTGGTTCAAGATGGTTCGGTTTAGATTGAGTTTGGTTCAGTGCAATTAAAGGCTTGGTTCGGTGCAATTGAGCTCTGATGGAATTAAGGATTGGTTCGATTGATTTATCGTGTTTATCCTAAATTGAGTTGGTTTTAAGTGCAATTGAAAATCCAGTTGGATAATGCAGAGTCGGGTTTTTTAACCGATTGGAGTGAGTGGGCCCAATAGAGTCTATTTGTTTGTTTATTGTATTTTTATTTTGGGTTTAAAATGTGATATTTATTTTTATTATATTATTACTTTGTTAGGGTGTTATTCGATCTTGGGAGGGAGTTTCGGGTCTAGGGAAGGAACCCAAGGACACCGGTGAGTTGGTAGTGGCTATTATTTTTAAATAATTGATTAATTATTATTATTTTGAAATAATTATTTAATGTAGTATTTTGAAAATAATTGTTTAAGTATTTCTTTTTATCATGTTTAATTAGTCATATATAGTTGAGGGTATCATGATATTTACTTCTGTCATTGATGTTCATGATAATCGTATTGATACATCGGTTTTCAGTATAATTATCGTATTTGATGAATAGTGAAAATACATGTATATGTGATTTAAGTATTCAATTCATGCATTTATTTCTATGGTTATATATGTTTTGATTTAGAATGATTTGTGAAATCATGTAAGCGTTTTAAAATGTTTTACCAACAATATTTGTGGAACTGGTTTTCATTCCTCGGAATAGGAATGGTATCGCGGATCTGGATTTCTTGGTTTTACGTTGTTATACTTTTTGACATTGGCTTTGTGGAAATGATGTTTATTTTCGTGATGTGAATGCTTGTCCCGGATAAGGACCACGTGATGTGATTTATACTGATTGTATTATTGCTACATCTACTTGTTGGTTTGGATGCGATGACGGGCTAAGGCCCGACTACTGCGATAGTGGGTCCCCACGGGCCGCCCTTTAGAGGTGGGCGTGGTGGACTCGAGTGTTGATTTGTCGAGGGATCGAGTGGGAGGCGTAGAGCCCACGATTGGATGATACATCGGGATCCCGGGAGTCACCGCACGGGACCGGTGGGCCACGTCGAGGTTATGAGGACCTTGGCGCTCCCAGACCTAGTCAGCCACGGCTAAGTGGGAGGGAGAGTTTTTCGAGTATGGAATTGAGAATGGATTTTTATATTACTTGTTATTTTGAGGTTGTGATGTGTGAGCCTTTTGTACCGCTCTTGGGAGGCGATCTCTCACGACAAATTTGGATTTTCTTAGAAAATTGATTTGATATTGATTATGTATGAATTTATGTTTCAAAAGTTCTTTTAAAAAATGTATTTTTGCTAGAATTCACGGTATTTTTGGAAAAGTTGGAAAATTATTTGAGAAGTTGGTATTTATATATTTTATATATCATCGTATTTGAATATTTGAAATTATTAAGCTCACTACCGACCAAGTCGAATGTCTCTGTATCTCGGAGAGCAGACCCTAGATTGACTGTTCAAGTTTAGAGCTAGTCGAGGTTAAGTCCAAGACTCAGATGGGTCCATACTTTTTCTTTCTATTTGTTGGTATCAGTGATCTTGTAGCGGTTGATCACACAAATTTGAGTTATTATATTTATTTAGTATTTATGTATTTGAATCCTGCAGTTGGTGAAAAAGTTGTAAATTGTAATTTGTAAAGTCCGATTTTGGTTTTAAACGAGAGGTGTCGGGTTTCGAGTTAAAAAGGAATTTTTAAGCGATGGGTCCACATTTACCTCAGTAGAAGGGGTGGGATGTGACATCTTTTGGTCATCGTAGATAGGGTTGAGATATCCCACGGTTGGGAGAGATCATGGGTTGTGATCCGAGCCTAAGTTTAGAAGTCGTGTCTAGACTTAGAGGGTTTTAGTAGTGATTAGACGAAAGTTAAGGGCCCAGTAGAAGTATTAGGAGTCTCCAATCTGGTTAAAACCTAAGTTGCATATTGGGAATAAGGTTGATAGTAGGTTTTGACATTTGAGGCAGAGAACTGAGCAGCACACTGTGATCCTGATCACGGGTTGAGATATTTATTGGAATTGGTTTTATCTAAAATAAGTTAACTTAAAGTTGCCAAAGAAGGGTATTTGGCATTCTCTTTGTTGACTGACACACAGTGATTTGCATTGTGATTCGAAAGATACTTTGGACATACGTGTGCTTAAGAATATGGAGATTAGCCCGTGAGTAACCAGTCTTCTTTATCACCTTTCTGTTGATTCTTAAAAGGTGTGTTATGATGTGCCATTGATTCGAGTTTGATTTGTCGGACTTTGGATGAATTATAGCCAACTCCTCTGAGTGTGGTTTAATTGTGTTTAAATAGAGGAGAAGATCAGACTTGCATTTTTCATCAGTGGAATTTTGAGTGTCTTAAGGATTTTTGAGTAATGGAACCAAGGCGTTTGAGACGACTGAGACGAGGACCTCCTCCAAGGTATAATAGAGAAAGAGTAGAGAGATATTTCTTGGAAGAGCGTGAAGAGGAAGAAGAGCAGAGAAGAGAAGTGGAGGAGCAGGAGAAGGAGAGAGGAGGAGCGAATGAGGGAAGAAGAGATGGAAACCCATATTCACGCTCAAGTACCCTCTAGCTCTACTCTTGTTACCTCGAGCATCTTCTAGTTCTATTATCACACGGTAACCAAGAACAAGCAATGGTCGATGTTTATGTCCCACAAGCTACGTTATGTGGTAACCATGAATACCGGAGATTTTTAGCTCTATAGTTGCTTCGAGTGAGGAATATCTACATGGAACGTTTTTCACCTAGGCGAGTAGTCATGCCGAATTGAGAAGGAGGTATGGAGTTCTCGAGGAGTTTGCAATGCGCATATGATGATGCCCATGCGGTCCTTAACTACTGGTGCAGCGAGTTGAGCGATGGAGCCAGGAAAGGTTGAACCCAGCGAAAGCCGTAGACAAGGATGAGGTTGATGAGCGTGATGAGGACTTGTGAATAGTAGAATAATCTGTTTTGTATTATCGTTTGTGTGCTTGAGATGTTTGTATTCTACCTGTGTATCTCCAGTATGATGTATTTCTACTTGGGAATAAGAAGTTGCTTTTCTTCTGGATTGTGGAAAATACAAGATTATT
>NC_052479.1:15676622-15704764 GCF_009730915.1 Dioscorea cayenensis subsp. rotundata
GATCCGTATGAAAGTTTGTTCGACCAAGAGGAGAGCAATAAAGAAGTAATGATGCTTGGTTTTGACTGGAGAGGAAACATCTACCCCGGGAATCTTGAAGAAGGTGCTCTGGAAAATGAAAAGGGCTCGAAGACGCCACCGAAAATGCCCCAAAACTGTTGGAGACGTACATGAGCCAAGAAAGTTGGATGAACCATTGTTAGGTGGTCTGAAGCCCGATAGTACACCCTCTACCCTCAAGAGACTTTTGCTCATCATACTTTCAAGTTATGGGTAAGAGGGCGACCTTCATTCATGAACCCTCGTGAGGTAAGAAAGATACGTCAAGCTTAGCGACGTTAAACAAGCACTTCTTAGGAGGCAACCCAAGTGTTCTACTGTTTTTTTGTACTTTTTAGTTTAGTTTGTTTTGCGTGAATAAATTGTTAAGTGTTGGTGTTTTCAATTTTTTTGAGTGCTTGTGTCTGCGATTTTTATTGTGGGTTTTTAAAAGAATTCATTGTATGTTTTGTTGAGAATTGGCGAAGTTTGGTCGTTTGAGTTCTATTTTGTGTTTTTTTTTTCTGCTATATCTTGCACAATAGGGCAGGGTCTGGGTGTGTAAACATGTTCAGACTAGTTCTGCAGAGCCTGCAGGTTTTTCTAAGTCATCTAGAGAAAACACACGGGCATGTCGAAATTCCACACGCCCGTGGGTGTGTACTGTGAACTCTTTCAGAGAGGGCACATGGGCGTGCGGCTACCCCTGTGGACGACCATGCGACTGGCGCACGCCCGTGGGTAATTTCCACACTAGCGTGTGCCTTCCTGCAAAGTTGGGCAGATTTTCCCGAGAACACTCAGGGGCGTGGACTCGCCCTTGTAGGTGATCTTGTGAGCCAAGCACGGGCGTGGGTAATTTTCGCACGCCCGTGCGAAACTCTGCAGGTTGCTCCCTCCATCCCGAGAAAACACAGGAACGTGCGGCCGCCCTTGTGAGTTTAGGCATGTGAATGCCCACGCCCGTGGGGAATTTCCACACGGGCGTGTGTGACTTGATTTTCTTCTCATATGACTAGGGAAGCCACAGGGGTGTGCGTCTGCCCCTGTGGGTCTGGCGCACGGGCGTGGGTATTTTCCGCACGCCCGTGTGAGATCAGTTAGAGTCAAAGGAGCATTTTCCCGAGAAAGCACAAGGACTTGTATACGCCCCTGTGGCGCTCTCGAAGTAAGGCGCACTGGCGTGGGTAATTTCCACACGCCCGTGGGGATACACAAAATTCCCAGAGACTGGATTTTCTCCTTAAAAACCTTGTGATCCGTCTCATTCTTCATCTCCAGTCGCCGAAAAACGGTTCCCGATTATCTTTCCGACCCTTCGTCGCTATTTGGAGGAATTTTCTTCGCTAATCTTACTGAATTTTAGATGTTTTCATATTCATCTCTTCGGTAATCCTTTTATCCTCTTTTCTTCGCCAATTATGGTTTTTCACGGATTGAATGCTTTTAAATACGAGTTTTCATGCATTATGGATGTGTAGTAAGCATTTAGAAGTGGTTTTACAATTGAATTGTTAAGATTTGTTGTTCACCCGTGCGGGAGTTTCATGCTCTACAGAGCCACATGGGCGTGGGTAATATCCATAGTCCTGTGTGGAATTCTGAAGTATATTGCTTCTGAGATTTTTTACTGTTTTCATCTTTTGCACTCCAGCTATGGCACCTCGAACGAAGAAGAACGAAGTTAAGCACCTCAGACTTAGTTCAACCAAGCCGATACATATGGAATTCTCGAACCTCGAGCATCAGGCTCGCTTCAAGATACTTTCAACACTCGGGTTTGGTCAGACTTGCTTTGCGGATGTACAGGTGCTTTGGCACTTGGCCGTGCGAGCTTCACAACCCGTTGGAACACTACTCCCAATGAATTAGCTTCATCAAAAGCAACACTTGGAGTCAGGGGAGTATTCTTTTGATTGGTTCTCCCACATCTTATTTTGAATGATATATTTTGAGTGAGCTAGCATGTGTGCATTGAGGACAATGTACAACTTAAGTGTGTGTGTGTGTGTGGGGGAGTTTCATAATGCGCACATCTTTTTCTATTGTTCTTGATTGATATATGCTCACATAGCCAATGGCGGTTCACCTTAATTGCAATGTTTGTATTCTTAAGTCTAGGAGAATTGTTTACATTGAATGTTTTTTTCATGCTCTAGTTCTTGCTTGAATTTTTTTATGAATTTTTGCTTGATTTACACTTAGTGCACTACTCACTCTTTGAACTCTATTGGAAACTCATGTTTGAGGTTAAAGGGATTAGTTAGGTCACTACTTTTTCATGGAAAAAAATGAAAAGAAGGAACAAAAATAGTTTTTTTGTTTATTTGTATTTGTTGGGTGGAAAGAGCTACCACCTATGAAGTATGAATCTACTCTCACAAGTCGGATACTAGTTATGCCCTAATGAGGGAAAGAGCTATCTCATAGGATGAGTGAAAGCTACCACCCGGGTAGAAAGAGCTACCACCTTGAAAATGTGAAAGCCACCTTAGCGGCCGCTTTGGAAAGGGCTACCTTAGAGGATGTGTGAAGCTACTACCATCTTTTTAAAAATTTTTTTATCACTTGTGTAGATAAATAAGTCCCTTGCACTTAGAACTTTGAGGAGTATAACTTGAGGGTGTTTTGAGTGAGTTCACACACTTACACGAAATTTGGGTTTGTTATCCTTTTTTATTCAAGTTTTTAGCTAGAGTATTGATTTTTCATATTTAGTGTTGAAATTTTCCTTACTTGTAGAATGCTATCTTTGTATACTTTGGTGAACCTAAGGCCAAGCAGCTTTCAACATTTTCTTCATTGATGCACAAAATGTTTTAATGTTTGCTTGAGGACAAGCAAAAGCTTAAGTGTGGGGGAGTTTGATAAGTGCTTGTGTGATATGAATGCGAAGTGTTCATTACTTATGTTGAGCATTACTTTTCTCAGGTTTTTACATTAATATGTGTGTTTTTATATTACTTTTATGCAGGTAGGATTGTGAGGCCGAGTATAAAGGAAATATGCCAATGTGGATCATAATGCACCTATTTTGGAGGAGATCTTGCTAAGGTTCAAACACGAAGACATATGTCAGGTGTGAGATGCTAGAGTGTGTGCCAACCTCCTCGTATTCAAGTGAGCACATTCATTTGGAGGGGCACAAAGGCAGTCACACTCGAGCATTCTGACTTATGCATATAAGAACAAGAGATCCACCAACATGTACATCATTGAAGAAGCAAGTGATTCACGACGTAAACGTGTGCCCGTTTGCATTACCCCAATAAAAGTATGGAATTCGGGAGTATTTCCGGTAGAGTACTGTAGCAGGGTCATAACAAACGATGTAGCAACCATCGTAGCAAAGACCTTTGCTTATACGGCCGAGAAATCAGAGAAACAGAGAATCCACATGGGCGTGTGGAAATTATCCAACCCCGTGTGGAAATTTCACAGGGGCGTGTGACATCATACACGCCCGTGTAGTCGCCCGATTCCAGCCATATTTAAAGACGATTTCAGCCCCGATTTCATTATTCTTTTCTCCATCTTTTCCCCAACTTGCGAGAGGGCTTCGGCTAGGGTTTTTGAGGGGTATTGGCCAAGGTTTTGGAGAGGTTCTATGGCTCTGACATCGTGATTCCATTTGGAAGAAGATTGGTAGGGGAGCTTCGATCGAGGTGTATCCTATACCGGACGAAGGAATCCTTGGACGACGAGTAGAGGACTTTTCACAAGACCATCGACACGACCATCGAGGGGTTTTTTTTATGGATTTATTGCTTTTACATTCGATTTCTTTGATTGTACTTAGCCCCATGGAGAGCTAAACCCCTAGTGGGTACTTGGGTGATTGTGAACCCTAGGATGTATTCGTTTCATTGAACTTCTTTATTATGCTTTCAAAAAATTGATGTTTATTGTGAGTTCCAACCTTGAATGCTTGATTGTATGAACATTTCCCCTAGAGTGACACTAGGGTTGAGAGTTCTTGTTGGTAACCTTGTGAGTGAGTGACACACCACGAGCGTTAGACAAAGCTAGGTTGGAGAGGGTTGAGAGGGTGAGTCGAGAGATACAGGAGCGTCCCCTTTCCCCTCCGATGTGATAAATTCTACCTCCGTTCCTTGAGTTCTTTGCTACCATAATAGAGTGAATGGTCTAAGGATGAACCTCCACTAGGGCCTAGTTACGCGTGCAATGGAGTGAAGCGTTGAGGGGATCTTAGTATCTAGGGCTTAATTGTGGCTAGGGAACTTCCGCCTGGACCTAAGGGGTAGGTCTATAATTAGGAAGCGATTTATCACATGGAATCCCTAGAGCTCATTGCAACTTTATTTGAGTGCGAGGTTGAGAGGTTATTTAATCTCTCCTCCGGGACATGAATAGAGTTAGGCATAGTTGACCTTAGATTTGGGACTATGTATGTAAGGATTTCCACGACTCACCATTGCATTGATTAGGAAGCATAATAGAGAGTTCTTGCACTTGAAACGATTTTCCTAGGTGAAGCATCATCCGAGTACCCCATCTTTATCGATTGCCTTGCCTCCTCCTTACTTTTGTTCTCTTACTTGTTGCTTTTAATTGTTGAGAATTGAATCATTATCACATTTATCATTATTGATACTCCACATAGCTAAGAATCGAATTAAGTGTCTTTACTCCCTACTCCCTGTGGATTCGACCCCGCTCACCCGGGATTATTACTCGACAAACCCGTGCACTTGCGGGATATACGCAAGGGATCTTGTCAAAAAGCACTCTAGGGATTCCAAGAGGTGTATCCGATTCCTAAAGATTGATCCAACCCTAATTCCCGACGAAAGGATCCCGACCCGCCTACAAGGTCCCGCAGAGAAATCTCTCAATCTCACGCCTCACACCAAATATGGTTGCATAGAGCTTAGGGAACGGAGATAGAATACACCAATCGGAGGGGAAAAAGGATGCTCACTATCTCATGACTCGCCCTCTCAACCCTCTTCAATCATGAGATTCTAGCCCTAATGGAGACCTCTCTCTCACCAAGGTAACAAATCATGCAAACCAAATAACCAAAAGATCAATAAGGCAAGCAAGCATTAGACAATCAAGATTAAAAGTTAATCAAACTCGGATTAAATAGAAACACTAAACAAATTCACAAAAGATGAGAATCCTAGGGTTCACAAGCCCAAATACCCTCTACGGTTTTAGCTCTCCATTGAGCAACATACAAAACACACCATCAATGAATGAAAGTACATTAAAACCATAGAAATTAACCCCCTTATATATGAACTGATGGCCTTGATGGAGAGCTTCGACGTCTTGAAGGACCCACTCCGAAGCTAGGTTCACTGGTGGCTTCCTTGATGCTATGACGGAGGAGGAATCGATCAAAGTTGGTGACGAAGCACCTCCAAAGCCGCAAAGACCTCTTCTCCAAACCCTAGCCGTCTCACCCCTCATGAGCCGCACAAAAGATGCGAAAGAATAGGGTAAAACGGCTATTTATACGCCTTAGATCACACCTGTCACGTGCCTTCACGCGCCTGTATGGATTTTCCACGCGGCCATATGGCCTGCAGGAATTTCCACGCGGGCGCGTGAACAGTAATTTTACTACAGTACTGCTACAATGAAATTACTACAGTAAAATTGTTACATTTCTTTTCACAAAATGCGGTCCAAACACTCTTCTCTTCAGGCCACATGTCCGGGCACACGTCCATGTGGTAAGTGACAAGATCCCCTTCCGTATATCCCGCAAATGCATGGGTTTATCGAATTAATAATTCCGGATGAGCGGGTATCGAATCCACAAGGAGTAGGGAATAAAAACACTTAATCCGCTTTTTAGCTATGTGAAAAATCAATAGTGATAAGTGTGACAATGATTCAATTCTCACAAGTAAAATCAACAAGTAAGAGAGCACGAGTAAAGGAGAAGGTAAGGCAATCGATAAAGATGGGGTACTCGAATAATGCTCCGCCTAGGATGATCGCTTCAAGTTCAAGAACCCTCTATTACGCTTCCTAATCAATGCAATAGTGAGTCATGGAAATCCTTCATTACATAGTCCCAAATCTAAGGTCAACTATGCCTAACTCTATACATGTCCCGGAGGAGAAATCGAACAATCTCAACACCTCACACTCGCATAGAGTTGCAATAAGCTCTAGTGATTCCAAGTGATAAATCTCTTCCTAATTATAGACCTAACCCTTTAGTCCAAGTGGAAGGTCCCTAACCACGATTATGCCTTAGATACTAAGATCACCTCAACGCTTCACTCCGTTGCACTCGCAACTAAGCCCCAGCGGAGGATCATCCCTTAAACCATTCACTCTATTATGGCCGCAAAGAACTCGAGGAACGGAGGTAGAATCTATCACGTTGAAGGGGAAAGGGGACGCTCCTGTACCTCTCGACTCACCTTCTCAACCCTCTCCACCCTAGCTTTGTTTAACGCTCGTGGTGTGTCACACACTCACAAGGTTACCATCAAGAACTCCCAACCCTAGTGTCACTCTGGGGGAAATATTCATACAATCAAGCATTCAAGGTTGGAACTCACAAAAAACATCAATTAATTGAAAGCATAATAAAGAGATTCAATGAAACAAATATATCCTAGGGTTCACAAATACCCAAGTACCCACTAGGGGTTTAGTTCTCCATGGATCTAAGTACAATCAAAGAAATAGAATGTAAAAGCAATGAATCCATAAAGAAACCCCCTCGATGGTTGTGTCGATGGTCTTGTGGAAAGTCCTCTACTCGTCCTCCAAGGATTCCCTCGTCCGGTATAGGATACGCCTCGACGGAAGCTCCCCTACCAACATTCTTCCTAAGGAATGATGATGTCGGAGCCGTAGAACCACTCCAAAATCTTAGCCAATACCCCTTAAAACCCTAGCCGAAGCCCTCTCTCAAGTTGGGGAAAAGATGAAGAAAAGAATGCATATTTTCTTTGCAGACTGTCTCCTATATTTCAATCAAAAAATGAATCCTATGTTTTTCTTTTGGGAATGTCTCATTTTTTAATCAAAACTATAATCTTATGTTTTGCTTTGGGAATCTCTGCATATGTTTTCTTTTTAGAATGTCTTATATTTTTTGATCAAAATCCTAATCTTTTGTTTTCTTTTCGGATTACGGGACATTCCAAAACCTTTATCCTATGTTTTCTTTTCTTAATGTCTCCTATTTATCAATTTTCAATCAAAACCTTACTCCTATATTTTAAAAATAGGGTTTTCTATTCCGAATGTCTAGTATTTTTTTAATTAAAACCCAAATCCTAAGTTTTTTATAATTCCTCCTTTTTTTTTTAATAAAAACCCTAATCCTATGTTTTCATATAGTAATGTCTTTTATGTTTTCTTTTGGTAATGTATCCTATTTTTCAATCAAAATAATAATTCTATGTTTTCTTTTCAGAATGTCTCCTATTTATCAGTTTTTGATCAAAAACCCTAATAACATGTTTTCTTTTCTCGTTGCCTATTATTTTTGAATCAAAACCCTAATCCTATGTTTTTAGATAGTAATGTCTCATAATTTTCAATCAAAACCATATGCTTATGTTTTCTTTTTGGAATGGATTATATTTTGGAATCAAAACAGAAATCCTATGTTTCCTTTCATAATGTCTCATATTATTCAATCAAAATCCTAATCTAATTTTTTAATCAAAATCCTAATATTAGTCATAATGTCTCATATTATTCATAGTGTATCCTATTTTTTAATCAAAACCCTAATCTTATATTTTCTTTTGGAAATGTATGATATTTTGAATCAAAAACCTAATCATATATTTTTTGGAAAGGTCCCTATTTTTCAGTTTTTAATGAAAATCCAAATCCCAAGGTTTCTTATAGTAATGTCTCCAATTTTTCAATCAAAACCCTAATACTGTGTTTTCATTTCCAAATGACTTATATTTTTTAATCAAAACCCTAATCGTATGTTTTCTTTTTGGAATTTCTAGTCCTATATTTTCTTTTTGTATTAGTGTTTTCATTAAAAAATTAAAAATAGGAGACATTTCGCAAAGAAACATAAGATTACGGTTTTGATTCAAAAATTACAAACATTTCTAAAAGAAAATATAAGATTAGGGTTTTGATTAAAAATCGGAAACATTCAGAAAAGAAAACATAGGATTAGGATTTTTATTAAAAAATAGCAGACATTTCCAAAAGAAAACATCTAATTTTGGTTTTGATTTAAAAATATAAGATATTTTGAAAAAAAAACATAGGATTTGGATTTTCATTAAAAAATAGGATTATTAATGTTTTCTTTTGTAAATGTCTACATTTTTCTCAAATATGATGCGCTTCGAAAAAGAAAACATAAGATTAGGATTAGGGTTTTGAATGAAAAATATGAGATATTACTTATAAGAAATCATAGGATTAGAGTCTTGACTAAAAAATGTGGACTTACTGAATAGAAAACATGGGATAAGGGTTTTGATTGAAAAATGTGAGACATTTTGTAAAGAAACATAAGATTCGAGTTTTGATTCAAAAATATGAGATATTACTATAACAAAACATAGGATTAGGGTTTTGATTTAAAAATAGTAGACATTCAGTAAAAGAAAACCGAAGATTAGGGTTTTGATTAGGGTTTTATTTTAAAATAACAGCCAATCCAAAAAGAAAATATAGAATTACTAATTTGATTCATAGTTTGAAATAAAAAAAAATAATTTGATGTTTTCTTTTGTTTTAAGAATGTCTGCTAATTTTTTATGAAAATCCTAATCCTAAGTTTTCTTATAGTAATGTCTCCTATTTTTTTCACTCTAAAATAATTGGAATGTTTTCTTAATGTCTCATAATTATCAATAATGTTATGTTTTGTTTTACGTAATGTCGACTATGTTTGAATCAAAATGCTAATCCAAATAGGAGCCATTCCTATTTTTGAATTAAAACCCTAATCCTATCTTTTGTTTTGGAAATGTCCACTATTTTTTGGTTTTTAATCAAAACCGAATATAGGGGCCATTTTTTATTTGAATATAGTATTTTTTTATGCAAATATAGTAGGCATTCTGAAAAAAAATATAATATTAGAATTTTGATTGAAAAATAGGAGACATTATTATAAGAAAATATAGGATTATGATTTTCATTAAAAAATGATAAATAGGAGATATTAAGAAAAGAAAACATAGGATTTGTGTTTTTTTCTTTTTTTGCAAAATAGGAGACATTTTGGAAAAAGAAATATAAGACTAGGGTTTTCATTCAAATATAGTAGGCATTCCAAAAAGAAAATATAGGATTAGGGTTTTGACTCAGAAATACCACACATTTTGAACAGAAATAATATAGAATTTTGGTATTGATTAAAAATATGAGACATTAGTATAAGAAAAAAAAACCATTAGGGTTTTGATTAAAACCAAAAAATAGGGGACATTTCTTAAAAAAAAACCTAGGAAAAGAGATGATTAGTAATGTGTTCTTTTTGAAATGTCTCCTTTTTTCCAAAAATATGAGACAATTCGAAACTTTTCATAATGTCTCATATTTTTCAACAACATTTCCAAAATTAAAAAAAAACATCGGATTAGGTTTTTGATTGAAAAATAGTACAAATTAAGAAAAGAAACCATAGGTTATTGTTTTAATGAAAAATATTAGACATTCTAAAAAGAAAACATATAATTATGGTTTAGAATAAAAAATAGGATACATTACAATTAGGGTTTTGATTAAAAAATAGCATACATTCCAAAACAAAGTTAGGAGACAGAGAAAAAAAAAGAAAAGAAAGGATTCCGGTTTTCATTTAAAAGAAAGATTTAGGAAAAGAAAACATAGGATTCAGGTTTTGAATCAAAACTGAAAGCATAGGATTAGTGTTTTGAGTGAAAAAAAAAATGATATATTACGAAAACAGAAACATAGGATTATTGTTTTGATACAAAAATAGTAGACATTCCCAAAATAAAACATAATAGATTAATGTTTTAATTAAAAAATTAGAGGCATTCCAAAAAAACATAGTACCAATATTTTGATTAAAAAATATGAGACATACCCAGAAGAAAACTAAGAATTAAATTTTTCAAAAATAGCAGATATTCCCAAAATAAAACATAAGATTAGTGTTTTGATTCAGAAATAGGACGTATTCTGAAAGGTAAACATAGGATTAGAGTTTTGTTTGAAAAATATGACACATTAATATAAGAAAAAATAGCATTAGGGTTTTGATAAAAAACCATAAAATGGGGGATATTTCCAAAAGAAAGCATAGGAATAGGGTTTTGATTAAAAAATAGTAGATATTCCAAAAAGAAAATATATGATTAGGCTTTTGATTCAAAAATTGGAACCATTTCAAAAAGAAAAATATAGGATTAGGGTTTTGATTGAAAAATATAAGACATTACAATGAAAAAAAGCATAGGATTATTGTTTTGATTCAAACATTGAAGACATTACCCAAATGAAAATGATAAGATTAGGGTTTTGATTCAAAATTGATAAATAGAAAATATTATGAAAATAATGTTAGGTAATATCGTAAAAATCAAATAACATCGTTAAGGCATGCTGAAGCAACAATATATTTGCGATATATTCTAATTATTTTAATGAACATCGTAATTTAATTAAAAAGCCTAGAAAATTACCTCTTAATGTTTTAAAGTTTTCTTTGATGCGCCGAATTTATCTCTCAGATTGTCATAAATCTCCTAGCGCTGAACGAAAGTCCCATGCCTCTAGATCACACGCCGGAATTAAGAGGCAATCTCCTCTTTTTCTCCAAATAGCGGCCAGGGTTAGAGAGGAAGAGAGGGCTTAGCGATTTTCTTACTAGAGAATTAATTGATTAATTCTATGGTTAAAGAGGAGTCATATTTATAGAGATTTTATAAAACATGATAAACATTATCATAGAAATTCTATTAGAAATATGAGTCCTAATGTAACTAAAACCATGTAATTTTGTCTGTGAGTCCTTATAATTTTGATTATTTATTCGATTCCATCGAATTTAAATCAAAATTTAAACTTAAGACAAAAACCATGGACCAATTTACAATTCACTCATCCCATGAAGTAAAATTATAAATTGATAATTTTACCCCTCTACTCAAAATGATATTGATTCTTTATTCCTTTAAGCGTGACTCTCTACGTTCGTTTTGATTGGAAATGGGAGGATACCAAAAGATGTGGGTGACACCTAGCTAGCCCCTTGGCCCCACAACATAACCCAATTGAACACGAATGAGTAGATCATTACGAACCTTTCCGATTATAATTACCATATGTGTATAAACCTTTTGTTCGTGTATCCCAACCGAGTGAGAGCCATGGTAATTATCAAACTCACTGAACTCGATCGTATGAAAATAACTATACTGGGTGAGATTACCAAACTACACTTCATGTCCCACACGATTAATTTGACTATCTTGGCCAAGGTCTTCTAACCTCACATACTTATAATCACATAGGATACTAACTCGTTTACTTCCAAGAAAATGAATTCCTTTATGGTGATCATTCACAACTGCTACTTGCTAGATATAGTCACACTTCGATGTTGGCCCTACCAAAAGGTAAACTAAACCTAACAACTCTAGTAACAGAATAGACGTCACAAGTACATTATGATCATGATACCTCAGGTCTACGGTCCACTTATATGATCATAACCAATAATCCCAATCATTGACTATCAAAGAGTAAATCCCATGTGATTGGATTATTGTGAGTCATGTTCGAATACAACGATCCCAGTGATGTATTTATGACATATACTTCCACTATTCCATAGTGTTCAACTAGCACTCTTCGTCAAAGTATATGTCATACAAATCCTTATGAATCTTTAACGCCCAATTAAATATTCTCTGATTTGCGAACTATTTAAGTGTATAAGTGCCAAACCCTTCTAGTGTTTTCCACTATATCAGTAGAAGTTTAACTTAATGCACATGGACTGTTTAAGTGATAGATAGGAGAAATTACCAAAAAAATAAAGGATTGGGGTTTTGAAAGATAGGATTAGTGTTTTGGTTTAAATAAATGAGACATTCCGAAAAGAATACAAAAGATTAGGGTTTTGATTCAAAAATTGGATTCGGGGTTTGATTGAAAATGATAGGATTATGGTTTTCATAAAAAAATAATAGACATTGCGAGAAGAAAACATAGAATTAAGTTTTTGATAGAAAAGTAGGAGACATTACTATAAGAAAAGATAGTATTAGGGTTTTGATTAAAAAAATCCGACATTCCAAAAAGAAAACAAAGGATTAAAGTTTTAATACAAAACTAAAAAAAATAGGATATATTCTTAAAACGAAACATAGGTTATTAGGGTTTTCATTAAAAAATAGTAGACATTCTAAAAAGAAAAAAAGGATTAGGTTTTTGATTGAAACATAGGAGGCATTCCGAAAATAAAACTTTTAATTCAAACTAATAAATAGGAGACACTAAGAAAAGAAAACATATAATACGTGTTTTGTTTGCAAAATTGTAGACAATCAGAAAAGAAAACATTGGATTAGGGTCTTGATTAAAAAATATCAAAAATTCTGAAAAGAAACAAAGGATTAGGGTTTTAATTTAAAATTGAAACACAGGACACATTTTGAAACGAAAAACATAGGATTAGGTTTTTGAATAAAAAATAGGAGACATTTCTATAAGAAAATATAGGACTAGGGTTTTGATTGAAAAATATGAGATATTATGAAAAATAGTGGATTGAAGTTTTGATTCAAACTGAAAGATAGGGTACATTACGGAGGTCATCTCTTAGCCCATTCACTCTACTATGACCGGAAAAAACTCTAGAAACATGGAGGTAGGATAAATCACATCAGAAGGGAAAGGGGACACTCTGCTACCTCTCGACTCACCTTCTCGACCCTCTCCAACCTTGCTTTGTCTAACCCTCATGGTGTGTCACTCATCCACAAAGGTTACCAAGATGGTCTCTCGGCCTTAGTATCACTCCAAGGGAGAAATCATTCAACAGGCATTCAAGATTGAAACTCAATTAGAAACATCAATTAAGGGAAGCATAATAAAAGGTCAATGAAACAAAAACATGCTAGGGTTTACAAAATCCAAGTACCTACTAGGGTTTAGCTCTCTATGGAGCAAGATACAATCAATAATGAAATCAAAAGTAAAAACATGTAATCCATAGAAAAACCACCTCAGTATTCGTGTCGACGGTCTTGTGGAGTGGCATCGTCTTCTCCAATGGTCCCCTTGTCAAGCCTAGGGCACACCTCGCCGAATCGGTGCCGAAGAAAGCTCCCCCAATAACTATCTTCCAAGAGAATCACGGTGTTGAAGCCGGAGAACCACTCTAAAAGCCTTGCCAAAGCCCCTCTAAACCCTAGCCACCGGCCTTTCAAAAGATAGAGAAAAGATGGGAAAAAGGATGCTGAAATCAGGCTGAAAAATGACTTTTAATATGCTTGAATCGGGCATCCACACGGGACTGTGGATGTTCGACACACCCCTGTGAAATTTTCACACGCCTGTGTGGATTCTCTGGAATTCTGATTTTTGGCCGGTTGTGAACAGTAACTGCTATAATGTCTTGCTACATTAATTTGCTACAATAACCTGCTACAGTGCTCTGCCGATACACTCCAAATTGCGCACTTTTCATCGCAGAAACATAAACGGAGACATGTTTATGCCGTAGATCGCAACTCTTCTTCAATCCAAAGCCTCATTGGTGAAGATCTTGCTATTAATACACAAGTCGGGATACGCAAATGTGACTGCTTTCGTGCCCCTCCAACTCATTGTTATGACTTCAGTACATGGAGGTTGACACACATTCACGTATCTTAGAGCCCCACTTGTATCTTCGCATTTGTTCCTTCTTAGATTCCATCAAATAGTGCGCTCACGATCTACTTTTGACTTCTTTTCTTAATACTTAGCTTCACAACCCTACACGCGCAAAAGAACACGAATACACATGTATTAGCACTTAAACCTTATAAAATTAATGCTCATCAAAAGGAAAGAACACTTCACATTCTTAACATACAAGCACTCATCAAACTTCCCCACACTTAAGATTTTGCATGTCCTCAAGCAAAGAAATAACACATTGAATCATAGAAGAAGGAAATATTGAAGGTGCTCGGCCTTAGGTTCACCAAAGCATGCAAGGAGAGCATTCTACAAGTAAGGGAAAATTTTCAGCACTAAATACGAAAAATCTATGCTCTAGCTAAAACTTAAATCAAAAAGGACAACAAACCCAAGATCGTGTAACTGTGTGTAAACTCACTCAAATAAACCCAAAGTATACTCCTCGATGTTCCCAGTATAAGAGACTTATTTAACTACAAAACATAACAAAACGAAAAGATGGTAATAGTTTCACACATCCTCTAAGGTAGCCCTTTCCGAAGCAGCTGCTAACGTGGCTTTCACACTTTCGAGGTGGTAGCTCTTTCTACCGGGGTGGTAGCTTTCACTCATCTCATGAGATAGCTTTTTCTCTCATTGGAATTAAACCCCTACTCCTATATTTTCTTATTGGAATTTCTACTATCTTTGGATCAAAACTATAATCCTATGATTTCTTTTAATAATGTCTCCTATTTTTCAATCAAAACCCTAATCCTAAATGTTTTTCATAATGCCTCCTATATTTGAATCAAAACCTTAATCCTATATTTTCTTTTCATAATGTCTACTATTTTTTTATCAAAACATTAATCCTATATTTTTTCATAGTAATGTCTCCTATTTTGTATTCAAAACCCATATCCTATGTTTTCTTATAGTAATGTTTCCTATTTTTCAATCAAAACCTTAATTCTATGATTTTCTTCTCTGAATAACTCCTATTTCTCAATCAAAACACTAATTCTATGTTTTCCTTTTGGAATGCTATTTTGAATCAAAACCTTAATCCTATGTTTTCTTTTGGAAATATTCTTTATTTTTTGTTTTTAATCAAAACCCTAATTCTATGTTTTCTTATAGCAATGTCTTCTATTTTCCAATGAAAACTTTAATCCTATGGGTTTTTCTAGAAAAGAGTCATATTTTCTAATCAGAAACATAATACTATGTTTTCCTTTTAGAATGTCTACTATTTTTGGATCAAAACCCTAATCCTATGTTTTTTGTTCATAATGTCTCATATTTTTCAATCAAAATCATAATCTTATGTTCTCATTTTTAATGGCTCCTATTTTTTAATCAAAACCCTAATCCTATATTTTCTTTTGGAAATGCCTGCTATTTTTGAATCAAGACCCTAATCTTATTTTTTTCTTTTGGAAAAATCCCCCTAGTTTTTTATTTCTAATCAAAACACTAATCATATTTTTTTATAGTAATGTCTCACATTTTTCAATCAAAATGCTAATCCTACGTTTTGCTTTTGGAAATGTCTCATATTTTTCAATCAAACCATAATCTTATTGGTAAGTGCTTGTGTATCAGTAATACAAAATATTTTTTTTCTTACAACAAGCATTATTTTTCTCAGATTTTATCTCTAATACATGTGTATTTGTGTTCTTTTTTGCATGTAGGGTTGTGGAGACAAGTATGGAAGAAAGAAGCCAAAGTAGATTGCGAATGCACTTTGTTGATGAAATCTTGAAGTGAACACACGTGAAGACACAAGTTGTGCTCAAAGACATGTGAGTGTGTGCCAACCTCTATTGTGTTCAAGGGAATATGCAAATTGGAGGGGCACAAATGCAGTCACACTCATGTATTCCGCCTTGTGCAACGCTAGCAAAATTGTCGTCAAATGTGTGTTTATTGAAGATGTAGCGTGATCTACTGCATGGACATGTGCCCGTTCATGTTGCCTCAAAGAAAAGTGTGGATTCGGGAGTATTTTTGGCGGAGCACTGTAGTAGGCAATATAGTGATTCTGTGAAAAATACTGTAGCAGTTACTGTTTACCGGCCGTTGAAAAATGATTCTTGCAGATTCACATGGTCGTGTGAATTTTCAACACTCCCGTGTGGATGTCCGATTGCAGCCCTATTGAAGTCGCGATTTCAGCCCGATTGAAAGAATATTTTTCCCATCTTTTGCCCATCTCTTCACCATCTTTGGAGGTGCTCGATGCTAGGGTTTAGAGTGGCTTTGGCAAGGCTTTTAGAGTGTTTCTACATCTTTGAACACCACTGTCCTTTGGAAGAGAGTTATTGGGGGAGCTTTTGTCAACATCGATTCGGCGAGGTGTGCCCTAGGCTTGACGAGAAAACCTTTGGAGAACATGTGGCCACTCCACAAGACCCTTGACACAAATACCAAGGGAGTTTTACTTATAGATTGCATGGTTTTACTTTTAATTTTATTATTGATTGTATATTGCTCCATGGAGAGCTAAACCCCTAATGCGTACTTGGACTTGTAAACCCTATGATGATATTGTTCCTTTGACCTTTCTATTATGTTTCTTTAATTGATGTCTTTAATTGAGTTCCAATTTTGAATGCCTCTTGAATGGGTTTTCCCTTAGAGTGACACTAGGCTTGAGAGCCTACATTGATAATCCTTGTGAGTGAGTGACACACCATACGGGTTAGACAAAGCATGATTGGAGAGGGTCGAGAGGGTCAGTTGAGAGATAGTAGAATGTCCCCTCCCCCTCCCCCCGGTCTGATTTATCCTACCTCCACATTCCAAGAGTTCTTTGCGAACATAATAGAGTGAAGTGCTAAGAAAGGAACTCCGCTAGAGTAAAGCGTTGAAGTAATCCTTAGTGATGGGGCTTAATTGTAATTAGGGATCTTTCACCTTGACTAAAGAGTTAGATCTATGTTAGAGAATAGGGTTTATCACTTGGAGTCCCCAGAGCTTTAAGCAAAGTTGCACAGTGTGAGGTGTTGAGACTGAGAGATTTCTCCGCTGGGGCATAGAGTAGGCTTAGTCACGGTTGACCTTAGGTTTGGGACCGTGTATTTTACGATTTCCACGACTCATTAAGCATTAGTTAGGAGATAAAATAGTTTGTTCTGCACTTGAAGCAATAGTCCTAGGGGGAGCAATGTTCGGGTGCCCCACTTTCTATCGATTATCTTTCCTCTCATTTTGTATAGCGTCTTCCTTTCTTGTTCTTTTTATTTCTTTTCATATTGATATTGTTCACACCACTATCAATCCATCTCCACTTTAGTTACATAGCAATCCTTGTGTTTTCTAATCACTATTCCCTGTGAATACGACTACTCACTCACCACGGTATTATTACTTTGACAATCCTGTGCACTTACGGTACACACTCAAAAGGTCGTTTGTCACCTATGTTTTCTTATAGTAATCTCTCCTATTTATCAATCAAAACCTTAATCTTATGTTTTATTTTTACAATAATTATTGTATTTTAATCAAAACCCTAATCATATGTTTTCTTTTCGGAATGTGTCCTATTTATAAGTTTTAAATCAAAACCCTAACCTATGTTTTATTTTCGGAATGTCTCCTATTTTTCAATCAAAATCCTAATCCTTTGTTTTCTTTTTGAAATGTCTGCAATTTTTTCATCAAAACCCTAAACCTTTGTTTTCTTTTTAGAATGTTTCTTATTTTTCCATTTTGAATCAAAACCTAATCATATCTTTTGTTTTTAGAATCTCTAATAATATTTAATCAAGGAACTAATCCTAAGTCTTATTTTCGTAATGCCTCTTATTTTTTAATAAAAATCCTAATCTTATATTTTTTTCTTTTTTGAATGACTTCTAGTTTTTTAAATAAAAACAATAATCGTATGTTTTCTTCTCATAATATCTCATATATTTTAATCAAAACCCTAATCCTAAGTTGTTTACTTTTTGGAATGTCTAATAATTTTTAATCAAAACCGTAATCTTATCTTTTCCTTTTGGAGTGGCTGCTATTTTTTAATCAAAACCCTAATCCTATGTTTTCTTTTCGGAATGTGTCCTATTTATAAGTTTTGAATCAAAACCATAACCTATGTCTTATTTTCGGAATGTCTCCTTTTTTTCAATCAAAATCCTAATACTTTATTTTCTTTTTGAAATGTCTGCAATTTTTTAATCAAAACCCTAAACCTTTGTTTTCTTTTTAGAATGTGTCTTATTTTTCCGTTTTGAATCAAAACCCTAATCATATCTTTTGTTTTTAGAATCTCTGCTAATTTTCAATCTAGACACTAATCCTAAGTCTTATTTTCGTAACGCCTTTTATTTTTGAATAAAAATCCTAATCTTATATTTTTTTCTTTTTTTGGAATGCCTACTAGTTTTTTAAATAAAAACAATAATCGTATGTTTTCTTCTCATAATGTCTCATACTTTTTAATCAAAACCCTAATCCTAAGTTTTTAACTTTTTGGAATGTCCCCTATTTTTTAATCAAAACCGTAATCTTATCTTTTCTTTTTGAAGTGGCTGCAATTTTTTAATCAAAACCCTAATCCTATGTTTTCCTTTGGAAATACCCCCTATTTTTTGGTTTTTAATCAAAATAGTTATCCTATGCTTTCTTATACTAATGTCTCCTATTTTTCAATCAAAACACTAATCCTATTTTTATTTGCAAAATGTCTCAGATTTTTGAATCAATTCCCTAATCCTGTGTTTTCTTTTTAGAATGTCTACTATTTTTTATTCAAAATCCTAATCCTATTTTTTCTTTTGGAAATGCCCCACTATGTTTTGGTTTTTAACCAAACCCCGAATTCTATGTTTTCTTATAGTAATGTGTCTCAAATTTATCAATTAAAACCCTAATCCTTTGTTTTCTTTTCGAAATGTCTCATATTTTTCAATCAAAACCCTAATTCTATGTTTTTTTTTCAAAAAGTCTCATATTTTTCAATCAAAACCCTAATCCTATGTTTTCTTATCGGAATGTCGCCTATCTTCCAAAATCAATACCTGAATCCTATATTTTGGTTTTCTTAATGTCTCCTATTTATCAATTGAATCAAACCCTAACCTAAGTTTTCTTTTCGGAATGTCTCCTATTGTTCAATTAATAACCTAATCCTTTTTTGTTTTTCGGAATGTCTGCTATTTTTGAATCAAAGCAACAATTGTTTCATTTATTTTCAGAATGTGTTCTTTGTTATTTTGAATCAAAACCATTATCCTTTGTTTCCTTTTCAGAATATGTCTTCTTTTGAATCAAAATCTTAATCCTATCTTTTCTTTTTACGAATCTCTACTAATTTTTAATTATAACCCTAATCCTATGTTTTCTTTTCGAAATGACTTCTATTTTTGATAAAAATCCTAATCCAATATTTTCTTTTAGGAATGCCTCCTATTTTATAATCAAAATCCCAATCTTAGTTTTTCTTTTGGGTACATCTGCTATTTTTTAATCAAAAAATAATCTTATGTTTCTTCTTTTCATATTGTCTCATATTTTTCAATCAAAACCCTAATCCTAAGTTTTTTTAATGGCTCCTATTTTTTAATCTGCTATTTTTTTAATTAAAACCCTAATCCTATATTTTTCTATAGTAATGTCTCATGTTCAATCAAAACCCTAATCCTATATTTTCTTTTGGGAAAATCTCCTACTTTTCAAGCCCTAATCTGATTATTTTTTCATAGTGTCTACTATTTTTGAATCAAAACCATAATCCTATGTTTTCTTATAGGAATGTATCCAATTTTTAATTCAAAACTCTAATCCTATGAAATCTAATAGTAATGTCTTTCTATTTTTCAATTAAAACCTTAATCGTATGTTTTATGTTCTGAATGCCTACTATATTTAAAACAAAACCCTAATTGAATGTTTTCTTATCGCAATACCTGATATTTTTGAATTTAAAAATCTAATCCTATGTTTTGTTTTCAGAATGTGTCCTATTTTTCTTTTTGGAATGGCTAATATTTTTTAATCAAAACCCTAATATGATGTTTTCTTTTGGAAATGTATGCGATTTTTCAATCAAAAAAATAATTCTATGTTTTCTTTTCTTAATGTCTAATTTTTTAATCAAAATCATAATCCAAAGTTTTTTTTTACATTTCCTCCTATTTCTAAATCAAAACGTTAATCTTATGTTTTATTTTGGGAATGCTTGCTATTTTTGAATCAAAACAATAATCCAATGGTTTCTTTTCCTATTGTCTAATATTTTTCAAACATAACTCTAATCGTATGTTTTCCTTTTGGAGTGGCTCCTATTTTTGAATCATAACCCTAATCCTATGTTTTCTTTTGAGACTGTCTTCTATTTTTGAATCAAAACCCTAATCATATGTTTTCTTTTAGAAATGTCCCCTATTTTTTTGTCTTTTTAATCAAATCCCTAATCGTATGTTTTCTTATAGTAATATCTAATATTTTTGAATCAAAATAGTAATCCTATGTTTTCTTCTCAAAATGCTTTGCTTTATTATAGTAATGTCTAATATTCTTCAATCAAAATAGTAATCCTATGTTTTCTTCACAAAATGCTTTGCTTTATTATAGTAATGTCTAATATTCTTCAATCAAAACAGTAATCCTATGTTTTCTTTGATATAAAAATAGGATACATTCTGAAAATAAAAAATAGTATTAGGGTTTTGATTGATAAATCGGAGACATTCCGTAAAGAAAAACATTGAGACATTGCAAAACAAAAACAAAGGACTAGCGGTTTAATTCAAAAATAGGAGATATTAGAAAAATAAAACGTAGGATTAGGATTTTTATTCAAAAATAGTGTACATTTCGAAATGAAAAACATACGATTAGGGTTTTGATTCGAAAATAGCAGACATTCCAGAAAAAAGACAAAAATAGGGTTTCGATTAAAAAAAATGAGACATGCAGGAAAAAAAAGAATAGCGTTTTGATTCAAAACTAAAAATATAACACATTATGAAAAGAAAACATACGACTAGGGTTTGGTTTCAAAAATAGCAGACTTTCCGAAAAGGAAAAAAGATTAGGTTTTGATCGAAAAATAGGAGATATTATCAAAAGGTAACATCGGTTAGGGTTTTGATTCAAAATTGATAAATATGAGACATTATGAAAAGAAAAGATAAGATTCAGATTTTGTTTGTGAAATAGGAGCCATTCCAAAAAAACATAGGATTAGGGTTTTGATTCAAATATAGTAGGCATTATGAAAAGAAAACATAGGATTA
Source organism: Dioscorea cayenensis subsp. rotundata (assembly GCF_009730915.1). Classification (NCBI taxonomy): domain Eukaryota; kingdom Viridiplantae; phylum Streptophyta; class Magnoliopsida; order Dioscoreales; family Dioscoreaceae; genus Dioscorea; species Dioscorea cayenensis. Next base: position 15,697,763 of record NC_052479.1, read on the forward strand.
GGGTTTTGATTCAAAAATAGTAAGCTTTCCAAAAAGAAAATATAGTATTAAGGTTTTGATTGAAAAATACGAGACATTACTATAAGAAAACATAGCATTAGAAATTTGATTCAAAAATATTAGACATTCCGGAATGAGAACATAGGATGATAGTTTTGATTGAAAAAATATGAGAAATTATGGAAAGAAAACATAGGATTGTTGTTTTGATTAAAAAATAGTAGACATTTCCAAAATAAAATATAAAATTACAATTTTGATTCAAAAATAGCAGGTATTCCCAAAAGAAAACCATAGGATTAGGGTATAGATTAAAAATTAGGATTATAGGTTTGATTAAAAAACGAAAAATATGTGACATTTCAAAAAAAAAAAAAGGATTAGAGTTTTGATGAAAAAAATAACAGACATTTCTAAAACAAAACATAGGATTAGAGTTTTGATTAAAAAATAACAGATATTTCCAATAGAAAACATTGGATTTGGGTTTTGATTGAATATTAGCAGATATTGCTAAAAGAAAAGAATGGATTATTTTTTTGATTCACTAGTAGCATATATTCCCGAAAGACAATGAGGATTAGTGTTTTCATTGAAAAATAGGAGACATAACTGTAAGGAAACATTGGATTAATATTTTGATTAAAAAATTGTAGACATTTTGAAAAGAAAAATATAACATTAGGGTTTTCATTGAAAAGTATGAGATATTTCGCAAAAGAAAACACAAGATTAGTGTTTTGATTGAAAGATAGGAGATGTTCCAAAAAGAAAAAATAAGCTTAGAGTTTTGATTCCAAAATAGGAGGCATTGCAAAAAAGAAAACATAGGATTATGATATTTATTCAAAAATAAGAGGCATTATGAAAAGAAAACATAGGATAAGGGTTATGATTAAAAATTAGCAGAGATACCAAAAAGAAAAGATAGGATTAGGGTTTTGAATAAAAAAAATGAGACATTCTGGAATGAAAACAATAGATTAAGGTTATAATTCAAAACTGAAAAATAGGACACATTCCAAAAAAGAAACAATGGATTATGGTTTTGATCCAAAAATAGTAAACATTCCAAAAAGAAAAGAGAGGATTACGTTTTTGACTAAAAAATAGGAGATATTCCAAAAAGAAAACATAGGTTAGGTTTTTGAGTCGTAACCGATAAATAGGAGATATTGAAAGAAAATACATAGGATTCGGGTTTTGATTGAAAGATAAGAGACATTGCAAAAAGAAAAAAATATTATTAGTGTCATGATTTGAATATAGCAAGCTTTCCAAAAGTAAAAAAATATTATTAGTGTTTTGATTGACAAATATGAGATATTTCAAAAAGAAAAAATAGGATTAGGGTTTTAATTGAAAAAGAAGAGACATTGCCATAAGAAAAAAATAGGATTAGGGTTTTCATTAAAAACCAAAAAATGTGTTAAATTTTAAAAAGAAAATACAAGATTAGGGTTTTGATTCAAAAATAGTAGACATTTCCAAAAGAAAACATAGGATTATAGTTTTGATTCAAAAATAGGAGCCATTCCAAAAAGAGAACATAGAATTGGTGTTTTGATTGAAAAATATGAGAAATTTTGGGAAAGTCTACTATTTTTCAATCAAAACCTGAATACTATGTTTTGAAAAAAAGGAGACATTTATAAAAGAAAACATTACTAACCTATCTTTCAATCAAAACCTTAAACATATGTTTTCTTTTGAAATGTCTCATATTTTTTAATCAAAACCCTAATCCTTTAATTTTTTGAAATGTCTGTAATTTTTTAAACAAAACCCTAACCCAATGTTTACAATTGGGAATGCCTACTAGTTTATAATGAAAACAATAATCCTATGTTTTCTTTGCATAATGTTTCATATTTTTTAATCAAAACCGTAATCATATATTTTCTTTTTGAAATGGCTCCTATATTTTAATCAAACCCTTAATATTATTTTTTTATGGGAATGTATGCTATTCTAGTGGTGATGACTGATCATCATTATGTTGACAATTGCCCCATTGGAGAAGAAGATTCCCGAACAAAAGAAACCAAGTAACCCTAAATCTGAGAATTAAAAAGGACTTTTCACACTCGACATAGTCTTGCACGGTCGTGCTCAGAGTGTGCTATTTTTCGAGCTTTCTGAGTGAAAAGGGGAAGTCACTAGGAGAGCACGGTCATGCTCCACCAATGCTCAGCTTTAGCATGCCCATGAAAGGAGCATGCAAACCATGCTACCCCTGAAAGTATAAGCCACTCCTAGATCGAGGTAATCACGTGGAGATAGCACCCCTGTGCTTATCCCTTGCTCTTACGGACAAACAAAGGAGTCCCAGACAGAGAAAACCATGGGGAGATGGCACACCTGTGCTCTGCCCGTGCTTACACTAGACAATTAGAGGAATTGTCTTCTTTGGTCGGTTATGTCCTGGATTTAACACCATATGCATTATGAGCCCTAAACACTTACAATAGAGACTGACAACACCCCTTGCGTATGTCCCGCAAGTGCATGGGTTTGTCAAAGTAATAAAATCCCAGGTGAGTGGGTATCGTTCCACAAGGAGTAGGGAGTAAAAATACTTAAATTGTTTCTTAACTAAGCGAAATATGAATAGTTATTTATGTGACAAGATGTAATGCAAACAAAAGTAAAAGAGACAAGAGAGAGAGCACAAGTAAAGGAAAGGTAAGCCAATCGATATAAATGGGGTACTCGGATATTGTTCTACCTAGAACAATCGTTTAAAGTGCAAAAACCCTCTATTGTGCTTCCTTACTAATGCATTAATGAGTCACGGAGATCCTTTAATACATGGTCCCAAATCTAAGGTCAACCATGCCTAACCCTATACATGTCCCTAAGGAAAAATTGAACAATCTCTCAACCTCACACTCGTATAGAATTGCAATGAGCTCTAGGGATTCCAAGTAATAAATCCACTTCCTATATGTAGACCTAACCCTTTGGTCCAGGTGGAAGGTCCCTAGCCACAATTAAGCCCTAGATGCTAAAATCACTTCAATGCATCACTCCATTGCACTCGCAACTAAGCCCCAACGGAAGGTCATCCATTAGCGCATTCACTTTACTATGACCGCAAAGAACTCGAGGAATTTGAGGTAGAATAAATCACACCGCAGGGGAAAGGGGACGCTCTGCTATCTCTCGACTCACCCTCTCAACCCTCTCCAATCTAGCTTTGTCTAACTCTCGTGGTGTGTCACTCACTTACAAGGGTTACCAACAAGAACTCTCAACCCTAGTGTCAGTCTAAGGGAGTATTTATACAATCAATGCATTCAAGATTGGAACTCAATAAAAACATCAATTAATGGAAGCATAATAAAAAGGTTCAATGAAACGAATACATCCTAGTGTTCACAATCCAAGTACCTACTAAGGGGTTTAGCTCTCCAAGAAGCTAATTACAATCACTAAAATCCAATGTAAAAACAAAGAATCCATAGAAAACCACCTCTTTGGTCATGACGATCGTCTTGTGGAGAGTCCTCTACTCATCAAAAGGTCCATTTGTCCTGCCTAGGATACACCTCGCCAGATCAGTGCAGCCGCACTGGCGTGCGGAAAATTCCCAACTCACAGGGGCAGTCGTATGGCCATGTGTCTTTTAGGGATGGAGAGAACTCATCTGCAGAGATCCGCACGGGCGTACAGAAAATTCCCACCCTCGTGTGTTTTTCACAAGTTCGGCCACAGGGCCGAGTCCAAGCCCCTGTGTGCTCTCAGGATAATTTGCCAAGTCTCTGCAGGGAAACACAAGCTCGTGCGGAGTTACACACGGGCATGCAAAAATCACAAGATCGCTCACAGGGGCGTGTCTACACCACTGTGCCGTCTCTGGATGAGCTCTCAATACAACTCCACGGGCCTGCGGAAATTCCACACGCCTGTGCATTTTCTCTGGATGACTTAGAAAACTCTGGAGGCTCTACAGAAATTTCCTGAACATGTTTACACATTCAGAGCCTGCCCTTTTATGTAAAATACACCAACAGAAAACATCAAAAACAAGCTCAAGCGACTTAAACTTCGCCAAATCCATATGAATACACACGATGACATCAAAATCCACAATAATATACAGCAGAAGCATCTAAAGATCAAGACACCAACACTCAATAAGTTATTCACGTAAAAACTAAACTACTTAACTAAGAAAATATTAAACGCTTGGGTTACCTCCCAAGAAGCGCTTGTTTTACATCACTAAGCTTGACGTACCTCTTCCTTACCTCACGGGGGCTCATAGATGAAGATTGCCCTCTTACCCATGGCTTGAAAGCATGACGAGCAAAGTCTCTTGAAGGTAGAGGGGGAGTTATCGGGCTTGGGACCACCTAGCAATGGTTCATTTAACTTGTTCGGTTCACCCGCATCTCTAACAGCCTTGGAGTGTTTCTAGTGGCATCTACTCGCCCTCTTCATCTTCTGAAGCACCTTCTTAAGGATCCCAGGAGTAGACGGTACTTCTTTCGTTTAAGCCAAGCATCATTATTTCTTTATTTTCCTTCTCTTGGTCGAACAATACCTCATATGGGTCTGGATTGAACATTTTCTGTATATATTCATCAACAATCTCATCAGTAGTGTCTAGAAAATACAAAGTATCATCAAAATCAAGAGAATGCCGCATGGCTTCAGCAAGGTGGTATGTGAGCTTGTTATCTCCAACTCTCAAAGTTAGCTCCCCGCCATCCATGTCAATCAATGCCTTGGAAGTCCGTAAGAATGACCTCCCAAGTATGAAGGGTACATTGGCTTCCTCATCGATGTCTAGCACCACAAAATCCACAGGAAATATGTACTTGTCCACCTTGACAAGAACATCTTTGACAATACCCCTCAGATGTCTCACCGTTTGGTCCGCCAATTGCAAAGTCATCCGAGTGGGCCTAGGCTCGCCCAAGCCTAGCTTCTGAAAGAAGGTGTATGGCATGACGTTTACACTGGCCCCTAAGTCCGCCAATGCCATTTCTTCACCTAAATTGCCAATGTTGCACGGAATGATGAAGCTTCCCGAGTCTTTCCTCTTGTTTGGCATGTTCTTTTGCAAAACCACTAAGCAAGAAGCATCTAGGATCACTGAAACACTCTCCTCTAACTTCCACTTGTTAGTCAACAAGTCTTTCAAAAATTTTACATACTTAGGCATTTGGGCCAATGCCTCAACAAAAAGGAATGTTGATGTGGAGTTACTTGAACAAGATCAAGAACTTCTTGTACTGTTCATTTGCTTGGTCATTCTTTAACCTAGAGGGATAAGGGATTCTTCGCTTGAAAGGTGGGGGTGCCACCTCCTTCTCTTTGCCTGTTCCCTCTTCAACCTCTATGACCTCGGGTGCGTGTTCATTGGGCTTCTCTCTCGGACACTTGCCTACAACCTCACGATCATTTCTCAAACTGATCGCCTTCACATGCTCTCTAGGATTGGTCTCGGTATTGCTTGGCAAGCTTCCTTGTGGTCTCTCCGATAGAGACTTCACAATTTGCCCTACTTGATTCTCAAGGTTGTGCAAAGAAGAGGTGTGGTTGCGAAGTGTAGCCTCAATTGATTGAAACCTTGTATCCGATGATTGCACAAATCTAGTCAAGGCCTTCTCCAAATCGGTCATTCGGGTCTCCAAACCGCAAACTCGGTTCTCCATGTTTGGGGCTTGTTGTTGTTGGAAACCCGGTGGCCCCATGGCCTTTTGTGGAAATTGGTTACTCCACAAGAAATTGGGATGATTCTTCCAACCCGGATTGTAGGTGTTGCTATATGGATTCCCTTGATTTCTGATCGCATTACACACAAAATCCACATTCTCAACTGAAGATGCATCACCAATGGAGATTGGGCAATCAGAGGGAGCATGTCCTCCACCACACTCGATGCAAGTAGTCATGGCCGCCACTCTATTTGAAGTTAGAACATCTAACTTCTTACTCAATGATTCCACTTGAGCCGCCAATGAAGTTATTGCATCTATCTCATGGAGCCCAGCCACCTTCTTCTTCTTCCTAGCATTCCATTAGTAGCTATTTAACCCCATTTCTTCAATTAGTTGATGGGCCTCACCAGGGGTCTTGCTACCTAAGATACCTCCTCCTGCTGCATCCAAGAGTTGCCTTGTACTCAAATTCAACCCATTGTAAAAGGTCTGAACAATCATGCACTCTGGGAATCTGTGTTGCAGGCACTTTCTCAAGAGCTCCTTGAACCTTTCCCACATCTGAAATAGAGACTCCAATTCCAACTGTACAAAGGACTAGATCTCATTCCTAAGATTTGCAGATTTTCCGCTGTGGGGGAATATTCGGTAAGAAAAGCTTCTACCATCTCCTCCCATGTGGTAATTGATGCTCATGGCAATGAGTGTAGCCACTGCTTCACTCTCCCCTTTAAGAAAAATGGGAAGGCTCTCAACTTGATGGCATCATCCGTCACCCCGTTTATCTTGAGCATATCACACACCTCGAGAAAGTTCTCTATATGACTGTTTGTATCCTCATCGGCCAAACCATTGAACTGTGCGGATTGCTACAACATGTGGATGAATGCCGGCTTCAGCTCGAAGTTCTGAGCTGTAATCGGGGGACGCACAATACTCGATTGTGTCCACAATACTGAAGGTCTGGCATAATCGGATAATGTCTTCTGTTGCTCATTTTGTTCCACCATATTATCCGACCCTTCAACTTCCAAATCAGCTAGATTAGACTGTTCTTGCACAGGTTCTTTCCCTTTTCTTCTAAGTGTACGTTCGATCTCAGGGTCTCCTTCAATTAATATCGAAGGGTTCCCTCGGGTCATGAACCTGGAGCTGCACAAAAAGAAAACAAATCAGAACGATGATAGAATAGAAGATGCGAAATAGAATAAATAAATGAATAGCTAAGAAAACAAAGTGCAAAGTATCTCTAAACGCCTATTCCCAGGCAACGGTGCCAAAAACTTGACAACGCCATTGCGCATGTCTCGCAAGTGCATGGGTTTATCAA
>NC_052479.1:15705764-15985152 GCF_009730915.1 Dioscorea cayenensis subsp. rotundata
GCAAGATACAAAAACACACCATCAATGAATGAAAGTACATTAAAACCATAGAAATAAACCCCCTTATATATGAGCAGATGGCCTTGATGGTGAGCTTCGACGTCTTGAAGGACCCACTCGAAGCTAGGTTCACCGGGTGGCTTCCTTGATGCTATGACGGAGGAGGAATCGATCAAAGTTTGAGTGACGAGCGCCTCCAAAGCCGCAAAGACCTCCTCTCCAAACCCTAGCCGTCTCACCCCTCAAGAGCCGCACAAAAGATGAGAAAGAATAGGGCAAAACGGCTATTTATAGGCCTTAGATCGCGTCTGTCACGTGCCCTCACGCGCCCGTGTGGATTTTCCACGCGAGCCACGTTGGCTGCAGAAATTTTCACGCAGCGCGCGAATTTCCACGCGGCCGCGTGAGCGAATGTGCTACGAGTACTTTCACAAAACGCGATCCGAACGCTCTTCTCTTAAGGCCACATGTCCGGGCACACGTCAATGTGGTAGGGTATAAAACTTTTCTTCATCGACGTATCTTTGAGAGGTCTTGCAATCTTCACAAAGAGAAGGAATATGAAGATGTGGCTGCCTTTGTGCCCTTCCAAATAGTGAATTAACTTGAATCTTCTTGGAAGTTGGCACACATCTCCACGTTTATGAACTGCTCTCGTGTCTTGAGCCTTGAATTGAACAAGAACTCCCAACATTGTGTCTTTATAGCCTATCTTTGCTTCCTTTTTACTCTTCAAGGAATTCACAACCTATATGCATAAAAGAAGACCAAATACACAATATGAGACATAAATCACAGTAAAAATGATGCTCAATGCATGTAAAACATATATAAAAATATGTCTACTCAAGCACTTATCACATACAAAGACAAATATTCACAACAACAAAGATAAATAACTAGAGCAATGAGCTAAAGGTTTTCCTAGCATTCTTGGATTCCCCGGCAATGGCGCCAAAAACTTGATTGAGTCCGCAAGCGCACGGGTCGTCAAGTAATACCCTATGCGTGACACAGGGATCGTATTCCCTAGGTCCCAAGAGCTGCTATTACTCCCCCCTAGATGACACTGTCTAGTCTACCAAATATAGGACTAAAACAAGATAAGGAAAATAACAAAAGAAAAGAAACTGTAAACACATTGACTAGGGGTCACCACATAAACATACTAACGAAGCAAGTAACAATGAAAGTGCGAGGTCCCCGAGCGAGGATCCCCTTGGGACTACTAAAGCTAGATGGATGCTAGAATTACAAAGGCAATGGTGGTTGGATCAAGAGACATCCAAAAATAGACCACCCCGATGGTCACGGTGGTAATCCCTAATCCAATAAGAGTATTGGCCTGGAATCTCTTCCCGACCAAATCTTCCCTACGATTGCATTACAATAAGGGAGACCACAAATTAGGGCCCAAACTCAATCAAAGTACAACCCTAATAGTTGGAGGGGTATGAAATACCCAATGGTCATGGCGTATTCATACATATATCCCTTCAAAGCTTGGTGAGTCTAACACTAGGGTAATGGTCATGCATCCTAGTATTGTCTAAGTATGGATATACAGAGTTCTCATGCATACCCAAGCATTCAAAAGCACCAAACAAGGATCACAAACCACACAAATACCATAAATGTAAATCAAAGCATCTATACAAGCAAGTTCATCCCAAGGTTCACCGGATGCCCGGTGACCTTGGGAGTCTAGTTCGTCATCAACAAAGGAGCAAGTGTAGAAGATAAGAGATACAAAGAAAAGCGCATAACAAACTCCCCTAAGATGAAGACTAGAAGGTAGTGATGAGAACTCGTCGGATCCGTGCCGGCGAGCTCCTAGATCGTTTTCCTTGAGTGTAACCTTCTTGTCCCTTCGATTTGCCCCTCAGATCTGCCTTCTCCAGCAGTCTTGAAGCTCTAGAAAATGATGGTGGAGAGTGGTGTCCAAAAGTCCCTTAATTGATGCCCTACAAAGCCTTATATATACCCAGATCCTGATCGGTAAACGGGTCAGTATACCGGCTGTATGCCAACCCCTCGGGAATTTCAGTTTTCTGCTGAGAAGCCCGCGATGAGCTACAGTGATTGCTACAGTGAAACTACTATGGTAACACTGCTACAGTGATCCCGGACAGGAAACGCCGCTTTGTTGCTGAATTCATCCCCAATTGCGTCGCCGAGGCCCCAAGGCTTCTAATAGGCCTGAAATGTAAAAATAACACAATTTAAACCAAAAGGGCATCGATTCAACAAATAAATATAAAGAATCATACAAAACAAATACATGCAGAATACGTACTTTTAGACGTTTATCAATGATATGCGTTATAACAAGGAATGTTTTGTTGTCGTGAAGTAACAATTCTATCAATTTTTTTACTGAAAGCTTCGACCTGCAAATATAGAGAAACGACTGGGTCAATCATCATTTAAAATCCTTGCAAGAAAAAGTTAGACATGACAGAAGAAAACAAAAGAGAATGATGGAAGAATAAGAAAGTGTGAAATAATTTTTTCTTTTTTTTAGAACAAATCAGAACGGTGATAGAGAAGAGATGTGAAATAGAATGAAGGGTAAATAGCTAAGAAAACAAAGTGCAAAGTATCTCTAAACGCCTACTCCCCGGCAACGACGCCAAAAACTTGACAAGGTCTAATTGCTTCCCCGCAAGTGTACGGGATCGCCAAGTAATACCTCGTGTGAAGACACGAGTATCGTATTCCATGGGGCTAAGGATCTCCTATTACTCCTTCTCGAGCTATTATCTAGCCTAAGATCTCAAATGATGGATTTTTACTCTACTAAAAGCTATTAAAACTAAAACAAGGTTACAAACAAATTAGAGAGAACAAGCAATAAGCAAGCAAGAAAATCAATGAGATGCAAAGGCCTATGGATGAGGATCCCCTTGAGGGGTTATCATGCAACATGGATGATGATCTAAAGATGCAAGGGTAAAATGGACCATGAGATTTCAATATTAGAACAACCCCAATTTCTCGGTGATTGAACCCTAATCCCATACGAACATAGATAGGAATTTCTTCGAAATCTATATTCCTACGAGTGGATTGAGTATGAGGAAATCTCACTTAGGATTAAACCTACTCTTCTTCGGATTAAACCTACATGGAGGGCTACCAAACACCCGATTTCTCAGATGATGATACAAGTATCCCCTTCTAATCCATTCATGATCTAATACATTCGAGCAAGTCACATCTACATGCATCACTCATAAAAAGAGCTACGGATTTCTCCTTAGTGTAGCACTTAGCATGAAAAACAATGGATTAAATCTCAAAAATTACCCAAGCATGGAATTAACAAGTTATCATCCAACATACATGATAAAAACCTCCCAAGGTTCACCAACACCCGGTGGCCTTGGGGGGTCTAGTGTGTCATCATCCCACAACAAGCAATACAAACAAACAAAAACATGAAACAAAAAGCATAAATGACACTCCCTAGATGAAATGGTGAAGGAGGAGGTGAAGAATGTGTCGAATGACGCTTTCCCGCCAAAGGAGTGCCAAATGACGCTTCCTCTAGCCACTGGGTCTCCTTCCTTCAAATCGTGGTAGATCTCCCTTGAATGATGTTGCCTTCTTGCCTTGAGAATCTTCGACCTTGGGCTTGGATGATCTTCTAGCTTCCTTTCCCTTCTTCTCCTCCGCAAGGTCGCCCAAAAAAACTCCCAAGTGCTCTCCCAAAGTCGGCCAAGAAAAGGGCCAACCAAAAAGTCCTCTTTTCTGCCCTAAAAGTTGGTATTTATACCCCCCCTCCGAGGCATACGGGTCATTTGGGGGTCGTATGGGGGTCATCATATAGCACCCAAAAAAACCCTAGATTCGTGATCCATACAGGGGTGCATAGGGCCCCATCATCTGGGTAGTATGGAAATCTTGGCGGACACATAAAAATCAATCTGCACTTTCATGAGTACATCGGCCCCCATCTTGGGTAGTATGGCGGTAGTATGAAATTCTGTTTTCTTCTCTTTTCGCCCAAATGATATCTTCTTGTTCTCTATGGCTTCCTTATGCCCTACAAAGCAAATAATAGACGATTAAGCGCAAAATGGGCATCAAACCTCACAAAATACATGCAAAGTGAATACGATATATGCATGAAAACATCTACATTTAGACACTTATCAAGGTTCCATTGCGTATATCCCGCAAGTGCACGGGTTTGTCGAAGTAATAATCCCGGGTGAGCGGGTATCGAATCCACAGTGAGTAGGGAATAAAAATACTTAATTTGATTCTTAGCTATGTGAAAGATCAATGATAATGAGTGTGATAATGATTCAATTCTCAACAATAAAAGCAACAAGAAAGGGAGCAAAAGTAAAGAAGGAGGTAAGGCAATCGATAAAGATGAGGTACCCGGATAATGCTCCACCTAGGATAATTGTTTCAAGTGCAAGAACCCTCTATTATGCTTCCTAATCAATGCAATGGTGAGTCGTGTAAATCCTTAATTACATAGTCCTAAATCTAAGGTCAACTATGCCTAACTATATACATAGTCCCTTGTTTCATGTTTTGTTTGTTTGTATTGCTTGTTGTGGGATGATGACACACTAGACCCCCAAGGCCACCGGGTGTTGGTGAACCTTGGGGGGTTTTATCATGTATGTTGGATGATAACTTGTTAATTCCATGTTTTATCATGTATGTTGGTGAACCTCTTCCTAATTATAGACCTAACCCTTTGGTCCAGGTGGAAGGTCCCTAACCACAATTAAGCCCTAGATACTAAGATCACCTCAACGCTTCACTCTGTTGCACGCGCAACTATGCCCCAACGGAAGTTCATCCCTTAGACCATTCACTCTATTATAGCTACAAAGAACTCAAGGAATGGAGGTAGATTCTATCACACCGGAGGAGAAAGGGGACGCTCCTGTACCTCTCGACTCACCCTCTCAACCCTGTCCAACCTAGCTTTGTCTAACGCTCATGGTGTATCACTCACTCACAAGGTTACCAACAAGAACTCTCAACCCTAGTGTCACTCTAGGGGAAATATTCATACAACCAAGCATTCAAGGTTGGAACTCACAATAAACATCAATTTATTGAAAGCATAATAAAGAGGTTCAAAGAAACAAATACATCCTAGGGTTCACAATACTAGAGTACCCACTAGGGGTTTAGCTCTCCAAGAAGCTAAGTACAATCAAAGAAATAGAATGTAAAAGCAATAAATGCATAAGGAAACCCCCTCGATAGTCGTGTCCATGGTCTTGTGGAAAGTCCTCTACTCGTCGTCCAAGGATTCTCTCGTCCGGTACAGGATACGCCTCGACGGAAGCTCCCCTACCAACCTTCTTTCTAAGGAATGACGATGTCGGAGCCATAGAACCTCTCCAAAACCTTGGCCAATACCCCTCGAAACCTTAGCTGAAGCCCTCTCTCAAGTTGGGGAAAATATGGAGAAAAGAATAACAAAATCGGGGCTGAATCGGCCTTAAATAAGGCTGGAATTGGGCGACTACACGGGCGTGGATGCTCCACGCGCCCGTGCGGAATTTCCACACGGGCGTGGATAATTTCCACACGCCCGTGTGGATTCTCTGTTTCTCTGGTTTCTTGGCCGGCTGTGAGCAGTCTTTGCTACAGATGACATACTACAATGTTGCTACGGTGCTCGCTACGATGATTCGACACGAATAGCGTCCCAATTCCATACTTTCATCGGGGTAACACAAACGGGCACACGTTCACATCGTGGATCACTTGCTTCTTCAATGGTGTACACATTGGTGAAACTCTTGGTCTATGTGAATAAGTCGGAATGCTCGAGTGTGACTGCCTTTGTGCCCCTCCAAATGGATGTGCCAACTCGAATACGAGGAGGTTGGTACACTCTCTAGCATCTCACATCGACCTATGTCTTCTCATTTCAACCTTAACAAGATTTCCTCCAAAATCGGTGCATTGTGATCCACATTGGCCTATTTCCTTCATACTCGGCCTCACAACCCTACTTGCATAAAAGTAACATAAAAAACACACATATTAGTGTAAAAGACCGAGAAAAGTAATGCTCAACATAAGGAATGAACGCTTCGCATTCCTATCGCACAAGCACTTATCAAACTCACCCACACTTAAGCTTTTGCTTGTCCTCAAGAAAAAAATAAAAACGTTATGTGCATCAATGAAGAAAATATTGGAAGTGCTTGGCCTTATGTTCACCAAAGTATACTAAGAGAGCATTCTACAAGTAAGGGAAATTTCAACACTAAATACGAAAAATCAATGCTCTAGCTAAAAACATGATTCAAAAAGGAAACAAAACCCGAAATCGTGTACGTGTGTGAACTCACTCAAAAGCAACCCAAGGTATACTACTCAAAGTTCTAAGTATAAGGGACTTATTTATCTACAAAAGTGACAACAATTTCAAAGATGGTAGTAGCTTCACACATCCTCTAAGGTGGCCCTTTCCAAAGCGGCCGCTAAGGTGGCTTTCACACTTTCGAGGTGGTAGCTCTTTATACCGGAGTGTTAGCTTTCACTCATCCTATGAGATAGCTCTTTCTCTCATTAGGGCATAGCTAGTATCCGACTTATGAGAGTAGCTTCATACTACATAGGTGGTAGCTCTTTCCACCCTAACAAGCACAAATAAACAATAAAACTTGAGAATTTAGCACAAGAAAATAAACCTAACTAGTCCCTTTAACATTGAACATGAGTTTCCAATAGAGTTCAAAGAGTGAGTAGTGCACTAAGTATAAATCAGGCAAAAATTCCTAGAAATTCAAGCAAGAACTAGAGCATGAAAACATTCAATGTTAGAAATTCAACTAAACTCGAGAATACAATCATTGCAACTAAGGTGAACCGCCATTGGCTATGTGAGCATATAACAATCAAGAGCAATAGAAAAGATGTGTGCACTATGAAACTCCCCCCCACACTTAAGTTGTACATTGTCCCTAATGTACACATGCAAGCTCACTCAAAATATAAATCATTCAAAAGCAAATGTGGGAGAAGCAATCAAAACACTACTCCCCTATCTCCTAGTGTGGTGTTTGATGAAGCTAGTTCGTTGGGAGTAGTGTTCCAATGGGTTGTGAAGCTCACACGGCCAAATACCGCAGTACCTTGGCCATGCCCATGACTAAGTCTCAATTCCCAAGAAGACAAGACCATCTGCACGCATACACGAGGAGGTTCAGTGAAGCTCAATAAAGACAAAATAAATCGAGTGTATATAAAAGATAAAACAATGGATACAACTCGATGATGCAAAATGAAAATAAACTCAGAAGGAGAATCCTTTCTGATTGAAAAAGTCTAAAAACAGGAAAAAAAATAAAATAAGATGCAAGAAAGTAAAGGAAGGGAAAATCAAGTGTCAGTGTCACTCTCAGGCGCTGGTGCTACTGCAGCTGCTGGTGAAGCACATAGTGTGTCTACCGGTGCCGGGGTAGAGGATGGAGGTGCTAGAGGAACTGAGGGGGCCGGAGGAGTCCTCGGCCGCAATACAAATAATGAGGCGACGTCTCACTCTAAAATCTGTTGTAACATGTCGAAAAGCGCCATGAACTCTATATACTGAGTGGCCTGCATAGCCCTAATCTCGACAACCTCAGCTCGGACCACTCCTATAGCATTCTCGAGCCTCTCAAAGCGATCATTGGCTCGAGATGGTGAAAACATACGCACTAGTGGTGGCTCCTCTGCCACTGGAGGTGCCTCGGTCTCCATCTTTGCTGGCTGAGGCTCGGGAGCGGGCTGAGATGCTCCAGCTTCATCACCCTCATCCTCAACTATTTCTGGAGTTGGTAGTACTAAAGCAAAAATCCCTGTCCGAACCCTGCGGACCATGCCCATCATCCGCATCGTCTCCAGACTCAGGGGAATAGGTACACTCGTCTTCTAGGCCCCGAGAATCGAATCCAAGAGACCCATACCTAACACTAATCTCATAATGTAGGGGCCCGAGAAGATCGCTCCCAGTCTAGAATAGTGTCCTTGATGTTGATGTACTTTGCCAGGATGTGCCCTAAATGAATCGGTACGCGCTGTACCATCGAGTACAAGTACAATAGCTCCTGACGGCTCAGGACACCAGTGCTATCACCACGGCCATTCACCGACCTACTCATAATGGCATGCAAGTATCTTTATGCAGGTCGAGAAAGGCACGTGGCCTTGGACACCCCTGGCTCGTACTGACCTTGACCACATAACACTCTGTAAGCTCTCTGCGGGGTCAAGGTTCCGTGGTAATCGACCGGTAACTCACGCTGCACTCCTCAGATCTGCTAATGCCTCCTCGTACAAGCCAAGTAGTACTCGAAAAGCTGCGTGATGCTCGAAGCTATGGTGGTGTCCAAATACTCGAACCGAATGGTGTCCACACTGTCGAAGCTCGCATACGATCTATCAAACTCGAATGATGAAAGCACCTCCAGTGCAAACTCTCGGATGTCTGGCTCTCTAATCATCAGCAACTGCCACCAACCACCTTCCGAACGAGATCCTTGATCTCATCAAGCAAAACTCATCTCCCTCGCCGCAGATCTCGCAATATAGTCGTGTCTAAAAAATCGAGTTCCGCCCTAAAATGGAGCCTCGACAGCGCTCATAGTGAACCCGATGCTCGGAATTGCAAACCGCATGCCCTCGGGCTCGGGGAGATGACTCACGTGGTCTCTTATCAGCTTGCTTCTTTGACCTAGGTGCCATAATCTGCAAGATTTAAATGAAATGGATTAAACAAGTTGATAAACCAATGCTGCAGAAATCCACACGGTCGTGTGGAATTTCCGCACACCCGTGTGGATCCACAGGGCGTGAGAAACGCACGGCCACGCTTCAACAATCCAAAAATACAACTTAATCGTCATTCTAACTTCGTTCTAAACATAAATCATCTTTCCTATTGAAGGAACGAAGCATTATTAACCAGATTCATCGCTAGAAACCATGAATTTGCAAGGAAGATGATAAAAACAAAACTTACAGACGAGATGGAGTGAGAAAATGAAGAATCGGCCAGAAAATTTCACTAAAATCCAACCAAATTAGCACTCTGAACTCAGAGAATACTGTGAGAGTGTTTTCAGGCAAATAGAAGTCGTGAAGAGGGAGAGGAATTATCCTCTTTTAAACAGAACTCATGACTTTTGGCGTTCTGTGCACCCACACGGGCGTGTGGAAATTCCCCACACCCGTGCGCCTCACTTTAAAAACACTACAGGTGCGCACGCACGCCCCTGTGCTCTTTCGGAAAAAACGCTCCTTTGACTCTAACTGCTATCGCACAGGCGTGCAGAAAACATCCATGCCCATGTTCCCGAATCACAAGGGCAGCCACACTCCCCTATGGCTTCTCTGGACATCCGAGAAAAATACTAAGTGTTACACACGCCCGTGCGGAAATTCCCCATGGGCGTGGACATTCACATGCCAAACTCACAGGGGCAGCCACATGCCCCTGTGTCTTCTTGGGATAGAGAGAACTCCTCTGCAGAGTTTCGCACGGGCGTGTGGAAATTACCCACGCCCGTGCGTAGTTCACAAGGTCGCTCACAGGGGCGAGTCCAAGCCCCTTTGTGCTCTTGGGAAATTCTGCCCAACTCTGCAGGAATTCACATGCCCGTGCAGAAATTACCCACGTCCATGTGACAGTTGCATGGTCGTTCACAGGGGCAGCCGTACGCCCCTGTGCCTTCTCTGGATGAGCTCGCAGTAAATACCCACGGGCATGTGGAAATTCCACACGCCCGTGTGTTTTCTCTGGATGACTTAGAAAAATCTGCAGGCTCTGCAGAATATTTTTGAACATGTTTGCACACTCAGAGCCTGTCCTATTATGCAAATTTTACCAGTGAAAAACACGAAATAGAACCCAAATGACCAAACTTTCGCCAATTCCTCAAAAAGCACACGATGACTTTAAAAACCCACAATAAAATTGCAGCACAAGCATCTAAAAATTCAGACATCAACACTTAACGATTTATTTATGCAAACGAGCTAAACTAAAAGATAAGAAAACAGTAAAAACTTGGGTTGCCTCCCAAGAAGTGCTTGTTTAACGTCACTAAGCTTGACGTACCTTTTCTTTACCTTATGGAGGCTTGAAAATAGTATGTTCCTCCCGACTAGACATTGCATAGCTACTTCCCTTAAACCAAAAATTTGCTTGCCGGGGTGGAATATTTGTTGGAGAGTCGTATCTTACCTTTGGCCTCCAAGGAAACAATTTGGGTTGGGAATTGTCCAAGCTTAGCATAGGTGGGTCATTATATGGTTTCAATCTCATACCCACATCTTCTCCCAAACCCAAAATCTTTTTCTTGCAATTTATGAATTGATCAATCCCAAAGAGTGGTGCTTGTTCCATTACCTTAGGATTTACTTCTTCTTGTGTATTTTCAGCTTGAAAGGAACATGACACTAGCAAATCCCCTTGAAAATTTTCTCGCTCACAAGCACAATCTTCATTCACACTGTCCAAAATCTCAAAATGGTATTCAGCTTCTCCCTTTCCATTTTCTACACCAATGTACTCAATTTGCCCAACTTCTTCATTGTCGTTCACTACCACATCATCTCTACAAGGAACTTGAATTGCTTGCTCAAATGATTGTTGTTCCTTGGAGAGTGTGTCAAGTATCCCTCCTAATTGATGCTCAAGGTTTTTATAGGAGGCTTCATGACATCTTAGTGTGGTCTCCATATTTTGGACGCAGACATCGGATGCTTCAATGAAGTTAGCTAATACTCTTTACAACTGAAGCGCATCCTCTGCGAGTATCTCACCCTTTTGACTTTCCTCTTGAGGTGCCTGCCAATGTTGTTCACCATTATCGCATAATACATTTGGGTAGCCCACTTCAATTCGATGATATGCGTTATAACAGGGAATGTTTTGTTGTCGTGAAGTAACAATTCTATCAACTTTTTTACTGAGAGCTTCGACCTGCAAATATAGAGAAACGACTGGGTCAATTATCATTTAAAATCCTTGCAAAAAAAAAGTAAGACATGACAAAATAAACCAAATGAGAATGTGGAAGAATAAGAAAGTTTGAAATAATTTTTTTTTTTTTAGAACAAATCAGAACGGTGATAGAGAAGAGATGTGAAATAGAATGAACGGTAAATAGCTAAGAAAACAAAGTACAAAGTATCTCTAAACGCCTACTCCCAGGCAACGGCGCCAAAAACTTGACAAGGTCCCCTTGCGTATATCCCACAAGTGCACAGGTTTGTCGAAGTAATAATCCCGGGTGAGCGGGTATCGAATCCACAGGGAGTAGGGAATAAAAATACTTAATTCGATTCTTAGCTATGTAAAAGATCAATGATAATGAGTGTGATAATGATTCAATTCTCAATAATAAAACAACAAGAAAGGGAGCAAAAGTAAAGAAGGGGGTAAGGCAATCGATAAAGATGAGGTACCCAGATAATGCTCCACCTAGGATAATTGTTTCAAGTGCAAGAACCCTCTATTATGCTTCCTAATCAATGCAATGGTGAGTCGTGGAAATCCTTAATTACATAGTCCTAAATCTAAGGTCAACTATGCCTAACTCTATACATGTCCCGGAGTAGAAATCGAACAATCTCAACACCTCGCACTCGCATAGAGTTGCAATGAGCTCTAGGTATTCCAAGTGATAAATCTCTTCCTAATTATAGAACTAACCCTTTGGTCCAGGTGGAAGGTCCCTAACCACAATTAAGGCCTAGATACTAAGATCACCTCAACGCTTCACTCCGTTGCACGCACAACTAAGCCCCAGCGGAAGTTCATCCCTTAGACCACTCACTCTATTATAGCCGCAAAGAACTCGAGGAATGGAGGTAGAATCTATCACACCAGAGGGGAAAGGGGACGCTCCTGTACCTCTCGACTCACCCTCTCAACCCTCTCCAACCTAGCTTTGTCTAACGCTCGTGGTGTGTCACTCACTCACAAGGTTACCAACACGAACTCTCAACCTAGTGTCACTCTAGGGGAAATATTCATACAACCAAACATTCAAGGTTGGAACTCACAATAAACATCAATTTATTGAAAGCATAATAAAGAGGTTCAAAGAAACAAATACATCCTAGGGTTCACAATACCCGAGTACCCACTAGGGGTTCAGCTCTCCATGGAGCTAAGTATAATCAAAGAAATAGAATGTAAAAGCAATAAATCCATAAGGAAACCCCCTCGATAGTCGTGTCGATAGTCTTGTGGAAAGTCCTCTACTCGTCATCCAAGGATTCCCTCGTCCGGTACAGGATACGCCTCGACGGAAGCTTCCCTACCAACCTTCTTCCTAAGGAATGATGATGTCGGAGCCATAGAACCTCTCCAAAACCTTGGCCAATACTCCTCAAAACCCTAGCCGAAGCCCTCTCTCAAGTTGGGGAAAATATGGAGAAAAGAATACCAAAATCGGAGCTGAATCGGCTTTAAATAGGTCTGGAATCAGGCGACTACACGGGCGTGGATGATGCACACGCCCGTGCGGAATTTCCACACGGGCGTGGATAATTTCCACACGCCCGTATGGATTCTCTATTTCTCTGGTTTCTCGTCTGGCTGTGAACAGTGCTGCTACAGTACATACTACAATGTTGCTACGGTGCTCTGCTACAGTATTCGACCTGAATAGCGTCCGAATTCCATACTTTTATCGGGGTAACGCAAACGGGAATTCATTCACGTCGTGGATCACTTGCTTCTTCAATGGTGTACACGTTGGTGAAACTCTTGTTCTATGTGAATAAGTCGGAATGCTCGAGTGTGATTGCCTTTGTGCCCCTCCAAATGCATGTGCCAACTCGAATACGAGGAGGTTGGCACACACTCTAGCATCTCACATCGACCTATGTCTTCTCGTTTCAACCTTAACAAGATTTCCTCCAAAATCGGTGCATTGTGATCCACATTGGCCTATTTCCTTCATACTCGGCCTCACAACCCTACCTGCATAAAAGTAACATAAAAAACACACATATTAGTGTAAAAGCCCGAGAAAAGTAATGCTCAACATAAGGAATGAACACTTCGCATTCCTATCGCATAAGCACTTATCACTCACCACCACCACACCAAACCGAAGCTAGAAGTAAGGTTTTGAGTGCATTTCCACGGAGGATTCGACGAGGAGAGCCCGATTTTGGGTGAGATCTACTCCTAGGGCTTGTGTAGAGGAGGTTGAAGATAAGGGAAGCCACCTCTTGTGTGCTATCATTGGAAGCTTCTTCAGCCTTCATTCTTTGAGAGAGTGTTTCTTATGTTTTGTTTGGTTGTTTGCATGGATTTCTTGTTGTATTTGATGACTATGAACAACTAAACCCCAAGGTCACAGGATGTAGGTGAACCTTGGGGGTGAACTTTTGCTTGTATGGATGCTTGGTTCATTCTATTGTATTTTGGCTTGTTTGTGATCCTTGTTTGGTGTAATTGAATGCTTTGGTATGCATGAGAACTCAGTGTATCAATTCTTAGGTAATGCTAGGTTGCATGACCATTGCCCTAGTGTTAGACTCACCAAGCTTGGAAGGGAAACACGTATAAATATGCCATGACCATCGGGTATTTATACCCCTCCAATTCTAGGGTTAAGTATTAGCTTGTATTCTAAACCTAACTTGAGAAAACCACCTTTCCCATTGCAATCGTAGGAGGATTTGGATTTGGGTGGAAGAGATTCCGTATCCAATACTCGTACCAGATTAGGGGTCAATTGCCGTGACCATCGGGTTGACCTAATCTAGGGTTTTCTCGATCCAACTAGCCATTTGCATGTTAGTTCTGGCATCCTGCACACTTTAGTAGCCCCTGAGAGGATCCTCATCCCCGACCGCTTTTTTACCTTGATTATCCTCCGTATCTTGCCTTCATTGTTAGCATTTTATTTGCATTTTACTTGTTTATTTGTTTTATCACTATCAGATTCAAACTTGGAGGTTAAACAACATAGCGAAGAGGAAGTAAGAGTAGCTTCTCGGCCCTTGGGAATACGACCCCTCGTGCTCGCACGAGGGGTATTACTTTCCGATCCCGTACACTTGCGGGGAGCAATCAGACACCTATTTCATGAAGAAAAGGAATACCAAAATGGAATAAAGTAAAGTCATCCATCCGCTGTATCAGAGGACAATGCTTTGTATGTGGTCCTCCATTTACCTCTGATTCCAGGCTTGGTCCATCTTCCTTCCTCGCCCTAGCTATGCTTGAGCCTTTCTTGTTGACTCTTCTCCATTCCATCTAGAGGAAAAAGAAGGATTCTCAGTCGATCTGATTTGCTTCCTACTATCTCGCTGTCACTAGAAAAGCCTAAGAGGACTGCCCCATTATATAGTAAGGGCTCAAATCCATGAACTTCGTACAGAGCATCTCAGAGGAAGATGAGCAATGTTCACAAAAAAAGAACACAGATTTGAAACTGCCTGCACCCATAAGCCCAAGCCTATCAGTCTCGACCCTTGCAAGGACAATAAGACAATATGTCTCATGGGCCAAGCCAGCTATCAGGCAGTGAGTGGGAATCAATCTAGAAAGAGAGAAGGTCTAGTGCTCTCAGCAAAGTACTATATTTCTTCGCTTCAAAATGGGCTTTCGAAGTTCTTACCTTCTTTTGTTCTGCTTTAGTTCTGCTGAGTGGATTGGGTAGAAGGTCTAATGGATGAATCCTACAAGATGGGGGAAGAGCTATCATGCTGTAGTGGATAAACTCGGTTTGTAGGGACTGAAGTGCTAGAGGCTCGAATGTGGCTCAGTCTATTATCCGGATGATGTGGAACTCCTGGGTTCTTGAGGAAAGCTCTTCAAGTCGCTAGTTATTCTACTCTTGAGACAAGTGCTCCTAGCTTCCGATTGTTAGTTTACTCATTCTTTCCTTAGTCCAAAGAATTCCAAGGCTTTGCTTGACTCGCATTCATTCTCTACAGAGTACACTTTTTGAGTTTTTAATCTCTTGCTTGAACTTTCGAATGAAAAACAAAGAAAAACAAGTAGAAGAAGAACAAGGACAGCCTTTCCAAAGAAGTAGTTGTAGCAAAGGTCGTGAGACCCAAAGAATGAAAGCTTAAGTCGAGTAAGTACCCTTGGTGGGGATGTACTTTACAAGCGATACCAAGCTTTGGTGGAGAACTCGGCAGGCCAATGATGCTCAGGCTGGTCGGACTACCTTCGACTTATGGGATGAGTTTCTGAAGGTGTTGCGGGATTGCCCAAAGAGGAAAAAGCTGGCTGCATTGGTTATTGAGGGCGACAGTAACTCGGAGCCGGATCAATCCTCTGCAATTGTTAGGGACTCAACGGGCAGTGAAAGGTATCCCTTCTCATTCTCTTCTTTATGTTCCACTGACCTTGAATGGCAGGGAAGCCCAGGACATAGTGGACACTGGAGCCACTCATAATTTCATTTGATAGGCAACCATTGCACGGTTTGGGTTGAGCGTTGGCGCGCACACCAGCCGTGTCAAGGCAATCAACCCTCGAGCCCAGAGCGGTAGCAGGCGAGTGCCTTGAGAATGAAGGCATTGTTATCTCGGCATAATTATTGGCCCGATATGGGCGAGGACATTGAAGCTTATGTGAAGTTGTGCCAGCAAGACAAGTCTGAGAAAAGACGTGAAGCTGGTCTTCTTCGGCCTTTGCCTATCCCGGAAAGGCCTTGCCTATCTCCGTCATGATGTGTCTGCTTCGCAGAGGAACTGGTTAAGTTAACTTGATGTGGCCCAGTTCTCGTATGGGTAGCCCCCAATTGTCATCATCGCGTAA
Source organism: Dioscorea cayenensis subsp. rotundata (assembly GCF_009730915.1). NCBI lineage: Eukaryota > Viridiplantae > Streptophyta > Magnoliopsida > Dioscoreales > Dioscoreaceae > Dioscorea > Dioscorea cayenensis. The sequence continues at coordinate 15,721,540 of NC_052479.1, forward strand.
GGGGTTCGTGGAAGGGTTCAAATCTCACCGCCAAGAGAGGAAGAAAGAAGAGGTGCTTTCAAAATGCTTCTCACAGGATGAAATGAAGAAGTGTGCTTACCAAGGAAGGAGGCCCTTGGAGTTCAAGGTTGGTGACAGGGTTTGGCTGAAGCTAACTCCTCAAGTCAAGTTTGGAAGAAGTTTGACCGTCGGGATGTGGACAATCGTATTCTTAAAGCATTGCGCTATTTTCTTTCTGAATGAACACTACTCTATTGTTCTTTCTTCATTCTTCAGATTGCGCACATTTCTTTCTTAGAACTTCTTTCTTTAATAATATTGTATATTATACTGACTTAAGAGAACTATCTCTTCAAATCATCCTACTCTACTCAATCCTTTACACCGATGTATCTAAAATACTATCCAGAAATTCAGATGCATGGAATACGTGACACCGTTTATTTAACAAGCAAAGCAGACAACGGGGGTAGTTGCTTGGAAAGCCTGCGTCAGCTAAAGAGAAAAATAGAAATAGAAGATAAGGAATAGAGAATAGCAACCAAGAAAATAAAAGATGTAGAAAGTCTCACAGCACAGCACAGAAACAAAGAAGAGGGGGCATAGACAGACAAACCAAGAGCACTACTATAAATGTAACCAAAAGCAGTTAAAATTCTATAACAGATTTTTACCGGGATGGATCAAACTGTCATTGAATATCTTTCTTTCCGCTCAGATGTTTTCTCTTCCATTCGACAATAGTGTCTAGGCTTCATCCGCGAAAGATCAACTCTCTCAGGATAAGCACACTCGTCGGCAATCAAGATAGGAACCATCAGAGAGGAAGGAAAGCCCTGGTCTTTGAGATTCAAAAAAAAAGTCTTCGGGATCGGTTGATAGCAAACAAAGATAAAATAGAGAATAAAGAGAAGGCTATTGTAGAAGGTACGGTGATCGTAGAGGTAGGAGAGAGCAGTAGGCAGGGTGAACTTAAGAAGAAAGACAAAGAGGTGGCAATGCCATAGGCGAGGCCGGCGCTGGAGAAGACAGATGCGGCATCTTTGATGAGAAAGGAGACAGAGAATAAGCCGATTGGTGCTCAGCGCACGAGTTTGTGCGGACCATGGATGGTCATGGAAAACCCTAACAGGAGAAGGAGGATGAAGTTCGGTGGAGGAGGATGTGAGTTCCCTAAATCCACTAGTAGAAAGCCAGTTGCCAGTTAGAGTGAGAGTTGCCAGCCTATCTAATCTATCAAAGCCTAGATAATCGGTGCCTAAAGAGCTAGTTGCAGAAAAAAGGTAATCTATCTACTTGAAGAATTCATTTTATCCCTTGGATGTGGGTCAAATAATGTCCCTTGCCATACAGTAAACAAGAAAGGGCAGGTGACACGTCCGAATATACGTGTAAACTGCAAGTGCAAGGGTGTCGAAGTAATAATTACCCCGGTGAGTGGGTAGTCAAATCCACAGGGAACAGGGCTACTAGTACTAGCTTCTTCTCTACTTTCTAGCCTTATGATAAATGGAGAGGTGTGGTGATCTAATGTGCGAAGAAATGAATACCAAAGACGAATATGCAAGGGTGAAATGGATGGAGATCTCAATCAGTAAAAATGGGGTATTTGGGTAATGCTCCATCGAGGATTCAGGTATTAGGTACCGTATAAGCAAAGTGTTTCTATGAAGAGTAAGTTAAGTCGTGGAAATCCAAATATAATCGGATCCGGCCTCCCGATCACTGATACTAGTCCCCTACGAGGTCCCGGTGGAGAAATCACTCAATCTCAACACCTCACACCACATATGACCGTAAAGCACTCTAGGGATTCCAAGAGGTGTATCCGATTCCTAAAGATGGATCCAACCCTAATTCCCGGCGAAGGATCCTAACCCCCTACAAGGTCCCAGCGGAGAAATCTCTTAATCTCACGCCTCACACCAAATATGGTTGCATAGAGCTTAGGGAACGGAGATAGAATACACCAATCGGAGGAGAAAAGAGATGCTCACTATCTCATTACTTGCCTCTCAACCCTCTTCAATCTTGAGGTTCTAATCCTAATGGAGACCTCTCTCTCACCAAGGTAACAGATCATACAAACCAAATAACCAAAAGATCAATAAGGCAAGCAAGCATTAGACAATCAAGATTAAAACTTAATCAAACTCGGATTAAATAGAAACACTAAGCAAATCCACAAAAGAAGAAGAGAATCGTAGGGTTCACAAGCCCAAATACCCTCTAGGGTTTTATCTCTCCATGGAGCAACATACAAAACACACCATCAATGAATTGATGGCCTTGATGGAGAGCTTCGACGTCTTGAAGGACCGACTCTAAAGCTAGGTTCACCGGTGGCTCCTTGATGCTATGACGGAGGAGGAATCGATCAAAGTTGGTGACGAAGCGTCTCCAAAGCCGTAAAGACCTCCTCTCCAAACCCTAGCCGTCTCACACATCAAGTGCCGTAAAAAAGATGAGAAAGAATAGGGCAAAATGGCTATTTATAGGCCTTAGATCGCGCATGTCATGTGCCCTCACGCGCTCGTGTGGATTTTCCACGTGGCCATGTGGGCTGCAGGAATTGCTACAGTACTACTACAGTGAAATTGCTACAGTATACTATAGTGAAAATGCTACAAAACTTTTCACAAAAACGCGGTCCAAACACGCTTCTCTTGAAGCCACATGTCCGGGCACACGTCCATGTGGTAGGCTATAAAACTTTTCTTCATTGACGTATCTTTAAGAGGTCTTGCAATCTTCACAAGGAGAAGGAACATGAATATGTGACTGCCTTTTTGCCATTCCAACTAGTGAATTAACTTGAATCTTCTTGGAAGTTGGCAGACATCTCCACGTTTATGAACTCCTCTCATGTCTTGGTCTTTGTATTGAACAAGAACTCCCAACATTGTGTCTTTATAGCCTATCTTTGCTTCCTTTTTACTCTTCAAGGCATTCACAACCTATATGAATAAAAGAACACCAAATACACAATATGAGACATAAACCATGGTAAAAATAATGCTCAATGCATGTAAAACATATATAAAAATATGCTTACTCAAGCACTTATCAGCATGGCAACTCTTTGAAAGTCATGAAGTTATGGACTGATTAGAAGGGCATCAAAGCAAGAATCATCTTGAGCAAAAGGCGCTCAGGCCGTTGCTATTATGCATCCGTTTTGAAGTTGGCTAGACCTCAAGTAGTGGTGGTCAATATCTATGCCCTCTCTTCTTCTGAGTCATATACTTACTATTTTAGAATAACTTACCCATCTCGGAGAGAGTCTGTCTCTACTCTAGGCTCATTCCACACCCTCCCTGTCTTATTTCAATGCTTTGAAAGGAAGAGTGCTACTGTCGTCTGTTTTGTTCTCGTGCCTAAGAATGCTAAGACCAGTTACAATAAGTCGAGGGAAGATAGTGATGAGTGTTACCAGTCAAATCGATAAGAGATACCCCTATTCTATTAATGACCAAGAAACCTTTACGGTCTACTATCTTATCTACGACAAGCCTGCATCAATCATCAGTTACCACAGCTTCTATTCGACATTCGAACTAAACTACTGAAAAATGGTGAGATTCTTAGTGAAAGAAGGACCAACGATGATCCTATCGTAAAGGATAAGGATAAGGAGTAAGAGGAGCTTTCATTGAAGTAGGCCTTCTTTGAAGATCGAGGAAAAAAGAAATATGACAACTACGCCATTCAGAAGAAGTCTTCCGTAGAGGGAAACCCTGTTACGAGCTACCTCCTGACGAAAGCAAAGACCTATCTTCGGTCCTGGTCAGCCTTCTTTTGGATCGATTGAACGAAGAAATTTATGCCCCTATCAATCTTCTTCCTATAGGGGAATGTTCCAATGAAAAAAGGCTTTTCCATGGATGTCCTAAGCTAAGCACATCTATCCAAAAGCATGAAAGCATTTCCGGCAGATATAGTGCCATTGCCCGTCTGAGTCCTTCTTTCCTTTAAGTGTGACATTTCGAACAAGAATAGACAAGCTTTGCTCTAATGTAAATCTAGTAGTTTGCTTCCTACCTTACTTCTCAAATCTTGAAGAACGGGAAAAAACCTACTACCCTTTTCAAGCTCGGGCACGGTCCTTCAGTGTACAACCAACATGGTGAATGGTAATTCTATCAGCCCCATAAGCTTCAAAGCCTTGTCCCTAGTTCGGAGAAGATCTTCCTCTTTCACCGATATTCTCCAAAAATCGCTTTTACAACGAGTTGAGAGTCACCTAAAGAGGGATAAGAAGCGAGATTGGCCAAAAGCAAGTCTAGTAGCAGTTCCATCGGCTAGGTTAGGTATACGTAAGTGGGAGGCTAGATCGATTGAGACTGTAGGCATCCCACTTTTATTTTGATAATCTGTCTGTGCCTTTTTAGCCCTTTTCATGTGAAGAGGGATTTGACAATAAGACCAATTGTTTAGCCTAGATTCGCTTACTCCTTTTGGTTAGCAGAATGAGAGAAGATAAGCTCTTTTATTGTTGGCGCATAGCCGAAGATTGTGAATCTGTGCTGGAAAAGTACCTTCCTTATATATATAGATGCGGTCATAGTCTTGGTAACCTAATGGAAAAAGCAAAGCGGGTGAGGCGATCTTGGTATAGTGCGAGATCTTCGCTATACATTGCAAAACTACTTATATTAGAACACGAAAGGTATAGCCAAAAACTTATTATGCAGTGGTGGCGTTACGCGTGTAGAACTCTAGCCCTATGATTACCCTTTTTTTCATTCAATCAACCCGACGATCTTCGATCTTTCTTTGATATATGAGCCTTGCCGTCCGAGCTTCTTTCATCTGGATAGATAGAGAGATTGCTCCCGCCGCTAGAAGAGGTATCGATCGCTCTTTTCTTGTTTCGAGCTCTTCTTTCGACCTTTGCTTCATCCCGGCGCCGACTATCTAGGGGGAGTCCCTTTAGGCCAAGAGGAATAGTCACTAAGGTTTCGACTCTCCCTCCGGTAAGGTAAACACACCTTTGTTGGTTTATAGAACTTTGTCCGAATCAATCAAAAGGCAGCGCCTTGATTGATCAATTGCTACGAGCATGAGCGAGGCGCGAGGAGGAAGGGTCAAGTCAACTTCCTTCCCACCGGTGAGCGAGAAGGGGGTCGAGGAGAAAATCTGATTGCCCAGCGGGTGGTTCAGTCGGATTCGGCGAGTGGAGGGTTTCCTCCCAGGAGGAGGTTTCACGCTTTCCCTTGCTTTACGCCCAACCCTATGAAAGAGTGGTCGATCGATCGGTTAGAGTCTACTAGTAATTAGGGGCTCAATCGATTGATTAATGTTCTATTGTTACGAAACCGATGAGAAGCCCCACTTACAGATGAGGAAGAGTTACGAAGGGGAAGTTGAAGGCGTCGGTTCTTTGGAAGGGCTCTCACGAGAATGAAGAGGTTGGGCGAAGTCTAATCACGGAATCTCGACTTGATCGCGATCGAGATAGAATGGGGCCGTTGACACGTCCGAATATGCGTGAGTGAATCGCAGAGTGTGACAGTGTCGAGTAATAATTACCCGGTGAGTCGGGTGAGTCGAGATCCACGAGGAGCGGAAGTACTAGTAATAACCACTTCTCAATTATCTAGTCGGGAATCGGTTAATATAATGGAGTGAACTAATTGCAAGCAAAAGCAAACAAGTATGCAAGAAATAAAGTAGAAGAGTCTCAATCACTAAGGATGAGGTATTCGGGCAATGATCCCCTAAGATCTTCTTTAAAGCTCAAGATTCACTAAATGCTCTAGAATCGAGTCTAATGAGTCGAGAGTAGTCCAGCGATAACCAATCCTTGTCTCCAAGCAAAAGGCACTAGTCCCCTACGAGGTCCGAGTGGAGAAATCGACCAATCTCAACACTTCACACCCCATATGACCGCAATATGCTCTAAGGAAACCTAAGAGTGAAACCGATTCCTAAATGTAGATCAACCCTAATTCCGGCGAAGGATCCTAACCCTACAAGGTCGGCGGAGAAATCGAGCAATCTCACGCCTCACACCAAATATGGTTGCAAAGAGAATATGGAATACGGAGATAGGAAACACTCAATCGAAAGGGAAAGGGGACATTCCTCCATCTCAAGGCTCACCCTCTCAACCCTCTTTTAATCTTGGAAATCTAACTCTAATGGAGACCTACACATTAAAGTATTAAATCATGCAATGTAAAATCAACCACAAGGATTAACAACACTAGCAAGCAATTAAATCACAAGATTAAAAACTCAAGACAACTCGGATTAACTAGAAACATTAAGAGAATCAATCCAAAAATATAAATCTTAGGGGTTCACATGCCCAAATACCTACTAGGGTTTAGCCCTTCATGGGCCTAGTTACAAAACAATAATGAATACAATGAAAAGCAATAAAACCCATAGAAAACCCCCTCGAATTCGGCGGATTGGCCTTGATTGGTAGTTCTCGTCTTGAAGGATTCCTCTCCGAAGCTAGGTTGCCAATGGCTCCCCCAAAAATGCTATGACGTCGAAGGAATCTATCAAAAGTTGGTGAAGAACTCCCTATCAATCGTGAAGACCTTCTCCTCAAACCCTAGCCGTCTTTCTCTCAATGTCTATGCTCAAAGCTCCGCCAAAAAGTAATTCCGCTTCATGATGAATTTCCGCTTACTGATATTCTGCTTTGCACTGCGATAAACATTCTCCTCTTAAAGGCCACCCGATCGGGCTACATCGATCATATGGTAAGCTATCCGGCTTTTCCTTCATCAATGCGTCTTGAAAGGTCTTGAAATCTTTACAAAGAGGGAGGGATGTGGAGACATGGCTGCCTTTTGTGCCCTTCCATTAATAACAGCTTGCAAAACTATGGAAGTTGGCACACATCTCCTCATAAACGAACTCCTCTTGTGTCTTCCAACTTGATTTGTACAAGAACTCCCAATATTATGCCATAATAGCCTATTTTCGCTCCCTTTTGAATTCCCAATGCCTTCACAACCTACATGCATAAAAGAACACCCAATACACGAAATGAGACATAAACCGTATAAAATATGATGCTCAATGTATGTAAAACATGCATAAAAAAACATATTCACTCAAGCACTTATCAGCCGTATAGGTTGGTGTTGGTATGGCTTTCCCTACCTCTCTCTTTCTTGGATGCAGCACCAAGCCGTCCTTATCCAGTCCCTCCCAATTTCCTCTCCTTAGTGGTCCCCTTAACACTCAATTTTTTTTCTCTACCCAGCTCCGACTATTGGTTGGGAGGGATACATGTTCCTATCCCCATGGAGTGGAATCGAATATATTCGGTTGGGTCGACCTTATATATTACCTAGTTGCACATCTTTCGTCCTTATCCCTCGTCTGGAGCCACTATCCAAAATTAATAGTTGTTCCACTCCCGGTCCGGCTAGAGCAATGAGGGGAGTTAGAGTGGGGTCTTCCCTTGCGCCCAACGCGTATTACTACCATGAGTATGAGGCGGCAGCTAGCGATGACCGAGAAGAACATGTTTTATCCTACCCATCACAACCATATTCATTAGTCGATCCCATCCCGAATCCAGCTGACCCGACTCTCCTCTTTTCATTCCCATCTAAAAACCCCATTCTTTTGAGAATCGGACAGATTCCTAGCCTCGAATGACTGGAATGAAAACTAAGAACAACAAGGTCTGCCGTTCCAAAGAAGTTTAAGGTCCGAAGAAAGAAAGCTTAAGCGACCGGTAGAAAGCATATAAAGCTGAGAATCCGCTAAACAAACAAAGAAATCCCCCTTTAGGAATCCTCCATTCATGCCTAACGGTAGCTTTTATAAAGTACTCTTCACCGATTGGGTGTCGATTCAAAACAAAACCTAGATAAGAAACGGGCCATTAAAGCATTGCTTATTATCTCTCATTTCCGTGTTTGAGGATTCTTACTATGGATTGTTAACCTCGCATAGATAGATTATCTCGTTATACTTTATGTCTTCCAGTTTGAAGTGAAGCCTTGGTGATCTCATTTCACAAGTGTGCTCACGTGGGAATAAGAGTATGGGTAAAGGAAAAATCCCCTACTATTGATGTGAAGCTTGGTGGCTGCCCTTAAGCTGGTGAGCGATCAGAGTATATTAGGGCTCTCACTTCACACTATGACAAGGAGAACCTAAACCTATTTCCAAACTTGCTCGACACACGAAGAAGGGAAGACGATAGTCGGCTCTAGGAAGTCATTTCCCTTTCCTCAGCTGGGTCAACTCAAGAAGTGGAAGGGATATAAGGTTCGTCTTTTTTTAGTAGTTAGAATGAAAAAGGTATCTCAAAGGCAATGCATCAATTCTTTTTTTGCCACCATTGAAATGAAAAAAGAAAAGGAAAGGTGCAAACTCATTTACATTAGGAGAGATAGATTGAAGCCAAATAGCTCTAATTGGAGCACTGTGGTTTACTAGAGCCATCAACATCTTCTTCTATTCTAGCTCGGCGTAAATAATTTCATTGCCTCAGAATTCGGCGAGTAGAAATAGGGAACGAAGTAAGCAGACAGATTGGGTAGAATCCCACTCTTCTAGAGGGATCATAACGAAAGCGAGTTGCTTTGGATGCATTTAGACAGAAAAGGCGGACATTATTATAGATGAGATATAAACCTACCAGCTTCATGGTGGTGCCCCTGGATGACTTCTAGGTCATTCTCAGAATGGAGTTTCTGAATGCAGCACGGGCCCTTGCCATTCTTTTTGACACTATGCATCCAGGTAAATAAATGAAATTTCCTAGCGGTCAATGCGGGCGCGGAGAAGACGGAGACCATCTCAACGCAATAATTCAAGCTTGGACGCGTTATACGCAGACGACATACTAATGCTATCAAGTCTGCCAATCTAGCTGAAAGATTGATAGCAGAAATCCCATGAAATTGTTTGCTCTGAGGGAAGCCCTTTCTCACTCATATGTTAGAGACAGATGATTATTACATATTTAATATGTAGTATATACTACCTTCTTTTTAGTAGGTCTCATAGTCTTAGCGAAATTCTCTTTCTTTTCTACACGATATGTTTTGGGTATATATATGGCCAATAGCGACTGTTACTCCTTAGCTTGAGGGGCCAGATCTGTCTTAACTGAGATGGGGTCCGGGGATCACATTCATTCTATTCGATGAGTATAGCTACTAGTGGGTGAAAGGCAAGTAGGCGATTAAAGACTTGTGGTTGGTGATTGAAGTTAGGGGTCCGGAACGATATGCGGAGGCCTCCGCGGCGATTGAGTAAAGCGATTCTTCATTTCCATTGAAAACAAAGTATGGTGAGTCAAGTTGAGATCTTTCGTCGCAGCAAGGCAGGGGAATGTGATCTTTCTTTCGTGTGCCATGCCATTGATATGCCGCGTTTTACGATTTTAGCTTTGTAGCTAGCCGTGTTGATATGCCGTGTTGTTTGCAGTCCAGTCAGTCTTTGAGGTAGTAGTAGCTACTGAGTACGTTAACAAAGGAGTTGGGTAGTGAATGAATGGTTTCTTCGCTAGCTTTTGTTTACTTTTCCTAGTAATGCCATCCCGTTTTATAGTGTAATGACATGAGCTTGACTTCCTTCTTGTGTTTATGTTGTGCTGTTTTTCCTTGCTTTCTAAGCTATCGACCTGCCGGGCTGACTTGCTGAGCTGTAGAGAAGGTAGAATTGCTGCTCCCTCCCCTACTCCCGACGAACTTGATGCCCGTTACTCCTCCGTAAGCCGAGAGCTAGCCTCCCTCAAGGCCCTTTTTTAATTTTTAAGAAAGGCACTGAGCTGAGTCTTCTAAACTCTTCATCCTCCATTGTCTTGAACAATGGGGAAAAAGGCTAGATTTTCCCTGCAAAGTTGGAGATGAACCGCCAGGGAAATTGATCTGTCTGATCAAGCGCTGCAACTCCTTTTTGCTGATTTAGGTTTTAAATCCTTGATTGCCCTGGGTTTCTTCTTGTCAATTTCAACACCTCTATTGTGCACTAAGAACTTCAGGAAGTTTCCCGCTATTACGCGCACATTTTTATGTGTTCATCAAACACTGTCTTGAAATTAGACAAATGACCCTCTACAGGGAAAGACTTAACAACTACACGTAGCGCTGATCTTCTCGCAAGCCTTTTTTTTTAAGTGGACTTAGAAACTTTATCTAACTGTCTTTACTAGCTGGGAAGAATTACCTATACAGGCCAATGAATTTCACTTTTTGTTTTATACTAAAGAACCTATGGCTCATGGATGGTAACAATGTTCTAGCTTTTTATGTGACTATTCACTATTTTTTCACCTATTGCTGGGTTTGTTTACTAGTTGGTGTTCAAGTGGTGTTATATGAGGCATTTTTCATTATGATTGCCTAGTTTAGTTCCGGGTGACCGAGTGTGCTACATAATTTATTCTGACCCGTTAGTCACGGAGACCTTCCTTCTGTGACCCCGATATCAGATATGGTACAGTCGATGGTCCAATACTGGCTGCTATCCTTGATCCCGGACTGGTGCTCTGGCCATGATATCTTTCTTAACGGTTACCTTATTGATTATCGCTCTTCTCTTCCCATCTCCATCGGTCAGATCTTCAAGTTCTAGTGGTCAAAGAAAATCTCAAGTCGGTAGAAGAATTCCATCAATTTTTCCTCGTAGCCCGAGCGGTATAAAAAGCAGTCAGCAAAGAAAGAGGAAGCGGTTAGCAGTGAACGGGGTAGTGAATCAGCAATAACCGAAGAGCGGCAGTGAGACCAGCTAGCAACGGGCTGAAGCGGTACGGATGGTGACAGTTGTTGTCAGTAAGCTGTAAGGCTGTGAGTATTTGTAAGTCTCTACAAAGCGAGCCTTCACTCGGGAGATAGCAACCTCTTCAACTCAATTACAACTACTACTACCTGTACTCAATTACAAGTAATAAAATACACTATAAATACAAGAAATGAGGTATTTTATTATTTGAAGCGAAGCGACCTAGTCGAGCTATTGTCAAGTTAAGTAGTTCCTCTTGTCGAGCTAAACAAGACTCTACTCGTGCTATAGTCAGCGAAAGCTCGTACGCTATTCATGTTAAGCTATCGAGTTAACTAGACTCGATGAACTAATCCTTTAGGCAACTCCTCCTCTCTGAGAATAGGACACAACCTTAGTTCAGTGCAACAACAAAAGAAAGGACCCTTATCCCCCTATATCCCTTTTTGCGGAAGATCCAACTCTTTAACTCAATCTACTACTACCGTTCTCACTCATTGACATAAGTAACAGCTACCAGTTCCTTACTAAAATAACTCATACTGGTACTCTTTAGTTCACAACTCCCTTAGATTAGGGTAGCAACTCGATCCTACTAATTACGTAGAACCATCGATCGAGCGAGTGGTAATCTCCGCTTGCAGTTCAAAGTGTCTAAGTTGCCATACTAGTGTGTTCCAATTCCGATGCTGGCTAAGCCAGGTGCATAATGGAAGTCATGGGTAAATGATTCGGGTAGCTCGCCCGAAGTCAAACGAGAAATGAGCAGCGCTCGACCAATGTGAATGAAAAGGGCTTTCACAAGAGTCTCCTAAATACTTGGAAATTTGGTTCACGTGAAGGGGTCGAAGTAAGTGAAGCTAACCCACGTACCTATCTATTACCTCAAAACAAAACCGAATGAATTGATCAGTTGGTAGGTGGTCTCAAAGTTGATCAGTTCAAGGAACTAGGGGGACCTGGTCGCAGCACTGAATCATCTTTAATTGCCTTCGCGTGCCTATGCTTGGTCTTCTATTCTGCGTGAGCGAGTATTAAAGGAAATGGATGGAAGTTCCTCCACATTTGATGATCGTATACATTCACACGCTAATTGCTTTTGATATATGTGCTGTGCGATCCCGTTGTTCGCTTACGTATTGAAACCTACGAGGGCTAGATCTTCCGACTCTCGCTTAAAGATGGATTAGCGGGTTTCGAAGAAGACTGGCTTTCTAGGCTAAGGAAGGAACTTCCCTTCATGCAAGAGTACCTTGAAATCTTCGCTTAGACAATGGAAGGTAATGTATGTACAGCTGATGAGAGTGAGGGGACTTCCTACTGGACGTGGAAATTCTTGCTTTCGTTGTTGCCTGACGGCTTTAGGGAAAAGGTGAATCAAGTCCATTCTCTCTGTCCCGATTATCGCGTGAGCTGAGGGGGGGAACTAGGCAGAAGATCGATCTGCAAGAAAGGCCTTCTTATCCACTCCATAGGTTCATTTGCTTAAGACGGCTGTACAGGGCAATCGGGTGCAGTAAGTACCACCTCTCAAGCTGTTTAGCTCTTCTCTTCTTTTTCCGATTGGTTCTGTATCAGGTGAGCGGCAGAACTTCTTCCTGTCAGGCACAGCAATGCCAAGGCGTATTTTCCTACATGTGATCGGTCCGGAGTGAAACAAGGGATCAAAGCTTGATGTGTGAAGTCTGACAGATCGGATGTAATTCTGAATCTAGTACATGCTGGACTGGTCCATATTCCTGACAGGCCTAGCATCCCTTTGCATATTTTATACAATCGGACAAAATGATTAGCAAGTAATGGCCATGCCTTCTGATCAGCCAACGCATTTTATGCACTGCTTGATTTTATCCACATACTCCAGCATGGACTTGAAACAACATTTTTTATGCTTCTTGCTCACTCACACACATGAGGATCAGTCCGTCCAAGGCTGGTCTCCCTAATGAGAAAGACAATAAAGAAAAAGGTCTTAAAAGTATCAAAACATGTATTTGACGGGCCTACAGATGGCTTCGTGAACCTTATACGAGTGATCGCATGCTGAGGACCTAGCTTAAAGAGAGTAATGAATGCCTGATGATCCGAACTACTAATCGCCTTCACGGGCTCTTTCTTAATGACCGAACTTCGCCGATGAGAAGCTTAGCGCCCTTTCCTAGCCCGGTCCTGGGGTTGGGTAGAACCTCTATGCCATTTTGCTTCTTGAGTCTTTTCCTTTTCCCATATCAAGACAAGAGGGGATTATCTAGCCCACTATGGGATTGATTGTCCACTAGGGGATTCTAGGGAGGAATTGACCGATAGCTCACCGAGCATCCACTATGGATTTCTAGGGTCGATACGAATCATCCCATTGCCGAAGTTTGAGACTTGTGGCAAATCGCGATCTTTTCAGCACATTTGAACTAAGGGGCAGATTTTTCCAGATTTATGTATGTCGACATCGGGATATTGACGATTATGGATATTGTTTTCCTCTTTGTCTAAGTTTGGGAAGATAATTGCCACTTTGATGTGGACGTGGACCTCTTGATAGCGATGAAGTGATCGCGAGACCTGGAATCTGGTACAGAAGGGCGCTAAGCATAGGCGGTATGCCTAAAGTTCCTAACTCAATCCTTTTTTATAGACTTTTGAATGAACCGCCCATGCTAATGAATTCAAAGTCCTTCGGGCCAATCTTTCTAATTCAAAACGATCAGTAACGTCCCCCCATCTGGCCCGTTGAAGATCCAAAGGTGAGAGGTGCTCAAATATGCCATTGATTACCTTGATTTATGAGCTTGAGCATTACAACAATTGATAAGCTACTTTGGCGCTGTAATCTCATTGAAGGATTCCAACATGAGAATAACTAGCTTGTTGGCCTTCCATGTGCAATGCTATGAAGAACTTCTGTCTTATAGATATTGAATTGAAAGCCTTCCTCCTATTCCGCCTAAGCCTGTTAATCGAGCAATTGAAAGAGATGCTCTATTCAAGATCGCAAGGAGTTGTAAAAAGGTGCTCAATGAATAGGTGCAGGGTTATCTTTGCTGGAACAGAAAGTCACAATCCACTAAAAGGGAGGGTCCTTCCTTCCAATCCATGTCCGGAGGAGCGGTCATTTCCTGTCCCTATTGTTCTTCGTCGCCTTCTGTGAGACTTTTTGGTTCTTTAGTGGAGGAGATTCATTCACATCCGATTAAGGCCACAGAATGGAATGGACCTACGATCAACAGTACTGGTTCACCAGGCCAAGCGGGAGCTCTGTTCTGTTACGTAAGCGATATCCCCTAGAATCACCTAGTTGGAATCCGTCTTGATAAAAAAAGAGTAAAACCAACGGAACATGGTAGGGCAGTCATCCGCTAGATTCATCCGAAAGAGAGGCTTCTTCATTTGGCTTCTCCTTCCTTGATACAGTACAGCTAATAGCAATTTCAAAAAAAGTCAAGACATACCTTATATAATGAATGGCATGCTTGGAAGTCCATCTAATTGCCAAGCGTATCCGATATGCCTTTCTTGCCATTACCAGCCTTGGTTGAATAGATGACCAATACTGCCTACTCGACCAAGCCTAGCCAAAGACGTTGCCTAGCTAAGGACCTTTCGGATGGTGTTGGCAAAGCAGCTGCCTATTGTTTGTTATTGGTAAATGTAGATGACCCAAAAGAAGAGCTATCATCGTGGACAGATAGACAACTTACAATAAGAAAAATAGAATTCTTATGATAAAAATCATAGGGAAATCACCAATAGGCGTACCAAAAGACGAATAATAGCACTTAAAATTGCTCTCTCGATAGAAAGAAGGATTTCGGAAGAAGGCATTTGGATCATTATCAGTAGGCGCCTTACCAATGAACAACTTGCCTAGACTACAGGGAGACTAAAGACATCTTTCTTACTTTAAGAGAATATGTAGGATGCTTTTTCCACCTTTCCCGAAGCAAGTAATTCATCTTGGGTAGCTCTCTCAGTTGGTTAGCTAGTGTCATTGGCCTTCGGCTTCTACCTTTCAGACAAGTAGCTAAGTCATCTTAATCCAGTGATGAAAAATCCTGAACTGCGCTAGGAGAAGCGCTCAATCCCGTTGCTTCATCGCTCAGTTCGTTGCTTCTTCCCTAGGAACCTGTTTTGGCTTGAGCTTAAGATTCGGCTACTTTAAATGCCCCTCTTTCCCTTGCTTTGGAATTGAATCATCAGTCCTTCCCCGCAATTGAGAAGGGGGTTATCTTCGTGGAGTATGCAAGCTCTTATTAATTACGCTTTTGTTCATCCTTACGAATGAACCGATCAACCTATGAATAACGTCAACCATAGCGGAGGAGAAATGGTTAGCCTATCCCTCGGTATTAGGTCAAGATGCGAAACTTGGAAGAGTAGTGGTCAACCTTAGTTTAATGCTCAGAGTGGAACCTTATATACAACTAACTGAATCAATCTAAAGTGAAATCCTCACCTTCCGAGCGAGAGAGCTTCGAATCAGCCTTAGTTTAGTAGAGAGCAATGGCAGAGATATAGTAGAAGTTCAGACTTAGACATTTGTTGGTATGAAAATCTTCATCGTACCCAGCTGGGCTCACAGGTCTTTCGCTAAACTACCTAAGGCAGCGACGAGGACGCAACAGTTGGTCGCCTGATGAGCCTCACTCTCTTTGAGAAATGATGTGCACTATAACGCTAGCCTTATTCCATACATCCATTGGAATATCTGCTTACCAATTCAAATGCCCCTTTCTTCTTTTAAGTTTAATAACATTCGGGATTTTGAACTAAAGCGGAGACTTCAGAACTTTGGATTTTAATAAAAAACTATGTCCCCATCGTCTTTATGCCTTAGCTCCAAGATCTCAGTTTGCATCATGATTTCAGTTCTCACCAGGATCTACTTATTTAGCCTCATACCACATCAAAATATGGTGTGATAAAGAGAAGAGAGTGGTGGCTTTACCGCTTTCTACAACTAGCCATTGGTCTACTATAAGCTCTTTACATGAACTACTGAGGAAGGACCACCCTTTCCATATGGATTCTACCGTTGGACTTCTTCCATAGGTTCACGGTCGACAATAGCCTATTATCTTTGACGGTGATCAAAGATCATTATGGACCCAGGCATGTCCAGCACGGACCTGCCCGCTAACCTACTTCTCATATAGGGTTCCAAGGTTAACAAGATAAGGAGATAGATCATCGGAAGAGGGAAAAGAAAGATGTCAATGATAAATGGATTCATTCATTCGTAGGCGGGATCTACATGAATCGAATCTTTTTACATAATAAATGATGTTCTTTGATAAACGCCTAAATGTATGTATTTTATATGTATTAATCGTGTATTATTTGTGAACATGTTAACGAATTGATGCCCGCTTTTTATGTCTAAATTGGTTATTTCGGTGTTGCGGTCTTAAATGAGTCAAACAATGCTCAAAAAAATGCAAATCGGATGAATTCGACATCAAAAACGGCATTTTTGGGGTCCCGCATCGTATGGCAGACTCGTAGCGGGAACTCGTAGCGTGTCATTATTCTTCTTTGCGCCATTTGGTCGGGAGTTTTCACGGGTTCCATGCGCCCGCATGGATGCCCGTGAGGTTTGCTGGGAATTCTCATGACTCGATTCTGTAGCTAAAAAACACTGTAGCAAAAACACCGTAGTCGAGCATCGTAGCACCGGCGTGTTTTTGGGCATTTGGTCCGTGAGCTTCACGGGCTCCATGCGCCCGCATGGAGCCCGCATGGACCCGACGGGGTATAAAAAAGCTGATTTCTTCTAGGGCAAGGGGGAGGAGTTTTGGAGCAGTTCTTCAAGCCGATTTTCACCAGTCTTTGAGAGGCAAGTTTACACGTTTTGGAGAAGGGGAAATCTAAGGGAGAAGCTCGGATTTGGCTAGATCTTCATCGATCTCTTCTTTGGGAGTTTGTAGAGCGACGAGGGAAGCCGCCCCCATTGCGGGCGTCCGTGGAAGCCTTTCCACCCTAGCTTGGCTTGTCTTCCTTCTTCCATTGTTTGAGGGAGTTTTTATTATGTCATTTGTAGTTGTTTGCATGGATTTGTTGTTTGGATTTGTTTGTATGGGATGAGTAGACCCCAAAGGTCACCGGATCTGCGGTGAACCTTGGGGTGAACTTGTGTATTTGGATGATTTAAGTTTGTTTATTGCAATTGTTGAGTTTTGAGATTCATTCTTGGTGCATTTGATGTGTTGCTTACATGAGAACTCTGTAAAACCAACCGCTAGGTTGTACTTGGTAGCGTGACCATCGCCCTTGTACTAGACACACCAAGTTTGGAAGGGATTCATGTATGCGAATCGCCCGTGACCATCGGGTATTCATGCACCCCTCCACCATTAGGGCTAGACCAAGTCGTGTTCCGGCTCTAATCGGGGATTTCCCCACTTGTTAATGCAATCGTATGAGGATTTGATCGGAAGAAATTTCCGTGTCAATACTTATACCGGATTAGGGGTCAATGGCCGTGACCATCGGGTTGACCTAATCTAGGAAATCTCTAGGGTCCAAACCTTCAATTGCATGACATTCTTAGCATCCTGTGCACTTTAGTAGCCCCTAGGGAATCCGCATCCGTGACCGTTCCTTTCCCCGATTTTTATACCCCTCTCCGTATTTTTAGTCTCCACTTGTAGTTATCTTATTTAAATTAATAGATTAGAGAAACCTTTCGAATCGTCGTCTAGACAATAAGCGAAGAGGAAGTAAGGGTAGATCCTTGGGCCCTGGGGAATCTGACCCTCTCGTGCTCGCGACGAGAGGTATTACTTGACGACTCCGTGCACTTGCGGATCTCTCATCATTCTTCGATGCGCAGCAAGTATACATAGACCCAGTCTCTTTTCGGGTCTCTCTTTCATGGTATGCTCTTAGAGTAGGATAATTTTTTGCTCTATTTATTTATAGGATTATCTGTAACAAAGCCTGACTTATTTTTCTATTATGCTATTCGATCGATTTTGGCTGCTGGATGTCTGTAGATGGGCAAGTCTTTTGGATTCAGTTCTTACTTATTGGGTTAGAATCTTCCTGATAGCATGCCTTTCTACCAGGGTGTTGGATTCATTTCAGGGTCAGCTAAAATAGTAGTCTATGATAGTAGTGATCGTCTCGAGCCAATTCTTTAATTGGATGAGAGTGCGTGTAAACTCCGGATTCAAAGCAGCTTCTGGTCCCTCAATCTGAGCAGCATCTCTTTATCGTCAAAGGGTAAAATAGCTTTGAATCCCAAGTGAGATATAGTTATCTATCTTACCGCAATTGGTAAATGTTGAAAAAGAAAATCAAGAAGACCTTCAGCCTACCTCAAAAGGATGCTTCTTTTGAGCGAGCTTGTTCTTGGTCCCAAGGGGTGATGAAAAGGAGCAGCTGTTGCTTCACCACCTTGCGTGGGTTAGTCTTATAGTGCTAGCTCCTGCTCCTTAGCTAATATCTAGAAGTGGAGATCCCTCCCATGCAAACAACGAGGTAGTTTCTTTTTTGTCACACCATAGGAGTGTAGATTAGCAGTGCAATAAGTTCTAGTTGAGGTATTCTAGCATTCGCGAGACAAAGAATTGGTTGAATTTTATCTAATCATTCACTTGGGAATCTCTTCGGCCCCAAAGGAAAAATGAGATCAAAGAACTACTGCTTCTTCACGCTTGGGATGGGCTCTTCGAATGGTCAATAATGTCGAATAACAGTTGTGGTAACTGATGATTGATGCTGGCTTGTCATAGATAAGAGAGTAGAATAGGGGTATCTCTTATCGATTTGACTGGTAACACTCATCACTACCTTCCCTCGACTTGCTTGTAACTGGGCTTAGCATTCTTAGGCACGAGAACAAAATAGACGACAGTAGCTCTCTTCCTTACCCATTCACAGCTCATGGTTTTAAAGCATTGAAATAAGACAGGGAGGGTGTGGAGCGAGCCTAGAGTAGAGACAGACTCTCTCCAAGATGGGTAAGTTATTCTGAAATATTAAGTATATGACTCTGCAGAAGAGAGGGCCTAGATATTGACCACCACTACTTGAGGTCTGGCAAGCTTCAAAACGGATGCATAATAGCAATGGCTTGAGCACCCTTTGCTCAAGATAATTCTTGCTTTGATGCCGTAGATTGCTCGTTCAATTCCAGTTCTAGTTATCCAATGGCAGCTCTTTCCATCTATCGTCTGGCTCTCCTCTATTTAGAACCCCGATTCAAGAGCAGGACTCTATCAAGTATCAAACGTGATTAGGAGGGGACAGGATTCGAACCTGTAGTCTTCAGGTCATGAGGCTGATGAGTCGACCATTTCTTCTACCCCGCTTCTTCCCCTGATCTTTCTTTCCCTCTTCCCACTGGGGTTCCCCGGCTTTGCTTGGCTGGGATAAAACAAGCGTTTAGGTTACAGCTAGGCGCGGAGCTTGGAGCTCTGATCTTCCCCTCTCCTGTCCTTCCTGCATGAGCAAAGCCGCCCTCTTCGAGGCCGCTTGGAAAAAAAAATGCAAGGAAGAGTAGCGCGCCAAAGCAACTAAGTATACGAGCGCCCCACCCTAGTGTTCGGACTTCTGAAGAAAGTACTTTTATTTCAGCACAACCTAACTTCATGAATTTTTTCCTGGTTTTATTTGACTGAGCTCACTTTTTCATTAGTGTACTTAATTTCCATTCTTCGACACTTTCCTCCCTGTTTTTTTGCTTGATCCTACCCTCATTCTTCTTTTGCCTTTGAAGTTAGAGCTGTCTTAGGCAGTCTGTCTTCTTTCTCTATTCTATTAGACAAACGAAATTTCAAATGAGCGTGTGAGTAGCAAAACTATATTGCTTGTGGGATTTTAGGTTTTTTGAATGAGAATACTATCTCTTTGGGACTAGGAAAGATTTCCTGTGAGTCCTATATGAACCGGTCCGTCTGTAAGGCCTCCTTTCTCTTTTCTTGACTTTCATGTACGTTCCTCGGGAGTAACAACGTAGACGGGGAAGGTGACCAAACCTCCTCTAGTTCTCAAAAGAAGTCTCTCCGCCACCGAAAAAATAGAAATCGCGCCGATCAATCTCACCGCAAGTAATGACGGTTGAAGAATATTATGACTCGAATCCTCACTATGAACGAGGATATTCCTCAAGGGAGTCGCCCTCATCACAAGTCGATTGAGATCTGATTGTGCCCATCCAAGCGCACTTCCTCGAGGGGGAAGGAAAAGTTGCATGTCTGTGAGGCATGTGACGATTCTAACCCGATCGACGCCTCAGAAGATTGGTCAAAGCAAGCCATTATGCATCGACATCAAGCCATCCAAAGAGCATATTCGAGAAGTTGAGTACATCGACCGTTGCTTCGCGAGTCACCCGAAGCGAGCCATTAGCAGAAGAAGTTACAAAAGACCCCTCATCTTCCAAAAAAAGGGTGATTGAGGTCACCGACGCACCTACAGAGAAGACTAGGCCGACCGAGGTTCTAGCTACTCGAACAGGAAAAGACTATGCAAGGGCTTCTCAACTTGAGAGCTAAGAAGAAGCTACTCCAGATCAAAGCAATAAGGTAGTTCCACAGTCTGAATATGACCTCCTTGGTCATCTCAGCAAGCTACCAGCTCAGATCTCTATTTTTTAGTTGTTGAACACTTCTCCAAAACATAACATAAGGAGTTGTTCTTCAATTTCAACCAAACAAAAAAAGCACAGGTTCCCGCAATCCTGACGCCAGAAGAGCTGCAAGATGTGGTCGAACAGATTATGACTATGTTTGTGCTACCCTTTAGAGGATATACCAAAGGGAATGGATATATCACAATAAGCGGCCTACGTATCCAGGCGAGACACAGGTCAGCAAGCAAGCATAGCTAGATCTAATGTATCTGGATCAGAAGTTATATCCTATTCCCAACCCACCATCCTTCTTTCTCGGAAGAAAATGGTACCATCGATCATCCCATTCCGTTCTTTGGTTCTTCCCTCCGCGTGTGCCAGCAAATCATATAAGAAAGAAGCTCGTGTGGTGCATTCCCCATAGGGGGCCCGGGGCAGGTTCACTCATCATCAAATGACCAGTTCATCTACTTTGTTGATAATTACATGCATACTCGCTGAACATTCCCTTCGTGGATGACAAACAAGATCTATGAGCAAATAGATGAATTCAAGCGATAGAAATAAGGCATTCAAGCTCTTCTCTGTGAACCGATCATAAGGTGGATTTACTATGATGAATTGTGATCCGCGTTAACCAACTGCCCTGCGATCTCAATTTTCAGTCTTCTTATTGTCATTACACATTTTGACTAGACGTGTGTATACAGTGAAGGAAGCAAACCGATATCGGATGTGTGAATAAGAGCCTTGTCTACACTTTATTGCATGCTCATTGAGACAATGCCTCTTCTTTGGTTATGCGACTAGGAAAAGTGATCCATAAAGAGATTGATGTGATGTTGTTGTTTCGCTTGGCCCAACTCAGCGACACCCCACCGCCGATGCTCTTCTCTGTGAACCTTTCCTTTATATCTCGCATCGAATTCGATTTCTATTAAGCTATTCTTTCTGGCTTGATCACAGACATTGGTAATCTATTATCCTTATGCATAAAGATAATAAATTCGGTCGTTGTGGTCGGACTCTATTATGGATTTCTGACCACATTCTCCATAGGGCCCTCTTATCTCTTCCTTCTCCGAGCTCGGGTTATGGAAGAAGGAACCGAGAAGGAGGTATCAGCAACAACTGGTTTTATTACGGGACAGCTCATGATGTTCATATCGATCTATTATGCGCCTCTGCATCTAGCATTGGGTAGACCTCATACAATGACTGTCTTAGTTCTACCATATCTTTTGTTTCATTTCTTCTGGAAAAATCAAAAAAGCTTTAACAGTATTAGAAATACCAGTACCAGAAACTCAATGCGTAATCTCCGCAATCTCAACATTCAATGTGTATTCTTGAATAATCTAATCTTTCAATTATTGAACCATTTTATTTTACCAAGTTCAACGTTAATCAGATTAGTCAACATTTATATGTTTCGATGCAACAACAAGATCTTATTTGTAACAAGTAGTTTTGTTGGTTGGTTAATTGGTCACTTTTTATTCATGAAATGGCTTGGATTGGTATTTATTATTCGGATCCGGACAAAATAGATGAATCGGAAGAGATCCGAGCAAATGGAAAAAGAAAAAAACGAAAGGGACTAATTCGACTTTTCACTTTATAAAAGACATGCTAGAATGATAGCCCTGGTTACGATCTTATCTCCCTAATTGGCAATTGGGAAGACTTAACAAAGATAAAAACGAAAAGACTTAAGAGTTCCGTGCAGCGAGCCACTCCCCGAGGCCAAGGACGGGGTCGAACCGTCATTCCAAGATTTGCAGTCCGATACATTTCCATTATGTTACCTAGCCTCATGGCCGAACCTTCCACTTGGACCAAAGGGTTAGGTCTATAATTAGGAAGAGATTTATCACTTGGAATCCCTAGAGCTCATTGCAACTCTATTCCAGTGCGAGGTGGAGAGGTTATCTAATCTCTCCTCCGGGACATGTATAGAGTTAGGCATAGTTGACCTTAGATTTGGGACTATGTATTTAAGGATTTTCATGACTCACCATTGCATTGATTAGGAAGCATAATAGAGGGTTCTTGCACTTGAAATGATTGTCCTAGGCGGAGCATTATCCGAGTACCTCATCTTTATCGATTGCCTTACCTCCTCCTTTACTCGTGCTTTCTTACTTGTTGTTTTTACTTTTGAGAATTAAATCATTGTCACACTTATCACTACTGATCTTTTACATAGCTAAGAAGTGGATTAAGTGTTTTTATTCCCTGCTCCCTGTGGATTCGATACCCGCTCATCCGGGATTATTACTTCGACAAACCCGTGCACTTGCGGGATATACGCAAGGGGACCTTTTCAATCCCCTAACCTAAGGAAAGCCCCTGTGCTATTTCTCAATCTTCCTCCTTCCCCGCAGGTCCTGGGTTCCCCCTTTAAGAGAAGAGCCATCGGACAAACATCCAACTGGGGCCACTGGAGTTTTCTTTCTGGTCTTCTAGACTTGGTTTCATCAACGATGTTGGTGTTGGGGCGAAGGGGAATGCTAAGAATGGAATTGCCAGATTTTCGAGAAGAAGAACTCTAGTCTAGCTGCTCTGGAGTCTTTCTTTTTTTCATAAATTAATTTTTCCTTCCTTATCAGAGAGGGGCCCTTTGTGAGCGGGTCTTAAAAACACAAAAACAGAATGAGGGCTCTAAAAAAAAAAACTAACTATCCAATCTTTCTTGACGTGGTTTCAAAACATAACGCTTCCTGAACAATTTTCTTTTCCCATCTACAAAGGGAAAGTGCTAGGTTGATCAACTGAAGCATGAAAGGGGATGCCAAGAACAGAGACAAGCTTAGAAAGAGAGGTCCTCTGAAGTTCATAAGGCTCTTCTACCATACTCATATCGAAAGCCGTAAGTCAATTAAAAGTCACTCTGACTTACAGCTCCACTTTACACTTTTTGATCCTTGTTTTATGGTCCACCTGTTGAAGTAGCTTGGCTGGCTTGAACACAACGCTTGGATAATTTGGCTTGTTAGCTTGGATAGACTAACTGCTCGATTGGATTGGCTTAGCTTGCCGATCGTGTAGTGTTGGACTTCAACAACTGGAATTTCAAGCTTGACTTGTTAGCTAGTAGCCCGAATGCTTAGTAGCTTACTTTCAGATCATTCCGGTACGAGCTACTGTCGCTCATGGAGACTTGTTCTTGTACACTAAGAAAGGAAGGCGAGATTGCCGGGACTTACTCTGATCCATCCAAATAGCGCGGGCTAGCTAGGTTGGATTGAGTAGTTCATTTCTTACTCTACATTGTGTATTGGATGGCGCACAAAAGGTTAAGGCAAAGTGTGATTGCTCACTTCTCTGCGCTAAGAGAGTTTAGCCTATGAGAAAGACTGCCTAAGTGAATGAGAGCAGAGGTAATGAAAAGCGTTAATCGTCATATCCGAAATCACCTATGCTCATCTCCTGGACATGGCCTTTTCTGGTAACCTCTGAATGAATGTAGTCCTATTGGGCTAGTCTGATCCTATCCCAATCCTTTGGCTTAGTCTATCTTAGGCCATCCACCACCTTAGCTCGAGAAGCCTACGCTCCAGAAAGGGGAGTCAATCTTCGAAATAAGATGAATAGCTATTCATTGGGATGCTGAGTTCTAAGCTTGTCGTCTCTTGTCTTCCAACTTCCTTGTGCGGTTGGTAACCATTCGTTAGCTTTCTTTATTTACCCAGGGCCGACATTTGCTAACCTAGCTGGACAGTCGGTCTTTAGCTTAGTTATGAGATGGCCATTGACGACCTCTCTGAGATATACAGTTTATGCCAGAAAGGTATGAAGTTGGACTAATTTGTTTGGAAAAGAAAGGAAGTTGCTTTGTTGGAAAGATTAGACCATTGACTTTACGCTTTTTGTATCAAATCAATGGTAGGGTAGGTCAGTCGTAGGGGACCCCGATGGTTAGAGTAACTCACCGAGAATGTGAGCGAGGTTCCTACTTTTGTGAAATGATAGGTATGTTTAAACAAAGTAGGAGAGGGCACGTGGAGGCGAGCGGAGCAAAAGCAAAACAAGCTCTTAGTGGTGGGGTACCTTCCTTCCTAGTCCCACTTTAGTCTTTTTCATCGACATAGTGTCTATATCAATGAATCTTGCAAAAGCACAAGCGAAGGACCTTAGTCAGCAGAAGTCAAGTAGTACATATAACAAGTTTTTGGTTAAACGAGCTGAGTTTTCTCTAAAACTTCTTTCTTAGTACCTTGGTCTAAGGTATGCAAGCGTAGGCTTGGGTACTCAAGATGGAAGTAATAATATACATATATTATTGCTTTTTTGATGTTCATTATTACATACAGCATAACGCAAGGATGTGATCCTAGTCTAATGAAAGAAAGATCTATCCTAACTCTCATTCAACCATCTATCTAATGACATGAGGGTTGCCGGTTTCACAGAGAGAATCAGTCCCAGTCTTCTCCACTGTGAAAGACAACGGATCCTCAGCCATTCGCACAAAGTCATACAACTTTCATAACACACCGTATAGAAAGATCATTATTTTCTTTCAAGAACGGCTATACACAAGGGTACGACTGGTGGTTTCAGTAAAGACTCATCTGTGACTATAATCAAACTGCATAGAATCTACACTGGCATACCCGCCAAAAAGCCCATTGCAAGAAGTACGAAGGGGCACAAAAGCAATCGACACTCGCGAGTATAGTTATAGGAGTGAGCATGAGCTCTTGAGTTGGCTTGGCTTTCGAAGGCAAGGCTCAGGAGAGGAGGTTAGGCATTAAAATAAGAAATAGAAGGTGCAGGAGATGGAAATGGAAGCTCAAAAAAGAAATAAACAAATGGTAAGGATGTAAATAATCCAAGACTCATCGGTCGGGAAAAAGATCGACGTAATTCAGCGACTTAGCGCTCCGCAAAATAAGATAATGCCATGATAACTATCGCCAAGATACCAACCCTTGATCCTAACCCATATATTCGCAAAGGAATTGGGTTTGGGACATCAGCAGGAGATGATCTAGCGCATTAGCTTGGGGGAATAAATGAATTAGGTTATCAATTCCTATGCTTGCAAGCTACCTATGATTTTCTTCGTCACCAACCATTTCCGGTGACTCAAGCATAGCATCTTTACCCAAGCCCTTGTCATTTCCAGGATCGGTGTTCCATCCCCTACATCTGGTTCTTCTTCGTATCCCATCGATACATCAGGCAGGCATAGGAGAGCAATCGATTAGCCCAATCATCAGAGCGGGAGCAAACATAGCTGGGTCGGATTACTCCTATCTCTCCCTGTATATATAACGAATAAAGTAATTATTAAACACTCGGATCAGGACCTTCTTGAATGGGTGAAAACTGGCGGCAGGGCTTGCTTAACTGGATACATGGAATTGGGATCTCTCTCGCAAGCAAATCTTTCTATCGGGAAACCCTCGAAACTTCTATCTTCCTTGGTAGGAGCGGTGGGATCGGGATGATGAGTGTTCATTGATTATAGAATATGAATATAAAAAAAATATATATATATTGATACAATAAAGAAAAAATAGCAAGAAAATTATATATAATATAGATGGAGGATAAAATAACGATGTGGAAAACAAGACAGGGATTTTGTACAATGACACTGTACAATAATTTTTTTTAAAAAGGAATGTAGCGCAGCTTGGTAGCTCCTTTGATTGGGGTCAAAAATAGAACTAAGGTTAAAATCATGTCATCCCTACCCATTACTTATCCTATGGGTAGTAACGAGGGATCAATTAAGATCGATTCAAATTGGACAAAATTTCTTGTTTTCTTATACAACAATATGCATGCCGTACAAAAATCATCCTTTTCTTTACAGTTTGATCTCCTATTGTAAGAAAGTGCTCTTAGTTCAGTTCGGTAGAATGTGGGTCTCCAAACCCCGATGTCGTAGGTTCAAATCCTACAGAGCATGATTCCGTTTATGTTATGTCGAATCACAATAAAAAAAACTTAACTTAACAAAGTTAAATTACAATTAAAATTTTACCTACGATACGAGGTCAATTCAATAAAAAAATGAAAGATTACTCAATAAAATAAAAAGGTCCAACTCGATCACCGCGTCTCAGTATTGTAAATATGCGATACTGAATAATCCTACCAAAGTAATAGGAATTAGACCTAAGACGATTCAAAAATATAAAAAAACTCAAATTTTTTTACTTTTTTTAATACTGAACTACTTGACTTTAGTATTATATTATAGTATGACCAACCAATTACTTGAATTGAAATAAAAGGATTCAAACAAAAAACTTTTAACCCTAAATTAAAGGGCTTTTATTATTTAACATTATATAGTTATTTATAATAAAAATAATTATTTGCGTATAATATATAATGAATTATTTTTCCCATTGATTCACACTTCACCATAATCTTTTTTTTTCTATTACGAAGCCAATAATGGAACCCTTTTGAGGTTTGGAATTTTCTATTGGTCTATTGAATAATATTGACAAGGTCCCCTTGCGTATATCCCGCAAGTGCACGGGTTTGTCGAAGTAATAATCCCGGATGAGCGGGTATCGAATCCACAGGGAATAGGGAATAAAAACACTTAATCCACTTCTTAGCTATGTGAAAGATCAGTAGTGATAAGTGTGACAATGATTTAATTCTCAAAAGTAAAAACAACAAGTAAGAAAGTACGAGTAAAGAGTGAGGAAAGGCAATTGATAAAAATGGGGTACTCGGATAATGCTCCACCTAGGACAATCGTTTCAAGTGCAAGAACCCTCTATTATGCTTCCTAATCAATGCAATGGTGAGTCGTGGAAATCCTTAAATACATAGTCCCAAATCTAAGGTCAACTATGCCTAACTCTATAATTAGGAGGAGAGATTAGATAACCTCTCAACCTCGCACTCGCATAGAGTTGCAATGAGCTCTAGGGATTCCAAGTGATAAATCTCCTCCTAATTATAGATCTAACCCTTTGGTCCAGGTGGAAGGTCCCTAACCACAATTAAGCCCTAGATACTAAGATCATCTCAACACTTCACTCTCGTTGCACGCGCAACTAAGCCCCAGCGGAGGGTCATTTCTTAGACCATTCACTCTATTATAGCCCCAAAGAACTCGAGGAACGGAGGTAGAATCTATCATGTCGGATGGGAAAGGGGACGCTCCTGTACCTCTCGACTCACCCTCTCAACAATCTCCAACCTAGCTTTGTCTAACGCTCGTTGTGTGTCACTCACTCACAAGGTTACCATCAAGAACTCTCAACCCTAGTGTCACTCTAAGGGAAATGTTCATACAATCAAGCATTCAAGGTTGGAACTCACAATAAACATCAATTAATTGAAAGCATAATAAAGAGATTCAATGAAACAAATACATCCTAGGGTTCACAAATACCTAAGTACCCACTAGGGGTTTAGCTCTCCATGGACCTAAGTACACTCAAAGAAATAGAATGTAAAAGCAATGAATCCGTAGAGAAACCACCTCGATAGTCATGTTGATGGTCTTGCGGAAAGTTCTCTACTTGTCGTCCAAAGATTCCTGATGAGAGATCCGTAAGTGCACGGAGTCGTCAAGTAATACCTCTCGTGCGAGCACGAGAGGGTCGTATTCCCTGGGCCCAAGGAGCTACTATTACTTCCCTTTCGCTCTATTTCCTAGCCTAACACTCCGAAAGATGAATAGTAATTATAAAAAGAGAAAGAATTAACTACAATGAAACCGAGGGTACTACTACACACAATACGAACTCAAGGGAGAATCAAACAGTTAAAGGGAGTGATTTGGACAACGAATCCCCCTAGGGTTGTCATTAGGTCCCTGAATTTAGGATGAAATGCGAGATGGTAGTTGGGGCCAAGAGAATCCTAAATTAGCTCAACCCGATGGTCACGGCAATTGAACCCTAATCCCATACAAGTATTGGGTCGAATCGCCTCGCCCAAATCCTCGTATGATTGCATTACACTCGTGGAAATCTCTAATCGTGGTCGATACTCAAACTAGGTCCAACCCTAATTGCTCGGAGGGGTACAAAAATACCCGATGGTCACGGTGTATTTGTACATGGATCCCTTCCAAGCCAAGTGTGTCTAGTACAAGGGCGATGGTCACGCAACCAAGTACAACCTAGAAGTTGAAATACGTAGTTCTCATGCAAATCAACACATCAAAGTACACAAGACTTGAACCACAAACTACAAGATTTCCATAAAAAGAAATACAACATCCAACAATACATCAATAAAGATGATCATCCAAATTACAAAACAATCAACCCTAGAGTTCATCATATCCAAATCACAAATAAGTTAGTGCCTCATGAAAGAGGACCACTCATACAAATCCAAGGAACAAATAAAGAAGAAAAAGAAGTAAGAACTACTCCCTCTAGCTTTAGATCCCCTTAGATGGTGAAGATCTTGAAGATTTGAAGAGATCTCCCTCAAATGATGCCTTGATGCCAAGGATCTTCACCCAATCTTCTCCTCCAAAGCTTGCCTCCCTCTTGGTGATGTTTTGCGTAGTAGATCGCCGGCGGGAAGAGTGGTGCGGCGGCCTAAGAGGCCCAAGAGAAAACTGCACACCAAAAGCTCTCCAAAAACATCCCTCTTTTGCCCTAGAAAAATCGGTTTTATTTATATCCCGTCAGTCCATGCGGGCGCATGGAGCCCGTGAAGCTCACAGCCAAATGCCCAGAAAACATGCCGGTGCTACAGTATTCAGCTACAGTGCTTTTCGCTACAGTGTTTGCGCTACAGTAGCCGAGTGTTGTGAAATTCCAGCAAACCTCACGGGCACCCATGCGGGCGCATGGAGCCCGTGAAGCTCACAACCAAATGACGCAGCATGAATAGTGATCGGCTACAGTACGCTACAGTGCTAGGACCCCAAAAATGCCGTTTTCGGTGTCGAATTCATCCAATTTGCATTTTTGAGCTACATTCGGCACATTTATGATCTGCAACACCAAAAGAACAAATTTATACTCAAACGGGCATCAATTCATCAAGATATACACAAATAATACAAGATCAATACGTATAAAATACGTACATTTAGGCGTTTATCAATTCCCTTGTCCGGTATAGGATAAGCCTCGACAGAAGCTGCCCTACTAACCTTCTTCCTAAGGAATGACGATGTCGGAGCCATAGAACCTCTCCAAAACCATAGCCAATACCTCTCAAAATCCTAGCCGAAACCCTCTCTCAAGTTGGGGAAAAGATGGAGAAAAGAATGCTGAAATCAGGGTTGAATCGGCTTTAAATAGAGCTGGAATCGGGCGACCACACGGGGCTGTGGATTTTACACATGCCCATGTGAAATTTCCACACGGCCGTGTATAATTTCCACACGCCCCTGTGGATTCTCTGAATTCCTTTTTTCTCGGCCGGCTGTGAACAGTGCTGCTACACTACTTTCGCTATAGTGTTCTGCTACAGTAGCTGGCCTAAAATACTTCCTGAGTCCATACTTTCATCGAGGTGACACAAACAGGCACACGTTCACGTCGTTGATCAGTTTGCTTCTTTAATGACAGACAAGTTGGTGGAGATCTTGTTCTATGTGCATAAGTCGGAATGCTTCAGTGTGACTGCCCTTATGCCCCTCCAAATGGTTGTGCTAACTCAAATACGAGGAGGTTGGCACACACTCTAGCATCTCGCAGCCGACCTATGTCTTCGCGTTTGAACCTTAGCAAGATTTCCTCCAAAAATCGGTGCATTATGATCCACATTGGCTTCTTTCTTTCGTACTCGGCCTCACAACCCTATCTGCACAAAAGTAACATAAAAAAACACATATTTGTGTAAAAACCCGAGAAGAGTAATGCTCAACATAAGAAAAGAATGTTTCGCATTAATATCACACAAGCACTTATCAAACATACAGCTATGCATAGACAAGAAAGAAAAAAAAAAGAGTATAAAGGAATTATATAGCGTTTCGGGATACTACCTTGCTGTGCCGGAGGAAAGATAGCTATACTGATTCAGTATACTCTAAATACACCCCTTTAGTATAGTAAGAAATTTTTTATCTCACAAACAAAGATGAAATATCAGTAGTTTTCTATTTACTGATCCCATCTTTCACTTAATCGATTCTGCTTTTTTTACTGTAAAAGAATTTTTTGAGCTCAGCATGTCTGGAAGCATGGGAGAACGTTCTTTTGCTGATATTATCACCAGTATTCGATACTGGGTCATTCCGGCATTCAATCTTTCATCCTCCGCTCTAGGTGGCAAAAAAAATGTCTTCCAAAATACATACCATACTCTCTGATTTGCTCTATGCCCCAGATTCCCTCCAGTGCATCTTTGCTCTTGGCTATGATTTCCTTCATTTATGAATGTTTAGCGTATCATATTAGGGTATTTTTGCATATTTCCTAGTGAGGTTACTAGATAGCTTATTGCTTAAATATCATTTGTACCAAGAAGATTTTTCTATGGCGGTCCATACAAGGCGAGGGCTCTCTTTGTTTATGGCAAAGGAAATATGTTTCCATAAAGCCTTTTTAAGTTAAGAAAGTTTTTCATATGAAAGGGAATTTAAAAGCCATCTCTTAAAAGAGAGTTCGTTTTAACACCTTTCTTTACAGTAGAAACGGGAAAGCAAGCGAGGAATAAAGTAGAGATACAGCTTTTCAAAGGCTAAATAAAGCTTTCGATGGCATGCCTGTGATGTGTGCTAAGTTTATGTCAGTGCATAGTATAGAATACAACATTGGAGGCCTTTTTCCTTTGAGTGTGAGCAATCAAAATTTACTATTTCAATTTAAGTAGGTAGTGGGGAATAGGGCACAATCTATCCTGTGAGAAAGCCTTTGATTTGAAGAAAGCCAGTTAGATATGTATTTATAGTTAGCTCTTATCAAGCTTTTTAAAATACCTATAGCAAGCCTAGTTTGAAGAAGTCTTTCAAAGGGGCAGGAGTATCTCCAGCTCTATCGAATAAAGTAGTAGTAGGGAGAGCAGGTTCTAGGTCAACAGATTATAGGGCTAGTCCGTGAGTAAGCAATTTTGAGCCTGTTCCCATGGATCCAATTTCTTTACCAGTTATTATCCATTCAGTTGGTAGCATTGAGACTCTCAGTGCCCCTACAGCCTATTCAGTTCCAGAAACAATATGTATCAAAACCTGTTGAAAGCTCGACGTTAAAACAAAACCAATCGCCTACTACTTCAAAAAATCTATAAACGGCCTTAGTGTCGCACTCATCCACTTTTCTCCTCCAGATTAATTTTTTTCATAACTTGCACCGTGTCAGAATTTCAGCCTTCGAATCGCAAGCTAGTACGACTGATCACTCTATCGAACTCTGAATTTTCATGCGATAGAAGTAGCAAGTTGCTTCAACCTCGGTGACCGGCCTAAGAAGGCGCTACTGGGCGAGATCTACTTTGTTATCTTGGCTACCTTATTCGCATGGCCGAGAAAGTGAAGCAACTTGGGATCATAAATGGATTCGGGTACCATTCTAATCATTTCTTTCATGATCTTATCTACACGACGTGTAAACACTCATGATTGGTGTGGAGGGGAGGATCTGCTTATGAAATAGTTCAAGAGAGAGCCGTATCATTTCCTTAGTTCTTCGTTCTTTCAAATTCATTCACTTCAAACGGTTGGTTCTGAACGCCTCGTAACGTCATCTTCTTCAACCAACTTCCACCACCATTTACACTCGAGGGGCTGCCTGCGGCCACTAAAGAATTGCTTATACACTAAACAGCTGCTTATATATGCTTACTTGCTCCCCGTGATGTGACTTTCAATTTCGAGTGACTAAACGGACCATAGAAGAGACGAGAGAGCAATGATTTCAGTTCCTTAATAGTATGAATCGGGAATGCAATTCATTTCTCTCCTACTGCCCTTGCTATTTTTCTGCCAGCTTTCTGCTTTGCCTATGTGTTGCCGAATGAGAAGAGAAGTGTGGACTTTGCGCTGCTTAATAATATGGACTTTAGCTTTTGCTGAAAAATCTTTCAATGGACAGTTGAAGCACTCATTGGAACCTATTGACCTATCCTTCCCTTTCCAACCAGTAGTAAGCCATTTCTGTTATCTTTACTATAATATTAAATATTCTAGTTTAGGCCCTCACTGATGAGCACCATACACACCGGCGTCTACCTCTTCCATGACTTACGAGCTTCTTTATGTTTATGCGAGAGGCAGATTAGGAAGAGCTGATCAATGGATCTCTGGTAGAGGGTATTGCTGATGTAAGCATATCGAACAGTACGCCTCTTTATCTCTACCCTATTGGGAGCTTCATTGGGAAACCTCCCGTTTCCAAGATATTCTATAATATAAAAGGCTCTCGCCAGTACGCATCTTTTTCAGGATCGTGTGGACCCTCAATTTCATTTACCGCCTCGACGGGGTTCATCGAGTAAACACGGGTCCCTCAGCTCGGAAACAAAATCTAACATTATTATCTTAAAAAATGGACAGAGGCGACCAGCTTCGTAGACGAGAAAGAAAAGAATCAAGGGCATGCCCGACCCGAGCTACTAGGCCAGGGCCAGAGGAGAGGAACTCTTTCAAGCAAGGATGCCATGACCTGAGACCTTAGACCGATTGAAAGATATAGGAATGAATGAATCCAATGTAATCTATACCTTGTTTTTGGCTGTAATAATGTGACAGTTTCGACTTCCATCGGTTGACTTCTATCATTTCTGTCTATTCCGTAAGGGAATGGACTATTTCATTCTGATTTCTGTAAATATTTTTTTTGTAAACCCCCATCCTCGGTCTAAAAAGCTCCTACCCTTCTTGCCGGCTCTCAGTGATCAAATCTAGTTTTTTGAGTTGCCATTGCGAATATCTTTTCTTTGCTTTGTTGAATAATTAGCTCATGCCTTGTTTCTTGCTGTGCCCGCTGCGAATCCTGTTCCTTCCTCCAAGATGGAAGTTTCGCTCCGAAAAGGGATTTGATCTTTAGGAAAACCCATTGGAACCATCTTTTTGGCCATAATAATAGGACCAAGAGTGTCTCTTTCTCGGAGTGGTCTCATCACTCTCTTCATAAGGTGTGGTGATCGACATGAAATGTGTATACCCGCAAGCGCACGGGGTCGTCAAGTAATAAACCACTCGCGCACGCGCGAATGGGTCGTATTCCCAAGGGGCCTGAGGAGCTACCATACTCACTTCTTAACTTGTTTAGCTCACCGATTCCATGATAAGAGAAAAGAAGAAAAGAAAGAAAAACGGAAAAAGAAATGAAATCTTAAGAAGTACGAAAAAAGTAAAATACGGGAGATGCCCAAGGTTGGAAAACGGTCACGGATGCGGATTCCCAAGGGGGCTACTATATTGAGTAGGAAATTGAGTAATAAGCACGTGGCTAGTTGGACCGAGAAAACCAAGACCTAGGTCAACCCGATGGTCACGGCAATTGACCCCTAACCCGGTGCAAGTATTGAGCGCAGAATCTCTTCCGCCTAACTTCCCACACGGTTGCAAGGAGAATGTCAGTTTTCACAAGTTAGGGTGGAAACACAAGTAGTTTTCAACCCTAGGATTGGAGGGGTACAAATACCCGATGGTCACGGCATATTTATACAATGAACCCTTCCTAGTTTGGTGGAGTCTAGCACTAAGGCAATGGTCATGCTACAAAGTGCTACCAAGAATTTGATACATCACTCAATCAAATATGCCAAAACAAGCAAGAACATAAAACAAGGATCACAACAAGCCAAACATGCATAAACTACTCAAACAATCCAAAAACATCACAAGTTCGCCCCTCTAGGTTCACCTACATCCGGTGACCTAGGGGATTAGTTGTTCATGTTCAACAAGAAAACAAAATAATCCATACAAACAACTAAATTAAACATGAGGAACACTCCCTCAAATGATGAAGGTCGAATGACGCAAGAATTCCCGGAGAAAGCCTTCCGAAGATGGCACTCGAAGGGGTGGCTTCCCGTTGTCTTCAACCTCCAAGCAATGATGCCCTAAAAGTAGATCCTCCTCGTTATTGCTCTCCCCGCCGAGAAAATGCTCGGATTTCCTGCCTTTTTTCCCTCCTAAAGCTTGGGTTCAAGTGATGTAGAAGTGTTCTCCAAACCCTAGCTGGCCTTGTCCCCAAAGAAGAAGAAAAATCAAGAAGAAGATGCCCAAAAAATGCCCTTCAAGACCTTATAAGTGCCCAGATCCCGACCGGTAAACGGGTTAGTATACCGGCCGTATACCGATCCCTCTGGAATTTCAGTTTTCTGCTGAGAAGCCCGTGATGAGCTACAGTGGCAGCTACAATGAAACTGCTACAGTAACCCACTTACTCAATTACAGTCTACATAGACGCATTCATGCTTATAAATTTATAAAGCAGAGGAATACTGACATAGACCCTTTTTAACCTCTCATGATCCCCGATAAACAACCCTGCTACAAACAAGTTCGAGTGGAGGAACTCGGAAGCTTTTAAAAGTGCATTGAAGACCGAATTTAACAAATTAATGCTAATGTCATCATGATGGGTTGGTTAGAGCGTACAAGGTGGAAGTGATCGTGAACATGTATACATGTGCACTAAAGATGAAACAGAGCTACATTCAAGCACATGCAATGTACAGCTCACACCTATCATTCTACCAAGCCAGGAAGTCCCTAACTAAACAATCATAGCTATCATAGGTAGTAAGCATGCAAAAAGGATAAAATACTCCAAGCAAGAAAAACATCCCCACAACTAAAGTCGTACATTGCCCTCAATGTACCTAAGTCAGCAGAGAAAAATGGGGAATGAAAAACAATAAGCACAGAAATGGAGTAAAGAAACTTCCTTGATTCCCTGGTGTGATTCCAAATTGCTCCACATGGATCAGGGGCATACCACATAATAAGGGCGATAAGTACAAGCTTCGAAAAATTAATGATCCTAAAAAGAACAAGAAGCCTAACATCATTCATAATTTTTTTTAAAGGGGGAAATGGAAATAAAATACGGGGCAGAGAGTGCCAACATAAACAAAATAGGAGCATAGTAGGGGAAAGGCCCTAGCTAGCTCAAAAGTACAAGTCTGAACAACACACAACAAACAAAGATAGAATAGAAGAACAAATACAGAATACACAAAAGTATGTCATGGGACTATGAAGCCGGAGGAAATCCTCAATGGAAAATAATTTATCCCAACCATCATGTGAAATGAGCTCCAACACCTTGCCATCTAAACCCAAGGTGCTCAAAGCTTCCCAATCGATTTTTCTCACCGTGTCGAACACCTTGCGTGATAAGAGTGCATAACGTGTTTTGTGTTCTTCTTTAGAAAACCTTGGTTCTTGCACGGGAGGAGTAGGTTCCCTCCTAGCCCTCTTGGAAGAAAATCTCTTGATGGGCATGCTGCACAAGCAAAGTGGAGATCATTCAACCAACTTACAAGCAAAGAAAGCACCAAAAGAATGAAAAAATTCAAGACAATGCCAGTGCTACAGTAAATTCGAAAAAAATTCATGAACTTTGCTTGTGAAAGTAGCCAAAAATTCTACAAATCAAGGAAAAATTCTTGATAATCATTAAGCATTCATTAAACAACAAAAATCCAAGAAACTTCACCCACAAAAGCATGAAAAGCTCAAAGTTTTGAGTGAAAGAACAAACCATCAACCAAGAGTAAGATGAGCAAATATAATGGTTGTATCCGTCCAAAAGCTTGCTCAAACTCCAATTTTATGTCACTAAAATGGAGAAGAGGGGGAGAAGAGCAAACTAGAGCAAAAAAAATGAAGGAAAACGGTGTAGAAATGAGGCAGAAAAGGGTAGAAGAGTGGAGAAGATGAATGAATAGCGTGCTGCCCTAAGTCCTTAAGTATACCCTTCACTCGGGTGGTCTTGCCGACCATCCTTGCGGCCGCAAGGATGGTCCTCAAGACTCACTGGATGAGTCCCGAGGGGCATCCTTGCGGCCGCAAGGATGGTCCTCGGGATTTTCCTGACGCACGTCGATTCTCCACGAGTTGCAAACTTTGTTTATGATTAAAACCATGAAAAATAAAGCTGGTAACATCGACAAAACACTCAAAATATCATCAAGATTACATCAAAAACAAGAATTACTCAAAGACCACATGACAAATATGAGAATATGAAGGCTATTAGCTAAGAAAAAAGATGAAAACACATATACAACCAAACCACACTAAAAGTACAAGTTAAACACACGAACACAAATGAGAAAAATAATACGAGGAATGAAATGAACTTGGGTTGCCTCCCAAGAAGTGCTTGTTTAACGTCGTTAGCTTGACGTGCATTACCTCAAACGATCATGGTGGAACAAATGGATGGAAGTTACCTCGAGCCCTTGGAGTTGTGTTGCCACTTGGAAAATTCAATGAAAGGCATGAGAAAACTTTAAATTTACCCTGGTTTCCAAAGAATAAATGATCAACTTCATCCGGGTGTAATGTGGACAACTTTTTCTCCACCTTTTGTTTCTCGTTCGATTTTCTCCAAATCTTCTTAACACCCTTAATTTTCTTGCCATTGAGTGGTGAATTACCCTCGACTTGATTAATTTGTTGTGTTGGTAGAGGGGGAAGTTCTTCCTCGGCATCTTGGCACGGGAACTCATCCAAGTACTCATCCAAAGGGTTTAAGTCAAGCACCTCCTCCACACAATCAGAAATAATCTCATCAGTAGTATCAGTGAAGTACAGTTTGTCATCATGATCAAGTGTGTGCTTCATTGGTTCAGGGAGAGTGAAGACCACTTGCTCATCTCCGACCCTCAAGGTCATCTTGCCCTCTTTAACATCAATTAGAGCACCTGAAGTGTTAAGGAGTGGACGTCCAAGGATCAGGGGAACCTCAACATCATCATCCACATCTAGAATCATGAAATCTACAGGAATGATGAGTTTGTCAACTCTAACAAGGACATCTTTGACTACCCCTCGAGGCCTTCGCACTGATCTATCAGCAAGCTGCAATGTCATTCTTGTAGAACTTAGGTCTTCTAATCCTAGTTTCAAGAACAAGTTGTATGGCATTACATTTATGCTAGCCCCAGAATCGGGTAGAGCATGCTCCGTCATTCCTTCACCAAGTACATAAGGAATTACAAAACTACCCGGATCCTTTAACTTTTGTGGCAGCTTTTTATCTAGAATAGCCGAGCAGTTCCCAGTAAGTGCAACTGTGCCTTGATCCTCTAACTTTCAATTATTAGTGAGCAGCTCCTTCAAAAACTTGGCATACTTTGGCGTTTGAGCTAGTGCCTCAATGATTGGAATATTTATGTGAAGTTGTTTGAAGATATTGAGGAATTTCTTGAATTGGGCCTCATCCTTATCTTGTTTGAGTCTCGAGGGGCACGGTATCACTGGCTTGTATTCGTACCCCCTTGAAATGTTAGGATTGGGGGAGTCTTCAACAAGTTTCCTCCCGTTGTCCTTGCTTGCATGTTCATCCAAATTAGGGTCTTCCCGGACGGTTACCCCATCATTGGGAGCACTTGGGATCTCTTTTTCCTTTGCTTCCAACTGCCTCCCACTTCTCAAAGTAACAGCTTGTAATTGTTCCCTTGGGTTGCATTCGGTGTTGCTCGGCAAACTCCCCGAGGATTGTTCAGCTTGTCCACGAGCAAGCTGTCCCACTTGGTTCTCTAGATATTGGATGGACTCTTGAACATTTTTCAGTATGGCACTGAATTCATCAAGTTTCTTTTTATTCTGCGCGAAACGTGCCTCCGTACCAAGCATGAATCTTGCCAATATATCCTCCGTGGAGAGTTTCTTCTCTTGTGGAGGAGGGGCATGGTATTGGTTTCCTTGAAATGGTGGAGGCTTGTACTGAGATTGGCCTTGATTCCAAGAGGGATTTGACGAGCCTCTCCAACCATAATTGTAAGTGTTACCAAATTGGTTCCCTGGTCCTCGTGGTCCATCCCCAACATAATCAATTGTTTCTACAAGAGGTGATGGGGCAACAAAAATAGGACATTGTGATGTTGCATGCCCAGCCCCACAAGTGTCACATAACAAAACGGCCTTGGAACCCGAACTGGACCCCAACCTGAGCTGGTCAACTATTCATGCTAGGGCATCATGCTTTGAATTCTGCTCAGTGATATGCTTTGTCAAGTCATCAATCTTCGCAGCCAATGCTGTGGATTCGTTCACCTCATACAGCCCTACAGCCCTTGGAGGCTTCTGTCAAGTGCTCCAATGACACTCGTTGCTGGACATATTCTCAATTAATTCCTCGGCCTCTTCAGGAAGCTTGTTGCTTAAAGAACCACCTGCCGTTGCATCAATAAGCTGCCTAGTAGTATAGTTTCAACCCGTTACATAACATCTGTACTCTCATCCATGCAGGGAAGCCGTGATGAGGACAGTTACAAAGAAGGTCCTTAAATCATTCATGGGCTTCAAATAGTGTCTCACTATCACCTTGCCTGAAAGACGATATCTCCTGTCTCAATCTTGTAGCCTTGCTTGGAGGAAAATATCGGGCTAGGAACTTCTCGACCATTTCCTTCCAAGTGGTGATGGACCCCAGAGCTAAGGATGTGAGCCATCTGTATGTTGTACCTCTCAAGCTGAACGGGAACAACCTAAGTGTGATGGCATCATCTGACACTGAATTGATCTTGAAAGTGGAGCAAATTTGAAGGAACTGAGCAAGATGGGCATGGGGATCCTCATCCGCTAGACCATCAAATTGTACTGAATTTTGAATCATCCCTATGGTACTCGCCTTGATTTCAAAGTTATTAGCCGGAACGGTTGGTACTTGGACACTAAATTCTTCTCCCGTGAACTATGGCCTTTCATATTCTGATAGGGTCTTCCTAGGCTCCTCCATGACAGACGGTTCACTTGACACAACCCGAACCTCTTGTTGTGTAGAACTTTCTGCTGCTTCTCTCAATCTTTGATGCAAAGTTCTTTCTATCTCGTTATCGGGTTCAGTCAAGTTTGCTTGACTTACTTGTGTCATAAGATGTGCACCTACACGAATTGAGGAGTCAAGATGTTAGTTAATATTAAAAACACAAAGATAGGAAATTACAAAAGATCATCAACCAAAAACACAAAAGACAAACAAAACAAAAGTGCAAAAACAAATGAAAAAGAAAAGGCTAAATCAACAAGTGTAAAGCTTTCCAAATATTCCTCAGTGATTGGTCCCTGGCAACGGCGCCAAAAACTTGATCGACACGAAGTGTATACACCCGCAAGCGCACGGGGTCGTCAAGTAATAAACCACTCATGCACGCACGAATGGGTCATATTCCCAAGGGGCCTGAGGAGCTATCCCTACTCACTTCTTACCTGTTGTTTAGCTCACCGATTCCAAGATAAGAGAAAAGAAGAAAAGAAAGAAAAACAAAAAAAGAAATGAAATCTTAAGAAGTACGAAAAAAGTAAAATACGGGAGATGCCCAAGGTTGGAAAACGGTCACGGATGCGGATTCCCAAGGGGGCTACTATATTGAGTAGGAAATTGAGTAATAAGCACGTGGCTAGTTGGACCGAGAAAACCAAGACCTAGGTCAACCCGATGGTCACGGCAATTGACCCCTAACCCGGTGCAAGTATTGAGCGCAGAATCTCTTCCGCCCAACTTCCCACACGGTTGCAAGGAGAATGTCAGTTTTCACAAGTTAGGGTGGAAACACAAGTAGTTTTCAACCCTAGGATTGGAGGGGTACAAATACCCGATGGTCACGGCATATTTATACAATGAACCCTTCCTAGTTTGGTGGAGTCTAGCACTAAGGCAATGGTCATGCTACAAAGTGCTACCAAGAATTTGATACATCACTCAATCAAATATGCCAAAACAAGCAAGAACATAAAACAAGGATCACAACAAGCCAAACATGCATAAACTACTCAAACAATCCAAAACATCACAAGTTCGCCCCCTAGGTTCACCTACATCCGGTGACCTAGGGGATTAGTTGTTCATGTTCAACAAGAAAACAAAATAATCCATACAAACAACTAAATTAAACATGAGGAACACTCCCTCAAATGATGAAGGTCGAATGACGCAAGAATTCCCGGAGAAAGCCTTCCGAAGATGGCACTCGAAGGGGTGGCTTCCCGTTGTCTTCAACCTCCAAGCAATGATGCCCTAAAAGTAGATCCTCCTCGTTCTTGCTCTCCCCGCCGAGAAAATGCTCAGATTTCCTGCCTTTTTTCCCTCCTAAAGCTTGTGTTCAAGTGATGTAGAAGTGTTCTCCAAACCCTAGCTGGCCTTGTCCCCAAAGAAGAAGAAAAATCAAGAAGAAGATGCCCAAAAAATGCCCTTCAAGATCTTATAAGTGCCCAGATCCCGACAGGTAAACGGGTTAGTATACCAGCCGTATAGCGACCCCTCGGGAATTTCAGTTTTCTGGCGAGAAGCCCACAATGAGCTACAGTGACTGCTACAGTAAAACTACTACAGTACACCACTACATCACTGGGCTACAGTAATCCCAGCCCCCTGGAAACGCCATTTTGATGTCGAATTCATCCCCAATCGCGTCGCCGAGCTACTAGGGCTTCTAAAGGGCCTGAAATGCAAAAATACTACAATTTAGACCAAAAAGGCATCGATTCAACAAATAAATATAAAGAATAATACAGAACAAATACATGCAAAATACATACTTTTAGACGTTTATCATGTGGTTCTCTCCCCTTAATCTTCTTTAAGAGAATGATAGGCCCACTAGCATGGTTTAGTCAATTCGATGTCCAGTGACATCAGATCTCAATCACTAAACCCCATGGATGCACAAGCCTTACACATACAATTCACCTATACTATCTAAGATGGCACCTATACGATCATCAACATGATAGCCCAAAAGAGGTAGAGTATTTTTCTTTAGATTTCTTTCTTTATAAGTCTTTGAGGATTAAACTTCCTTTTCCAGTTCTATACTATTTTCTACTTGAGGAATTTCCCATTGCTGTAGTAGTATGCTCTGGCTAGTGTCAAAATGTTTGATTGTGAATGAGCGAGTCATTCTGGTACTATGATTCTCCTACTTCATATGTGGGCTTACCGGGCTAAGCTTATCATTGGATGCTCCAAACTAAGCCACTTTTTCGTTATCGGGAAATCGACACACATTGATATAGGATGTTGAGCTTGCCTATCCCTGGACGATACCTATTTGTATCATCCTTTGTTTAACCAACTATGCAACATTCTCACTTCTGATATCTCCAGGTGTTGTCACCAAAAACCTTCCCCGATTGACAGAAAGTCCCGCTAATGACACTTGAAAAAGCAGCTTTCAATGTCTTGTCGCTTCGGTGAATCACTTGAGCCCTAAGACAATTTCGGTGCCATGGAGCTAGACCAGTGAGCTATTACGCTTTCTTCAAAGGATTGCTGCTTCCAAGCCCACCTCCTGGTTGTCATCACTCGATCACTTTCTTTTCTACTAAGTTCTTACTTAGGGACCTTAGCGTACGATCTGGGCTGTTTCACTCTTGACTTTGGATCTTAGCACCCAATCAGTCTGTCTATACAAACAAAGATGGCCTGTATTCAGAGTATCCTTGGGGTTGGTCAAGCGAAATGGGGGCCACCCTTGTCCATTGAGTGCTCTACCTCGGGCCATCAACATCATACGCTCTACTGAAATTGATTTCATGGAAAACAAGCTATATCCGAGCTTGGTTGCCCTTTCACCCCGAGCCACAAGTCATCCCCGTATTTTGCCACATACGTGGGTTCGGTCCTCCAAGGCCTGTTAGAGCTCTCTTCAACATGCTCATGGCTAGATTGATCGGTTTTGTGTCAAATAGGAAGAACTAGAATCTTCCACCTCTGGAAAGCTCCTACAGCTAATGGCTTAAGCTGCTGTTCCCATTTCCTCGCTAACCCATCATGCGAAAGGTACATAATTAGAGTGAGTGCGCCTGTGCTCTGCTCCTTCGACTAATTGTTCACATCAGATCTCAGGATCTCTATTTTACTCCCCGATGGGGGTTCTTTTCACCTTTCCCTCACGGTACTACTTCGCTATCGGTCATTGAGAAATTCTTAGGCTTAGAGGGTGGTCCCCCTTTCTCACGTAAAAGCGATCATCATTCGAACACGCCGTGTTTTGAGGGAAGGATCGAACCATGGGAACGAATTCACAGGGCTATCACCTTCTTTGGTCTTGATAAAGATGTTTACGATAAGTCATACGCCTTGGGTCATAGAGGTGCTGAATGTTGAAAGAGAGATCCTCCTTCTGCCCCTTCTTCCATATCATAACCTAATTCATGTACATGATTTTGGTTCTGGATAAGCCATGGTAGTTCTTCATAACCTTCCTCTTCAATGGGATATTCATCTTGCTTCATTGGAGCCCTCTACGCCTTTGCCGGCTTGAGTCTTAGATCGTGTCTCTCTGACCTGATAACTAGTATCGCCTCCTCGCCCAGCTCTATCTGCGGGCCCCTTCTTTTGCAATATTTAATAAGGTCTCTCCTGGCCAAATTCTTATTAAAGCCTTCTTTACCATAGAATTCGGCCTTCGGGGTCAACCCGGCGGCTTCTATGAGCAAGGCGGCGGAAAGGAGGCTCGAGGGCTTGTTAAGGAAAACGGTAAGGGCCGCTGAAGGGGGGAAAACAAAAGGCCTTTTCTGGTTCTCCCTTCGCGCGGGGTGGTGCTTGTGGGGGTGTGTGCCGTAAAGCTTCTCATAGAAATACAAAAATGTATCACCCACTTCCAAACAATCCGGCCTGAACCTTTGGGTAGGCTCTGTAAAATCAACAACCATAGCTGCACGGAGTACGGTAGAATTCCCCGGTATGGTCATTCGGGAAGCCCTTCTGGGGACGACCCCCATACAATTCTTGTGAGAGCTGGAGAAGCATCTACGGGTAAAGCACCATATCCATATAACTGCTTGCCATCTACTCTCCGCCATCCATTCCAAGTTTAGGCACCCAGGTTATAGTATCCCGATAAAAGAGCTGACAAAGGGGATGAGCGGAAGAGGTCGTCTACTGGACGCTGTTCAACTAGCGGAGACTCTTGGAACATCTGGAGTAAGAAATCCCCAAGTTAGCGTATTATGGGGGTCCG
Source organism: Dioscorea cayenensis subsp. rotundata (assembly GCF_009730915.1). Classification (NCBI taxonomy): domain Eukaryota; kingdom Viridiplantae; phylum Streptophyta; class Magnoliopsida; order Dioscoreales; family Dioscoreaceae; genus Dioscorea; species Dioscorea cayenensis. Next base: position 15,764,873 of record NC_052479.1, read on the forward strand.
TCAAGCACATCCGGCAAGAAACAAAGGGGATCTCATTCTTGCATAGCTCAGGTCGGAGCAACGTCCCATTGGACGTTCAACAGGCAATCTCACGGTCTGGCATGAGCAAGGTTTCATTGTATAATCCCGTGGGTCAGAAGGTGACGGGGGAAGGAGGCGGACATCGCGATAAGTCCTCTGTCATACTACAGGTGCCGCGACAACCTTTGCCAAGTCCGAATGATTGTCGACCACCAGATTCGCTGGTCTGCTATATTCACCCCATCCCACAAGCACAAATCTTCAGCGTTGAATATAATCCCAAAGTACCCCAAAGACTCAAATTCAAATATAGTAAATCAAGAAGGTGGTAAGACCCTTGCGGAGTTCCCAAATAGCATAGAGCATGGGAAGCTCGGACCCGGTCAAGACCCGAACAAGGACGGAGCACTCAACTACATTTAATTTCATAAGTAGTTGTCTTTTTCTATTAGTTTAGTTGCGAACAGGCATTTATATGAGATTATTTGAGTGGGCTTGCATTAGTTGTTTGCTATAGGATAGCTAGTTGTAGGGCTTTCAAAAACTGAAGGCTTGGCTTTGCTATCGCTCATTACTTGTATTGTAGTCCTAGTCTTGTAGTCGGCCTTCCATGCCTCTTTAGTATTTTTAATCTGGAGGCCTTCTTCCTTCATTCATTTTGCGGTAGCTTCCACGCCAGAAAAAAGGCCTTCTTCCTGGCCCGAAAGATCGCTTCGCTTCTGGCGACTAGCTTCTACCGCTTCAATTAATGGCTAAAGCTACCTTGAATCAATGAATTCATTCATTCTTTTTAGGTTTGAGGACCCGTTGGTCAAAGGAAAGGGGGGTCTAGATTCCGGGACGGAGTCGTATGATGCGAGAGTCTCACGTACGGTTCCTTTGAGAAGGGTGTGACACCACCAACTATCGAGCCCGACGAGCGGTCCACAGAGCTGCATCCCTACTCACCCGTTCAATACACATCGCTATCTCTAGGAGGTTGGCCGCTTATCCTAGATCTTGCCATTTCCAAGAAGATCCCAAGCTCTATCAGGTTTAGTATCAAGGTGATTCCTTTTCTATTCCTATATATATGGGTCTGTGCAGCATTTCCACGATATCGTTATGATCAATTAATGGGACCTGGCCGGAAAGTGTTCTTGCATCTATCATTAGCTCGGGCTAGTCCCCTGTTTCTGGTGTTTCAGTCACCTTTCGATGGCTCCCTTTAATCTATGTGTCAGGAAGTTTCTGAAGAAGCGAGCTACTCCCCGAAAAATGGCCCCGCCCCTTTGTCGTTGGGGATTCATTGCTAGTTCTGCGGTTATTAGTAAGATGGCTAGCCTAATTTAATTTTTTTAATTTAATTGAAATTTCTAATTTATAGAAGAGGGCTTTGTTTATGCAATCTTTGCTCGCAAGACCCTCTCCTCTGGCGAACCCTGCGATCGCCGTCTCTAACTGAATGCTCAACTGAGGTCGTGTACAACAACCTTAAGCGCACAAGCCTGGGCTGGGCCTACCCCCATCCCTAGAGGACCCGTATGAGGCGGAAGCTCCACGTACGGTTTTTAAGCCGAGCCTTTCCAGCAATGGGGCCTAGGGACCGATATGATGATTGCTTTAGGTAGGGCGGCCGGCCTACTATGGGCACCTATAGCCATTAGTGCGCGAGACCGATATCCATAGCAAACTGACGCATGGGACTCACCCTTGACATGGGAATGGAGAAGGGAAACATAGTATGTCACAAGAGCGAGGCGAGGGGGAGATTCCCTACAGCGAGAGGGACACCTCGCGAGCCGGGCTTTGGAGATGAGGCCTTTTGGCGAAGCCAAGTCAATTTCGGGCTACCAAACCCTGCAACTGATGAGAAGATCGGGGAAGCGTGTACATTGTCACACTCCCTGCCTTCCAAAGGTGCCTAAAGGACGGGCCAGACGCAGCAGAGCGATGACCCGGGAGCGGATTACCCACCAGCAGGGGGACAGGAGACGGCCATCTCGAGGCACATCACGACCTACAGGCAAGACCGGTGAGACCTGGGAAGGCAACCCGATTGGGAGTTGGAGCATCCATAGTACCTGCAGCCTCATATTCATCATTTTTTTAAGCGGGGGTAAGGGATCTCTTTTCTACAACGGAAAAATATAAGCGGAGCAGATTTGACTCGGCACAACCTAACAATACATCCAATACCAATGATCTGTGCCTACCGATACTCGACTCCTTTCAGATATCATACTCTTACTAGATAAAGAGCTAGTATAAACAGGCTAATTACAAAAAAGAGTGAATCTCATTTCCCCCTAGAAGGAAGTATGTATATATATGGTTCCCTTTCAACCATTTTAGGAAAGGAAAGACCTAAAGAATGAACATCCAAAGGCAAGATCAAAAAAATCTTAATTAGGGCTCGAGCCTCTATCAAGGAGGTCTTATACCAGACATCTAGTCTATGGCCTGAGTCAGTGATTCGAAAACTTCCTTCACTTAATCTTGATTCATGTAGAAATAAATGAATTCTTATACCGGCGAAACTGGAGAGACCCGAATTCCCACGGCACGGATATCACCTAATATAGTTTATTAGTTTAGATACCGTATGAGTAGGCCCGACAAAACCCCTATACGGTTCTAGATAAAAGAAATATGACCAATGGTGGTTCGAATGTATGGCCTTCTGTTTCAATGTTATGAGAAAGAGAGATCAAGGCATTGCATAAAAGCATCTTGATCAAGATGCCATGGAGACGGAATCTAAGACTCAAGCCGACAAAGGCCTAGAGGGCTCCAATCAAGCAAGATGAATATCTTGTTTAAGAGGAAGGTTATGAAGAACTAGCGGGGCTTATCCAGAACCAGAATCATGTAGATAAATTAGGTTATGATATGGAAGAAGGGGCAGAAGGAGGATCTCTCTTTCAACATTCAACACCTCTGTTACCCAAGGCGTATGACTTATCGTATGGCCATAGCAAGAAGGTCAGAAAGTGCCCTTCGTCTAAGGAATAAGTTTGAAATTAGCCACCGTTGGATCGATGATTTCACTGCTCAGGTTGAAAGATTGTTTATAGCAGCACAACAACCGATCTCTGTCTCACCCTCTCCAGTTCAGAATGAGGTCTCTGGCCTCAGGCTCCGTTCGTCCCTCCACCCATTGCTAATCTTGGGGACATAATTATACCTTTGTATATATAGCAGTTGCTTTCTAAAATTCTCTGGAATCTCAACACAGGTAGCACCAGCTCTATTATGAGGTACGAGAGACCATACCCTGCATATCATGATGCTGGCCCTTTCCTCTAGGATTCATTAATGTCTGACTCTCCTAAGCCTGAGAAGCTATTTCTGTCTTGAACCTCATACATAATACATATAAGTAAGGCTGTCGGGTTGAAGGGGGCAGTCAGCTGGCTGCTTCTTGGCCACGCCCCCCTGCTTATAGATACGAGATACCTGATCTACATTCTCAAGTAGGAAATTGCATACCATTAGAAAATATACGTATGGGAACATGGGTACATGATATTGAATGTCATCCAGGTCAAGGCACAAAGCTAGCTCGAGCCGCAGGAACTTATCCAAAAATAATTAAGGAGCCAACCCAACAATGTCTTTTGCAGCTACCTTCGGGTCTTGAAAAACTCATAGATTCCCGATGCCGAGCTACTATTGGTATAGTTTCCAATCCCAACCATGGTGCACGTAAGCTTGGAAAAGCAGGACAAAGCCGGTGGTTTGGAAGACACCCCATTTTTCGTGGTGTTGCAATGAATCCAGTGGATCATCTTCATAGAGGAGGTAAGGGGCGCACTAAAGGAGGTAGACCTTCGGTGTCACCTTGGGGGAAGCCCACCAAAGCAGGATTTCGGGCAGTAGTGGGGGTGGGGAAAGGCAAAATTTAGTTCATGCCAAGATGATCTATATGGAAGGGAAGTTTTGTTGATGCTTTCCTATTTAGAATGAAGAAGAACGGAGAAAGTCTTTTTAGCAGGAAAATTTGGTCACGTAGATCTTCTATTTCATCGGAATTTGTTGATTGCTCCGTACTCATTTACAATGGAAAAACTCCGGTTCATTGTAATTTCACTGAAGGAAAGGTTGGTCATAAATTTGGAGAGTTTGCTTTTACACGGAGACGAAGACCTTCGAGAACAAATAAAGGAAAAAGAAAGGGGAAAAGGGGATAAAGTAAAGTCGAAGCGCCATATGGCACGAAAAGAAAATCTGATTTTGGAAAGACTTGATCTGAATCGTAGATCAGATCCAAGTTGGTTCAATGAGGGCGACCGCAAAAGTCACCGAAAGGGCCCGGTCCGTCTTTTCCTGATCTTTGTCCCATATTTCTTAAAATAAAAGGCATGGGAGGACGTTGCAGATGTTCAGGACGCACACAACTTCTTCTAACGCTAGAAGACCACATGAAAATACCCGGGACCAGTGCATGTCGTGAAAGACACATACTAGGTGGGCGTGCTTCGACCGTGTCTCCGGGGCAGAGTTGAATGTAGGTATCATGAACGCGAGGTGCAAGATACCAGACCGAGAAACCCGGGCAAGCACTCCCCTAATGTGCCGATCGCTAGCGCATCCAGGGCCCCGGTGCCCTAGCTCCGCTGAAGAGGCCAGGCCGTCATTGATCTGAGAAATGAGTGCATCTTCGGTTTGGATAGACTTATTCTGCGAGCGCCTAGCCCTAAGAAAACAAGTGCTATGTTCATTTCAGATCAATGAATAAACCGAAAGAAGAGACGTTTCTCGCTCGGCGCTGCACTATGCTCTGCTTCAACAAATGAGAGTTTTCGGTTGAACCGGTGAACCACGCGAGTTGGTTAGATGCATGGGATAGAGGGCTCGTAGTACCTGATAGCACAGCTATGCACTGGAAGGGAAGTAGCCTAAATCGACCACCTTTCTTTTTTTATCCAAAGACACAAAAGCACAGTACAAAGAGATTGGCCTCTCGGATGAGACCTTGCAGCTACCGTTCTGATGCGCCCCTGACCCTATCTTGATTAAGACCGAAAACCCTATCCAAAGTAGAGCCTAGTTGAAGATATCATTTAAATCACAGAATAGAAAAAAAAAAGAAACTTTTAGGGATATAGATAGAGTCTCGCTCAGTAAAGAGAGTTGTAGTTTTGTAGAAGAGAATCAGAGTATGCGCGCAACAAAATGCAGCCAGCCAGTTCAAGTTAGTGGAAAGAATATAGTACTTGAGTACTGACCCCTCCCGGGCCCCCGGTTGCTTTGGCGAGCCCCATCCCGTCAGTCCTATGTTGCCTACACTTGCTGCTTGCAGCATGGATTCTTTAGATCTAAAGAATCCATGCTTTCCTCGTAACGAGACTCTATCCAGATCTCAAAGAATAACGAGCTAGGTGGCCGGCGGGCTAAGAAAAGGGGCCGGACGGCCGATCAGGGCCTTGGCAATACGTTCTTCTTTCAAAGCATTTTGCCAATAGAGCGAGGCCGTCCATCTGGGGTGGGACCTTGACTTTCAAATAACAACCGCTCTGTTCTGCAGCGAGGGGCCTTTCACGAAACCAAACCACCCCCCCTCGATTAAGTACCAGTTTCTTTGTAGGTAGGGCCATTTAGGTTAGGGGAGCATTGTCCCTTAGTTCTTACCAACCTCAAGTATGTAATCGACATCTAGCTTATTATCAGTGAAGTTTCATGCAAGCCTGACTCAGTTGTCCATTTCTTATTCATTTATGGCTCCCCTAGTTGACTTGGCGGTGCTCCTTTCTCAAACCAGAACAACTCTGAACGTTAGGGAAGAGCACCTGGTCGAACCGACCGAAGTCACTTTCTTCTTACTTATTAGAACCGAACGTTAACGGCTTCAACTAAGAGCAGTGTCGCTGCTTGATCGGCGGGGAGGAGCATCTCAAAGTATGGGCCAAAGGATCAAGCGCTTTTACTTTGCCCCCCAGGATCCACCACTGGTTGGGTTTGAGAGCCGTGTGATGGGTGACTATCCAGCACGGTTCGGAGAGCACCTATATGTAGTCTGCGCTGGTGAATGGAAGCCTCCGCCGCAAGAAAAAAACGGCTCTTTCCACGGCTCCGTCACCATTGACTCTCTTTATTATTATGGTAAATCCATCTATCAAGATGTTAATCTGAGATCTTATTTCGGTTCGATATGTTCACCTACGATACTCACCTTTGGCTTTCATCTCTGTAGGTGTATTATTCTACATTTTCCAAAAAGGACATTTATTCATTCATTTCTTTCTTCCCCGTCGACCACTACAACTGAAACGATGTGACAAATCAAGACCCGAAAAAGAGAAGGGCCGATGGTGGGCATTTGGGAATGTCGTGCCGATCGGGTATCTTCATTTAAGTTATGGTACAGAGGAAGAACAAAATGAAGTGAGAGGCCAGGGGGCAAGGAAAAGAGTCGAGTCGATCAAGCTCAATGACCTAGAAAAGCAAAACGAAAGAAGGATTTGGCCGAAAAAGATGCAACGCTACACCAGTCCATGACTACCATTTATGTCACTTACCTTCTCTGATCCCTGTCTACTTCGTCAACTTTTCAGACTTCAGGAGCATTGAGAAAAAGGTGGATTGTTTGGTAATCACTTTGGTGAAACTTGGAAAGGAAAGCCAGTTTTTTTCTTCACTCTGGGTTTACTCAAACAAAAATTGGACCATATATAAAAGAAAGTCAAGTCTGGATGGAATTGAGAATGATAAAAAAGGGTTTTTAATTGGCTTATTCTACCTTAGAAAAAAACATTCTTTTCTATATGCTATTCTTCGTAATTCGAGAAAGGAATCTAAAAAGGCTGAAGGTCTGGATGGATAGCCTTCCTTTTCCATTCGGATAAGGAATCATTTTAATCCTATTTCGTAGTGATGTATATCAATAAAGAAAACAATAAATAACATAGAAAATTCTTTCTTGAAGAAGATAGCAGAGGTTACATCACTCTTGAATACACCCTGGTGAATGATTAAACAAAGACGATGCTCCACAAAAGAAATGGCAAAAGAACTCAGTATTGGCCTACAAAAAAGGTATGGTATAAGGTTGGATGGAATTTTTCATTTTTTTAACTCCTTTACCTTTACCTTGTAGTAAAAGAAAAGAGACATGAAATGGGAAATGACCTATACCTAATGAATATCTATTCATCTAGATTCAATGGTTTAAGATCTATTTTGGTGCTTTTTTGATGTTCGTTATTACATACAACATAACGCAAGAATATGATCCTAGTCTATTGAAAGAAAGATCCATCCTAACTCTCAGTCAACCATCTATCTAATGACATGAGGGTCGCCGGCATCACGAGAGAATCGGGTCCCAGTCCCTCCCCACTGGGAAAGACAACGGATCCTCGACCATTCGCACCAAGTCATACAACTTTCATAACACACCGTATCGAAAAAAATCATTATTTTCTTTCGAGAACGATTATACCCAAGGAGTACGATCGGGGATTTCGAGTAAAGACTCATCTCGCGACTATAATCGAACTCGCACGGAATCTACACCGGCACACCCGCCGGAATGCCCATCGCAAGAAGCACGAAGGGGAACGAAGCAATAGGCACTCGCGAGTATAGTTGTAGGAGCGAGCGGGGAGCTCTTGAGTTGGCTTGGCTTTCGAAGGCAAGGCTCGGGAGAGGAGGTTAGGCATTAAAAATAAGAAATAGAAGGTGCGGGAGATGGAAAGGGAAGCTCAAAAAAAGAAAGAAGCAAACGGTAAGGATGTAAATAATCCAAGACTCATCGGTTCGGAAAAAAAGATCGATGTAATTCACGACTTAGCGCTCCATAAAAATAAGATAATCTTGGCTAGAAAAGGAGTTGGGACATCGTGAGGAGATGATCTAGCACATTGGCTGGGGGGAATAAATGAATTAGGTTATCAATTCCTATGCTTGCAAACTACCTATGATTTTCTTCGTCAACAATCATTTCCGATGACTCAAGCATAGCATCTTTCCACAAGCCCTTGTCATTTACAGGATCGGTGTTCCATCCCCTACATCCAGTTCTTCTTCGTATCCCATCGATACCTCAGGCAGGCATAGGAGAGCAATTGATTAGCCCAATCATCGGAGTGGGAGCAAACATAGCTGGGTCGGATTACTCCTATCTCTCCCTGTATATATATAACACATGAAATAATTATTCAACACTCCGATCAGGACCTCTTGAATGGATGGAAGCTGGCGGCAGGGCTTGCTTAACCGGATACATGGAATTGGGATCTCTCTTGCATGCAAATCTTTCTATCGGGAAACCCTCAAAACTTCTATCTTCCTTGGTAAGAGCGGCGGGATTGGGATGATGAGTATTCATTGATTATAGAATATGAATATAAAGATATATATATATATATATATTGATACCAAAAAGAAAAAATGGCAAGAAAATTATATATAATATAGATGGAGGATAAAATAACGATGTGGAAAACAAGACAGGGATTTTGTACAATGACACTGTACAACAATTTTTTAAAAAAGGTATGTTGCGTAGCTTGGTAGCGTCTTTGATTGGGGTCAAAAATAGAACTAAGGTTAAAATCTTGTCATCCCTACCCATCACTCTATCTAGCTGTTTGATCAGACTAGGTTCTCTTCCTAAACCCTTCCTTGACCTGGGGATGGGGATAGGAGAGTTCCCCATTTCACAATTCTCGTTAGGATGAGCAGAGGGGCTCGAATGAAGCTACTAGCGCCAATCCCAAGCCCTCCTTGGGTTATATCCCGCAAGGAAGTGGTACCACGAAGAAAAGACTCAGTAAAAGAAGGCTGACCAGGAGGAAGATGTCATCTGATGAAGCGAAGCACAGAGCAGAGTTATGGAAGGTCCAAAGGAGGAAGAAGGACTAAAAAAGGGAACGGGTTGGCTACATAGAGCCGTGATACGGGGTTCCTTATGATAGGTTACGGGATTCCTCTTTTGGGATATGGGACGGTCTTGTCTGCGTACCTACAACACTTTCGCGAAGTACTAGCAATCAATGTGATGGCGGCGATATCTCCTACTCAAATAGAATAGACTAAAAAAGTCTTCCTCATCGTCATAACTTCTAGGGCACTCGGTTGGCTCATACGAGGAACTAAAAGGGGACTGACTCTTCAATGACAAAGTTCACAGGCTCCCTATAGAAAGTGGTACTATCGTCCGTAGATGAGAGGTGCATATGAGGGTCAGCACATGTAGATTCCTAGGAAAGAAAGACGGGTACACCCATACCCCCCAAAAGTGAGAATTGGGATGATAGTTCGGGGCACGAAAGGAGGTGCACGTAGGGAAGGGCTCGACCTCCGTCTTCTTTCCCCTTACCAAGTCAAGCCTCCGGAGGCCTCCCAGCCGTGGTCAAAAGGGAAGCCGGCCAAGTGCTAAGGACCTACACCCGGTCTTGTCTACCCGGCGCCCGGAGCCATCCACCCCAAGACCTACAAAAAATTCATAACCAACAAAGGGAGCTGAAGCTCCTAAAAATAAAAAGAGAAATGTAAGGAACTCTTTCATTTTTTTGGATCGGACCGCCATCAAATCCTTTTCAAATCTCTCGGAGATGGAATGTTCCCGTCACCTTGAAGATCGGTGACCAGGTGATTCACCTCACTGCATGCGTCGACTCCGGTTCAGACCTCTGGCAAGATTGTTTCTCCCCAAAAAGATGGACAAATTACACCGAAAAGGCATTCATTCGCATTGAATAGATCACCACTCTAGATTCCTGATATGGTGCGGGTACATGTGCAAGAAAAGGATCTGCCAACAGCTTGACTTTATCCTGATTAGAAACCTTTAGAATGAGTGCCTCTTGGGGACTCTGTTCCTATAAGCATTAGACAGAATGGAAGTAATAAGAGGAGAGAAGGGTGGAATCAAGGGGCTTCCATGAGAGGAGTGTCTTATTCCCATTCCCTGATCCTCCTCGTGTAGTGAGGATACAACTCAAGGAAGAAGCCAAGAATGAGGTGTTGGCCCGAATGAGGGAGAGCCAAGCCAGAGGATAAGCTACATCTTTTAAAGATGGATGGAGGGGTGGGATCCTGTGTGACCATGAAAATAGTTGTCATTCAAATACATAGAAAGATAATGGGAGTCATTCATAGGTGAGTTTCTTTCTCCCATTATGTCAATGCCTCATTAGAACATCTAAGCCTGCCTCGTTATTCTATTCGGATATATTCTCAAGTCTGCACGTCACCTTTACCCTTTTCCATTTAAGGAAATGAATGGGAGGGAGTCTGGGAGCTATGATTCGACAAGAAGATTCTATTCCTTCTGTGTCCCAATATCTTCCACTTCCCTTTGAAAGTAAATGCTAATGCCAACTAGACTTTCTAGCTAATGTAGCTGAATGATAAAGATCAACTTTTTTTTGTCTCTTCCGGCCTCTGGCCTGGCTTGCCTATTAAGTAAGTTAGTTCGAGATTGAAAGAGTCCCTGAGAGAGACTAGACTTCTAGTAATGATGAGGTGCGCCTTTACATTGAGGAGAGCTGTTCACAAGCAGTGGTTATGAGCTCTTTCTTGTTCCGATTTAGAATAGGTCATTCCTTCACTTCAGTTGCACTAATGGATTGAATTGAATAACCTTTTCTTTAGTGACAACAAAGTGCATGTGTTGTTGGTTAATAAAAACACGAGTAAAGATAAGCTAGAAGATGGAGACTATAAATAAGTAGGAAAAACAAACAAAGGACTTCAAAGAGATTAGCTTATCTAAGGAATTTCTTTGAAGGCATTTGTTCAAGATTACTTCCCAACCTACCGCCTTGGTTCTAGGTTCAGATGAGTCTTTGGATGCTCCTTCTCCGTCCGCTCAAACGTATCTTTCTTTGGGTGAACATAACATGTATTCTTTTACGATACTGAGTATAGTAGACTGAACACCAACCGGAGCGTAAAAGCGCGAGTACATTAAGTCGATCAAATAAGACTCAAAAACTAATCACTAAGCAAATCGAAGCTACTAAATCCTCATATCATAAGCTTGACTATGAGTGTCCTACTCTTCCAAGTCGGGTTTCGAATCTTGACCCACGGTTGTAGTTTATATTACAATTTGGATCGGTTGGTTCATGCCGAACAAGAGAAATCCTTTTCTGAAGTTTTGTTGCTATTTGATTGATCGGTGCAGAGCTAGCCGATCGGTGCAGAGCTAGCTGCATGAAATTGCCGCTGAGATCTCGGTGCTCTTGACACTGCCATAGAGCATTGAGACTATCACGAGGCTAGCGATAGAAGTTGAACCTCATGTTTTTCAATCACTGCTACCTATAAAATATAGACTCCGATCGCTCACAAACTTGCCGCCCTCCCCACTAGCTTTTTTCTTTGTTCTTTGCTATTTTGTCCCCTCGAAGGGTGACCGGGTTGGCTCAATGGTTCGTCTATCGGTAGTTTCTGAGATTGTTTCAGCTTAAGATTGTGATTGATCATGTGATATGTAATGTTTTAAGGGTACCACGACTTAAGAAAGGTTGGAGGAACTCTTGTCCCAGTGAATTTCTTCCTACTCTGTTTCCTTCTCTATCAATGGCAGTGGGTCTCATAGCAAACCAGTCGTTCATCTCGCTTGAGTTGGTGTTAAGTGTCTGGTGTTGGTTCCGAGAATGCAAAGAAATCAATGCTTTGAAACATCAATCTTTGAGCAAGGTGGGTTGGTTCGGGTGGGGAAGGAAAAAGGAAATAGCTATAGAAATAGCTTTAGAAAAGCGTTAAGAGAATAGTGTGAACTAAACTATATGTAGAAAGACCCAAATGCGAAACTCTATAATCAAACATCCCTAGCCTCTCTCTCCCTACCCCTCGACCGCTTCGTTGCGAGTGATTCTAGTGTATGCTCAGCTCCTACCAAGCACTAAGCACAAAAGGATGCTGCACTACCTGGATCAGCCCTATTCTAGGTTACCTTCTATCCTCTTCCTCTGCTCTGAGTTTCCAATGGAAAGGAAGTGAGTGGGAATGTACTATTCAATTACCTACCCATCTCAGAACTCACTACATCGAGGTCGAACTCGTGCTTTCGATCTCCTGCTATGCGAAAAACAAGAAAATGTTATATTATAGAAGGAAGCGCGATATAGGAGCATCTAACGCACATTGAGGGAGTTGTTTAGGTCACAGTCGTAGAGACTTTGTTCCATCAGTTTATCCTTATTAGATAGAAAGAAGTTACTAGACTAGAAAAAAAAACATAGATCTTCAAGCTGGGTCTAGAGAGATTGATTCCAAATCTGAAGAGAAAGAAGAAGCGATAATGAATAACAAGGTCAGGCAAGCCTATTTCCATGTAAGGAAGGTCCCAGACCTCTCTGACCTACTGTGAGCTTAGTAACGAAGTATGCCCAGTATAATGATAGGTGGCATAGCGATCCCTCATCGAAGTGATTTGACACCACATCTTGACCAAATCATCCCTACAGAGCATCTTTTCTTTGGAGCGAATTGCTTTTCAGTAGTTAGTGTTAATTGAGCCGTGTATCATGAGTCTTACAGATCTGGCTCTTCACGAGACCTTGTTGGTATGGCTACCATAAGACTGACAATGCGAAGTCATAGGTTGACCTCCTGAGGATTTTTCTTTGACTCCGTCCTTAGAACTTGAAGCTAGCTTTGAAACAAGGGCGGTGGGCTTGGAAGGAAGGACGATAACGACGATATCTACTATTGAAGGAGCGAATGAAAGAGCGGCATGCAAGCATTTTGAATAGAGTGACACTAAAAAGAAGTCAACAAGCAAGAGCGCACCGTTGCGCGCAAGCACGGCATTAAGCCGCCAATGTCACCAAAGCTACTAATATTGGGATCTATACTAATCCAATGCCAAAACATCAAAGGGGACAAGTCACCACTAAGAGACCTATACCGGTACAAACTAATCCAGGACCTTATGCCAGCGTATACACCATCCGAGCTTGCACTGCCACTCGAAGAGAGATGCCTATGAGACCCATAAAATCAAAGAAATAGGTAATTTTAATTCAACACTCCATAGTCACTTTCTTTGTCCCCAGGAATTGAAGTTCCAAAAGCAGATGAAATCACTATTAAACCGGACCTCCTCGCTGCCGCTCAATTCAATACCAGGAAGAGGAAAATTCGGTAGGTTGAAAAGGGTAAGAAGGAAGAATGCATCCGAACGAATGCATCGAAAGATGAAAATGACCCTTTTTTAAATCCCTTCATCACCTACTAGTGAGCCGGAAAGCTTAGGGACACCTCTCCTTCCTCTCTCCCTTATCTTATATAGATAGAGTTGCTTTGCTTTCTAGCAGCCTTTAGCGCTTCTTCTTATTTCCTACTTTCTCTGTCTGCTGCTTTCCCTTCCTCAAATCTTCTTTCTATTGGCACTTCAATCATGCCATAAGATCAATCCCTTACATACCCACTTCACTTAGACTAATGTTTTCATACAAACAAATTAGCATATTCAATCTAAAGCTAAAGGGATTCAAATGAAATCATCATATGATATTTACATCACATTCATCTTTTCATCCAGTTTTTAAAAGCAGAGAGTAGGTTAGCATAGCTTAGTCAAGAATGTCTTCTTTGTACTTGTCATTTTTTTTTCATTCAAGTGATTATAATATCTAAGGTACCCTACACTTGTTTGTGTTGCTTAGAAGAAAAAGAGAAGACAACCCTAAAAACATCTTTAGAAAGTGAACTCTATGCCTTCTGCCACAGCCGGCCATGTGTAAGAAGGGGAAAAGCTCGCAGGTCCATTATTATGCCAGACTTCCCCCAAGAAGGGGTTAAGGCAATCGATAAAGATGGGGTACCCGGATAATGCTCCGCCTACGATAATTGTTTCAAGTGTAAGAACCCTCTATTATGCTTCCTAATCAATAAAGTGGTGAGTCATGGAAATCCTTAATTACATAGTCCCAAATCTAATGTCAACTATGCCTAACTCTATACATGTCCGGGATTCTAAGTGATAAATCTCTTCCTTATAATAGATCTAAACCTTTGGTCTAGGTAGAAGGTCCCTAACCACAATTGAGCCCTAGGTACTAAGATCACCTCAACGCTTCACTCCGTTGCACGCGCAACTAAGCCCCAGCGGAAGTTCATCCCTTAGACCATTCACTCTATTATGACCGCAAAGAACTCGAGGAACGGAGGTAGAATCTATCACGCCGGAGAGGAAAGGGGACGCTCCTGTACCTCTCGACTCACCCTCTCAACCCTCTCCAACCTAGCTTTGTCTAACGCTCGTGGTGTGTCACTCACTCACAAGGTTACCAACAAGAACACTCAACCCTAGTGTCACTCTAGGGGAAATGTTCATACAATCAAGCATTCAAGGTTAGAACTCACAATAAACATCAATTTATTGAAAGCATAATAAAGAGGTTAAAAGAAACAAATACATCCTAGGGTTCACAATACCCGAGTACCCACTAAAGGTTTAGCTCTCCATGGAGCTAAGTACAATAAAAGAAATAGAATGTAAAAGCAATGAATCCATAAAGAAACTCCCTCGATAGTCATGTCAATGGTCTTGTGGAAAGTCCTCAACTCGTTGTCCAAGGATTCCCTCGTCCGGTATAGGATACGCCTCCACGGAAGCTCCCCTACCAGCCTTCCTAAAGAATGACGATGTCGGAGCCGTAGAACCTCTCCAAAATCTTGGCCAATACCTCTCGAAACCCTAGCCGAAGCCCTCTCTCAAGTTGGGGAAAAGATGGAGAAAAGAATACTAAAATCGGGGCTGATTCGGCTTTTAAATAGGGCTAGAATCGGGCGACTACATGGGCGTGGATGCTTCACACGCCTGTGGGGAATTTCCACACGGGCGTGGATAATTTCCACACGCACGTGTGGATCCTCTAAACCTCTTATTTTCTCGGCCGGCTGTGAACAGTGCTGCTATAGTACTTTTTACCGTGTTGCTACAGTACCTTTCTATAGTATCCGACCTGAATAGCTTCCCGAATCCATACTTTCATCGGAGTAGCGCAAACAGGCACACGTTCACGTCGTGGATCACTTGCATCTTCAATGATAGGCACATTGGTGAAGCTCTTGTTCTATGTGCATAAGTCGCAATGCTCGAGTATGGCTACCTTTGTGCCCCTCCAAATGGATGTGCCAACTCGAATACGAGGAGGTTGGCACACACTCTAGCATCACACGTTGACCTATGTCTTCGCGTTTGAACCTTAGCAAGATTTCCTCCAAAATCGGTGTATTGTAATCCACATTGGGTTCTTTCCTTCATACTTGGGCTCACAACCCTACCTGCATAAAAGTAACATAAAAACACACATATTAGTGTAAAAACCTGAGAAAAGTAATGCTCAACATAAAGAATGAACTCTTCGCATTCATATCGCACAAGCACTTATCAAACTCCCCCACAGTTAATCTTTTGCTTGTCCTCAAGCAAAAATTAAAATGTTATGTGCATCAATGAAGAAAATATTGGAAGTGCTTGGCCCTAGGTTCACCAAAGTATACAAAGAGAGCATTCTACAAGTGAGGGAAATTTCAACACTAAATATTAAAAATCGAAACTCTAGATAAAAACTTGAATAAAAAAGGACAACAAACCCGAAATTTTGAAAGTGTGTGGACTCAGTCAAGTCAATCCAAGGTATACTCCTCAAAGCTCTAAGTATAAGAGACATATTTATCCACACAAGTGACAACAATTTCAAAGATGGTAGTAGCTTCACACATCCTCTAAGGTAGCCCTTTCCAAAGCGACCGCTAAGGTGGCTTTCATACTTTCGAGGTGGTAGCTCTTTCTACCATAGTGGTAGCTTTCACTCATCCTATGAGATAGCTCTTTCTCTCATTAGGGCATAGCTAGTATCCGACTTATGAGAGTAGCTTCATACTTCATAGGTGGTAGCTCTTTCCACCCAACAAGCACAAATAAACAATAAAACTATTTTGTTCTTTTTTTTTCGTTTTCCATTTTTTTATTTTTTTTAGAATTTAACACAAGAAACAACTATAACTAGTTCCTTTAACATCGAACTTGAGTTTCCAAAAGAGTTTAAAAAGTGAGTAGTGCACTAAGTGTAAATCGGGCAAAAATTCCTAGAAATTCAAGCAAGAACTAGAGCATGAAAACATTCAATGTTAGAAATTCTCCTAAACTCAAGAATACAATCCTTGCAACTAAGGTGAACCGCCATTGGCTATGTGAGCATATAACAATCAAGAACAATAGAAAAAATGTGTGCACTATGAAACTCCCCCCCCCACACTTAAGTTGTACATTGTCCTCAATGTACACATGCAAGATCACTCAAGATATAAATCAGTCAAAAGCAAATGTGGGAGAAGCAATCAAAATAATACTCCCCTGACTCCTAGTGTTGCATTTGATGAAGCTAATTCCATGGGAGTAGTGTTCCGACGGGTTGAGAGGCTCACACGGCCAAGTGCCTCAGCACCTTGGCCGTGCCCATGACTAAGTCTCAATTCCCAAGAAGACAAGACCATCTGCATGCATACACGAGGGGGTTCAGTGAAACTCAATAATAAAAAAGAACAAAATAACTCGAGTGTATATAAAAATAAAGCAGTGAATACAACTTGATGATGAAAAATAAACATAAACTCAGAAAGAGAATCCTTTCTGAGTAAACAAGTCTCAAATAAAATGCAAGAAAGTAAAAGAAAATGCGGGAAAAACAAAATCAAATGTCAATGTCGCGCTCGGGCGCCAGTGCTGCTACTGCTGCTGGTGAAGCACATGGTGGGTCTACCGGTGCCGGGGAAGGGGATGAGGGTGCCGTGGATGTCGAGGGAGCCTGAGGAGTCCTCGGCCGTAAGACAAATAATGAAGCGACGTCTCGCTCTAAGATCTGCTGTAAGACGTCGAAACGTGCCATGAATTCTATGTACTGAGCGTCTTGCACGGCCCTGATCTCAGAAACCTCTGCCCGTACCGCTCCTAAAGCATTTTCAAGCCTCCCAAAATGATCATGTGTTTGAGATGGTGTAACTGCACGTATGTGGGGGATATGTTCTCCGCCGCTGGAGGCGCCTCAGTCTCTATTGGTGCTGACTGAGGCTCATCACCATTATCCTCGAATGGTATATTCAGCACATAAACACCATTTGGATATTTACGGATCAAACCCATGAGCCTCATTGTCTTTAACCCCAGTGGTGCTGGTATAATTGTCTTCTCGGCTCTGCTGATTGCGTCTCGTAGACCCATCCCCATAATGAGTCTAGTAATGTATGGACCAGAGAAAATGACACCTAGTCTGGGATACTATCCTTGATGCTTCAAATACTCCGCTAAAATGTGCCCCAGATGGACCGGCTCGTTCCCCACCATGGAGTATAAGTACAGAAGTTATTGCTTGTTTATGACGCCCGTGCTATCACCGGGACCATTCACTGACCTGCTTATGATTGCGTGAAGATATCTATAACTAGGTCGAGATAAACATGAGGCCTTAGACACTCCTGGTTCATATCGCCCCTTACCACATAATATTCTGTATGCCTCCGTGGGCGATAAACCCTACATGTCAATTAGAATACTCTCATACTCCTCAGTCTCAGTATACTCCTCATCCTATAAACCAAGTTTAGTAGAAAACTATGTGACGCTCATACTATGATGTTGCCCAAAAGCTCTGAATTGAATAGCGCCGACACTATCAAAATTAGCATAACAATAGTCAAACTCAAATGAAGCAAGCACCTCCAAAGTGAGTGAACGGATAGCAGGGTCATGAATATTTAATATTTTGTGACAACTTCCGACCGATAATAGTTTCTCGACCTCATCAGCCATGCCATCTGCTAGTTGCACCTTTCTGAGTGACCCAACATCCGGGATTCGCGTCTGACCGAACTTAAGTTTCGTTAACCGCTCAAACCGGGCTCGATGCTCAGGAAGTGTGAATTCCATGACTTCCGGCTCAGGGGCAGGCCCTCTAGGACTTTTAGCAACTGCCTTCTTCGATCTCGTGGCCATACCTGCATGTATTAGAAAAGAAAGTCAATTAATTTCTGCAGGAAAATAACAACGCACGGCCGTGTGAAATTCCACACGCCCGTGTACTTTCATGTGGGTTTGAAAAATGCAAGGCCTTTACAGCCGTTCTCCCAGCTATACCCCCATCTCACTCCCAGATCTTCTCAAAAACAAATCATAACCATTTTAGCAAGAAACCGATGTGTATTTTCCATTTAAATCGCATGTAATCAGCTAGACTCAATGGAAGTCAAAGACGAGAAGAAATAAGGTCTTACCGATGAGTTAAAGCAAAACTGCTCTACAATCCGCACAATGCACAATCAATCGACTCAACAATAGCAAGAGGAGGTCAAAAGAATATCAGAAAATGTTCTGTGAGCGACCAAGGATCAGCTGAGGAACAAAGCGTAACTATTGTATTGGGAGAGCAGAGAGTCTTTTAATTCCTGGAGATCCACACGAGCGTGCGGCATAGCCCATGGCCGTGTGCCCTCAAACGAAGATCTCATAGGGGCGGACGCACGCCCCTGTGGTTTCGTTGGATATCCGAGAAAAAATACCAAGTGTTATACACGCCCGTGTAGGAATTCCACACGGGCGTGGACATTCACATGCCCAATTCACAGGGGTAACTGCACGCCCTGTGGAAATACTCTGCAGAGTTTCACACGGGCGTGTGGAAATTACCCACGCCCGTGCATGGTTCATAAGGTCGCCCACAGGGGCGAGTCCACGCCCCTGTGTGCTCTCGGGAAAAACCGCCTAACTCTTCAAAAATTCACATGCCCGTGTAGAAATTACCCACGGCCATGTGACAGTCGCATGGTCGTTCACAGGGGTAGCCACATGCCCCTATGCCTTCTCTGGATGAGCTCGCAGTGCAACCCCACGGGCGTGTGGAAATTTCACACGCCCGTGTGTTTTCTCTAGATGACTTAGAAAAATCTACAGGCTCTGCAGAAAATTTCTGAACATGTTTACACACTGAGAGCCTGCCCTGTTATGCAATTTTTACCACTGAAAAATATGAAATAGAGCTCAGACGACCAAACTTCGCCCATTCCATATGAAAACACACGATGAATACTTAAGGCCAACAAGAAAATTTTAGCATAAGCATCTACAATTCAAGACACCAACACTTAACAAATTATTCATACAAACAAACTAACTAGAGAATAAGAAAACTAGTAAACACTTGGGTTGCCTCCCAAGAAGCGCTTGTTTAATGTCACTAAGCTTGATGTACGTTACCTTACCTCATGGGGGTTCATGGAGGAAAAATACTTCTCTATTGTCACTACAAATCTCTCCGCCATAGTATGGTTTCAGCCTATGTCCATTCACCTTGAATTTGCCCTTCTCCGGATGGTTAATCTCAATGGCTCCATGGGGTTAAACTTTGGTTATGGTATACGGACCAGACCACCTTTATTTGAGTTTCCCCGGAAATAAACGTAGACGAGAGTTGAATAGTAACACCCGATCGCCTGCTTTGAAGTCCTTCGGCATCTTAATATGCTTGTCATGCCACTTCCGAATTCTCTCCTTGTATATCCTTGCATTCTCATATGCCTTCATCCTCCATTCATCTAATTCATTGAGATGTAACATTCATTGCTCTCCAGATTTGCGCAAGTCGAAATTCATCACTTTAATTGCCCAATATGCTTTGTGCTCTAATTCCACCGGTAAATGGCAAGATTTTCTATACACTAAATTAAAGGGAGTGGTCCCTATTGGGGTTTTGTATACTGTTCTATGAGCCCAAAGTGTGTCATCTAATCTTTCAGACCAATCTCGTTTCCCTTGTTCCACTGATTTGGTTAATATTCTCTTGAGCTCTCTGTTTGTGACCTCCATTTGCCCACTCTTTTGCGGTTGGTAAGGAGTAGCTAGATGATGATGAACCCCATAGCACTTTAACACTTTCGCCAATTGTGTATTACAAAAATGGGTTTCCCCGGTCGCTGATGATAATTCTTGGAATTCCAAAGCGAGTAAATAGCTTCTTCAAAAACTTCACCACAGTTCGTGCATCATTAGTTAGAAGAGCTTGGGCTTCCACCCACTTGGAAACATAATCAACTACCACCAGAATGTATTGATTCCCATTGGACTTTGGAAATGGTCCCATAAAATCAATTCCCCAAACATCAAATACCTCACAAAATTGCATGGGGTTTTGAGGCATTTCGTCCCTTTGTGATAAATTTCCAGCCCTTTGACAACTATCACATCGTAAAACGAACTGATGAACATCTTGGAATAAGGTTGGCCAATAGAACCCAGCGGCTAAAACCTTCTCTGCAGTTCGACTTGAAGCATAATGCCCCTCACAATCTTGTAATCTCAACAAATGATCTGCAACCACATTCTCTGTCCCTTTTTATCCTTTATTTCCATGCCAAATTATTGCAATAATAATATCCACTGAATCAATCTCGGCTTTGCATCTGCCTTGTTCATGAGATAACGGAGTGCAGAGTGATCTGTGAACACTGTGACATTAGATAGGATGAGATATGGTCTGAATTTATCAAAAACAAGCACCACTGCTAATAATTCCTTTTCAGTAGTGGTGTAGTTCTCTTGTGCACTTGTGAGAGTCTTGCTCCCACTGCATAATCACTAGCATCACATATTACTTCGAACGGCTCATCCCACTCCGGTGTTGTCAGAATTGGTGTTTGCACTAACTTTTCTTTCAGCATATTAAATGCATTCAGACAGTCATTTCCAAAATCAAAAGGGGTATCCTTCTCCAAGATTTTGGTTAACGGTAGGGAGATCTTTGAAAAGTCCTTAATCAACCTTCTGTAAAAACCTGCATGACCCAAGAAACTGCGGATCCCTTTTACATTTATAGGCGGAGGAAGCTTTTCAATTATCTCAATCTTCGCCTTATCCACCTCCATACCTACCTGGGAAATCTTATGTCCAAGGACAATGCCTTCTTGCACCATAAAGTGACACTTATCCCAGTTGAGGACGAGCTTCGTCTCTTCACATCTCACTAAAACTCTTTCCAAATTATTTAAGCAAGCATCGAAAGATTCCCCGAACACTGAAAAATCTTCCATAAAAACTTCCATAATATCTTTGAGAAAGTCATCAAAAATGGCCGTCATGCAGCTCTGGAATGTTGCAAGAGCGTTACACAGCCCGAAAGGCATTCATCTGTAAGCAAAAGTACCATAAGGGCAAGTAAATGTGGTTTTCTCCTGATCTTCTGGAGCTATTGGGATTTGAAAGTATCCCGACATGCCATCAAGGAAATAGTAGAAATGATGCCCCGCTAGTCATTCCAACATTTGGTCAATAAATGGCAAAGGAAAGTGATCTTTCCGAGTGACGCCATTCAGTCTCCTATAGTCAATGCAAACTCACCAACCAGTAACTGTCCTAGTGTGGATTAACTTATTCTTTTCATTCTTCACTACTGTCATTCCTCCTTTTTTCGGGACAACTTGGGTTGGGCTCATGCACTTGCTATCTGATATGGGATAGATGATTCCCGCATCCAAAAGTTTTATTACTTCGGTCTTGACAACTTCCTTCATATTCGGGTTCAATCTTCACTGAGGTTGGATCACAGATTTGTGGTCATCCTCCATTAGGATCTTATGAGTGCAGAATGATAGGTTTATACCCCTAATGTCGGAGATCTTCCATGCAATAGCTGATTTGTGCTTTTTCAACATGCTAATAAGCTTATCCTTTTGCTCCGCAGACATGTTTGAAGCTACAATCACAGGGAGTTTAGAGTCCTCCATTAAGAATGCATACTCCAAATGTGTTGGAAGAGTTTTAAGCTCGAGTTCTGGTGGTTCAACAATTGATGGGTGTAAGCCGCCCTCCTTCAATTTATCAATCTCCTCGAAATCATTTGCCTCATGTTCACAGTTATTCTCCTCCTCTTCTAACTGGGTACCTATCTCTTTACAATCTGCAATAGATATCAATGTGTCCATTCCACATAGTTCTACATTTGAAATAGCAACCCCAACTGAAAAGAGTTCCTGCCTCTGGTCTTGATAGGAAGAATGAAACTGAGCAAGTATTCCTTCTACACTTTCCTCCAACTGGTCACTCATTGACGCCGATGTGGATTCCTCAAACTGCTTTATCACATTATCTAATTCACTATTTTGCCATTGAATCCTGGCGATGTACTCTTCAACCGATTCTTCTACTGGCTGTTGAGTTGTACACTGCTCATGATGAGAATAACACAGCATGTTATGCCATGCAATTGTTTGAACTTTTTGCTCCACGTGTTCAACCATTCTCATGATAGTGTCAAATGATTCAAACAAGTTAATCATTTCCTACAATAAAAAGAATAAGGAAAAGTCAGAACAATTATAGAATAAGAAGATAGGAAATAGAATATATGGTGAAATAGCTAAGAAAACAAAGTGCAAAGTATCTTTAAACGCCTAGCTCCCCGGCAATGGCGCCAAAAACTTGACAAGGTTCCCTTGCACATATCCCGCAAGTGCATGGGTTTGTCGAAGTAATAATCCCGGGTGAGCGGGTATCGAATCCACAGGGAGTAGGGAATAAAAATACTTAATTCGATTCTTAGCTATGTAAAGATCAATGATAATGAGTGTGACAATGATTCAATTCTCAAAAGTAAAAGCAACATGTAAGAGAGCAAAGTAAAGAAGGGGGTAAGGCAATCGATAAAGATGGGGTACCCGGATAATTCTCCACCTAGGATAATTGTTTCAAGTGCAAGAATCCTCTATTATCCTTCCTAATCAATGCAGTAGTGAGTTGTGGAAATCTTTAATTACATAGTCCCAAATCTAAGGTCAACTATGCCTAACTCTATACATGTCCCGGAGGAGAAATCGAACAATCTCAACAACTCACACTCGCATAGAGTTGCAATGAGTTCTAGAGATTCCAAGTGATAAATCTCTTCCTTATAATAGACCTAACCCTTTGGTCCAGGTGGAAGGTCCCTAACCACAATTGAGCCGTAGATACTAAGATCACCTCAACGCTTCACTCCGTTGCACGCGCAACTAAGCCCCAGTGGAAGTTCATCCCTTAGACCATTCACTCTATTACGACCGCAAAGAACTCGAGGAACGGTGGTAGAATCTATCACGCCTGAGGGGAAAGGGGAGCTCCTGTACCTCTCGAGTCACCCTCTCAACCCTCTCCAACCTAGCTTTGTCTAACGCGTATGGTGTGTCACTCACTCACAAGGTTATGAACAAGAACTCTCAACCCTAGTGTCACTCTAGGGGGAATGTTCATACAGTCAAGCATTCAAGGTTGGAACACACAATAAACATCAATTTATTGAAAGCATAATAAAGAGGTTCAAAGAAAAAAATACATCCTAGGGTTCAAAATACCCGAGTACCCACTAGGGTTTTAGCTCTCCATGGAGCTAAGTACAATCAAAGAAATAGAATGCAAAAGCAATGAATCCAAAAAGAAACCCTCTCGATAGTCATGTCGATGGTCTTGTGGAAAGTCCTCTACTCGTCGTCCAAGGATTCCCTCGTCCGGTATAGGATACGCCTCCACGGAAGCTCCCCTAACAACCTTCTTCCTAAGGAATGACGATGTCGGAGTCATAGAACCTCTCCAAAACCTTGGCCAATACCCCTTAAAACCTTAGCCGAAGCCCTCTCTCAAGTTGGGGAAAATATGGAGAAAAGAATACTAAAATTGGGCTGATTTGGCTATTAAATAGGGCTGGAATCCGGCGACTACACGGGCGTGGATGCTTCACGCGCCCGTGGGGAATTTCCACACGGGCGTGGATAATTTCCACACACCCGTATGGATCCTCTAAACTCTTATTTTCTCGCCCGGCTGTGAACAGTGCTGCTATAGTACTTTCTATCGTGATGCTACAGTGCCCTGCTACAGTATCCGGCCTGAATAGCTTCCTGAATCCATACTTTCATCGGAGTAGCGCAAACAGGCACACGTTCACGTCGTGGATCACTTGCATCTTCAATGATAGGCACATTGGTGAAGCTCTTGTTCTATGTGAATAAGTCGGAATGCTCGAGTGTGGCTACCTTTGTGCCCCTCCAAATGGATGTGCCAACTCGAATATGAGGAGGTTGGCACACACTCTAGCATCTCACGTCGACCTATGTCTTCGCGTTTGAACCTTAGCAAGATTTCCTCCAAAATCGGTGTATTTGTAATCCACATTGGCTTCTCTCCTTCATACTTGGCCTCACAACCCTACCTGCATAAAAGTAACATAAAAACACACATATTAGTGTAAAAACCTGAGAAAAGTAATGCTCAACATAAAGAATGAATGCTTCACATTCATATCGCACAAGCACTTATCAAACTCCCCCATACTTAAGCTTTTGCTTGTCCTCAAGCAAAAATTAAAATGTTATGTGCATCAATGAAGAAAATATTGGAAGTGCTTGGCCTTAGGTTCACCAAATTATACAAAGAGAGCATTCTACAAGTGAGGGAAATTTCAACAATAAATATGAAAAATCAAAACTCTAGATAAAAACTTGAATAAAAAAGGACAACAAACCCGAAATTGTGAATGTGTGTGGACTTACTCAAGTCAACCCAAGGTTCCTTTCGCATTCTTTTTCGTTTTACATTTTTTGTTTAGAATTTAACAATAAAACAACTATAACTAGTTCCTTTAACATCGAACTTGAGTTTCCAACAGAGTCTAAAAAGTGAGTAGTGCACTAAGTGTAAATCGGGTGGCTTCTCAAAAATCACTCTACTGGTTATGGTCTCTTGAAGAGACGGAGTCTGACCTTTAGAACTTTCTCTGCTTTCTCCCATTACTGATTGTCCTTTAGCACGAGAGCCTTGGATCGTAATCAGGGTTGTGTCACTAATAAAAAAAAACCAGGGTCCCTGCTCACCTCTGATCCGTCTGTTGGCCCAAGATCAGAATCAACCTCTGCAATCTTTGCAACTGGAGAAGAGTCATTTTATTCCACATCCTCATCCATTTCCTTGGGTTGATTCTCCTTTGGACCAAAGACCCTTGGTAAGACGTAGTTTACCGCCACCTTTGGAGGAAGACTCCCAAACTTGTGGACTACCTTATTTAATAGATCATCATCCCCATCATTTGAATCTTCCTTCCTGTCAAAGCAAAGCGCAGTCTTTCTTCTAATTTAAAAGTTTCAGAGTCTTTCATATCTACATCCTGGGTCTATTGTTTCTCTGGCTTCTTTTCCCGAGGCTGTTCCTTAGCGTCGATGTTTTGCGACTTTCCAATCATCCCCGTTGGCTCAGAGTACTCAACCTTCATTCTCCGAGCTATCAAATTCCTCCTTTGCCATCTTTGCTTCTTACTCCATGTCATTTGATCTCGTGGAACTGATTTTGGAGCCGGGAATTTAGGAGCATTTTTTGGTCTGTGCTCAAACCATTGACCCACTGGAGTATTTGGTGGCTTGAATTTGGGGTCACCTCTGAACTGAGCTTGACTCATCATTATTTGAACCACGTTTGCCAGGAGGGTGAAGGTGACTCCTTTTTGATCACTTGCTGTCTGGAGTGGTATGTCCCCAAGCCCTTTCCATTTGTTTTCATCCAGGGGCATCTGTACATCCTCTACTTGACACTGGTAACTGGGGTACCATGGCTTCAGAACACCTTTACCCGGAGGGAGCTGTAGAGGATTCGAAACGAAGGATGGAAACCTCCTGGCTTTGACCATTAGATGGACTGATGTCCTAACTCATGATGAGACTCTCTCCCCTGCTTCAGTTTCCCAATCAAACCCGCCCAGGCGATATCCATAGGCCTGGGCAGAGGGGAAATAGGTGGCCAATCCTTCCGAACTTGGCTTATATATATGAATGAATTCCCTTCATCGTCATGATCAGGAGAACTCTTCTCTTTGACCTGCTCAAACAAAGGTTGGATCGGATCACATACCACCCAAACAAAGTTTTGAGCTTCATCGATCGAACGCACAAATTTACCATGGCAAACCTTCCTTACCCACCTTTAACCTATATTGACTTAGAAAAGAAAGGGGAATGACCTGGGCACTACGGTGAGATGTGAAAACACCTGATCCCATTCTGACCTCGATATGTGGACTGCCTTCAGTGCCATATCTCTTGTTAGGTACACATAGTATGGTCACCCGATAAATAAAGTAGTGCCATTCGTTCTTTCTTCTAGCTTCTCTCCTTTCACCGACATCATCTCTCGTTAGGGACACTAAATTTAACTCTGCTCCGGATGGGTACAACATCAAGCAGAACCCTAACTTCGATCGCCTTCCATTACCGAAGGGTGGATGAATCACGCCCGTTCTCATGTAGATAGGCTAATTCAAAGTTGTCCATTAATGCAAAAGAATTTGGGAGCTAGGCTCGCTCTTGAGAGTCAGAGTGGTTAGAAATGAGGATTCACTATAATAATGGATGGAATAGGAATAAAGACTTTCAGGCTGTGACCTATAAAAAAGGTGCGGATTGTTTGAAGGGTATTGTTAGGCGAGCGTTGAGTGAGTTTCGAGTTTCATAATTCCTATTTTGACAATAACGACAAGGGGTACCATCTATCGTGGTATTTGAATCAAGGCTTGTTCGTTTAGGTTGATGGCGAAGGTTGACTTCCTGTCTGACTTCACGAAATAGCGCTATTCAAAGCACTTTGACCGTATAGCTGAGTTTATGAGGAGTTAGCCATTCCAACATGATAAATACGAGAGGAAGTACTTTCAATGCTTGGCTACCCAGCTCTAGTAAAATATTAATTATTCCCGCGATTGGTTAAGTCAAGTCAAACTTTCTGGGATCAAGGCATGATTATCAGTTCCTTTCTTTAGGTTACATAATTTTTTTCTAGGCATTCGGTCGATTCCTTCTCATTTTTAGTCCCTCTACCAGCTTTCCTAGGTTTAGGCCCGAGCCCGTCGGTTCTTCTCTTTGCTACATTACGACGGGTGATCTTATTCAGTAGGTAGTGGTGCTAGGGAGAGTGAATCTTCGCTAGTTAGGCGAAAGTGCGGGGGAGCTTCGAGCACTTTATCGCTAGGGTTCAGGGGTGGAGGACCGATCACGGGAGAGGAAGATTTATTGAATACTGATATCTATCACTTAACCATTCGAGTATACTGGAAAAGAGCAACACTTATTGCTTGAAAGCATCTTTCTCGCTAACCTCACGGCTTTCCTTTTACGGCATATGAGGGCTGACCTCTTCTCTAACTCTAAAGTGGAATGAAAGTTTCACTCCTATGGCTAGGAAACGAACCAACCGGGAGACCAAAAAGGGGAATGAAATGGATAAATGATTGGAATGATTGAGGAAAGAAGGAGAATGGTGGCCCCTTTCGCCAAGGGGACATTATCGGAGAACAATATCAGGGACAGGCTTCGAAGGTTCTTCCATATTTTTATATATATAGATAGATATTTCGATGGAGATCTATATATTTTTCTATAGATAGATCCATATTGAGTTTAGAAATTTCTATTGATCCTGTTTCAAGATCTATGAATAAGAGAGATAAAAAAATATTCATAGAAAAGAAAAAGATATGAATAGATAGGGCTGAGCCGATAGCTAGAGCTGGAGTGCGATGATGGGCAAGAGAGCGAAAAAAACCAACCTTCGGGAAAAAGTGACCTCCGGCTCATCTACGACTTCCTTCCCTTCCCGTAGCTCAAGTGACTCCCTTCCTTTTTTTTCCCAGAAGGGAGTTGCCTGACCACAATGAATCCTGCCCTCCTATCTTTCTTTCTCATTGGACCCATGCACGGGGACGCCCCTATGAATTTAATGATTTCAGGGCCCCGGGAGGAAACTTCGGAAAGAAAGACTACTGGTTGTCTGGTTGTCACCCTTAAGGTGGCCGGGTGGGCCTCGGTTCAATCTTGCTGATTCCACCTAGAATAGACATGGCTCAATAGAAGGTGTAAGGTCAAGTGTTCTTAAAACAAAACTATCAGTGCATTTCGGAGCACGGTCTTCCATTAGGTCCTTTACGGACGATGAAAGCCTCTTAGCTATAGTCTACAATCCGCCTTCGGTGGTTCTTTCCTTTTGGCTCAGCAGAGCTGAGCTGGGTTCCATTGTACTCTGTAGGAAATGCATAGAATAGGAAGTCCATGCAGCAAACCGAGGCCGTGTGTGCGCTGTACCGCTGACGAATAAGAGAATAGGTAGCCCAACCCCAGGCAGAGTTTGTGAGCCATGTAATAGGCGACCATTTTACGCAGTTCAGGGGGCACTTGAGTAACCCACCGGTGCCCGGTAGCGTCTTTACCCCTATCCAATTTTTGGGCCAATTCCACCTTCGTACTACCAAAAAATTAGATTCTTGCTGAATCCGAGTTTGCTGCTCCAACCATTACAAAACTAATACCTATTCTGTTTAGTACTTCAGGTGCTTCTCTAGCATATAATGTAAATCCCGTAGTGGATCAATTCCTACGAGCCATTCAAAATAGTACTTTTTGTAATTGACTCTATTGCTTCTTCAATAAACACTGGTTCTTCGATAAAGTTTTGAATGACTTTCTAGTCAGATCGTTCCTATGTTTCAGATATTCAGTCTCATTCAAAGCTTTAGACAAGGGTGCTATTGAGATATTGGGCCCTTATCGTATCTCGTACACATCCCAACGATTGGCCGAGTGAATAAGTCAAAGAAAGATATTCAATCACAGTTTGATCCATCCCGGTAAAAATCTATTATAGAATTTGGACTGCTTTTGGTTACATTTATAGCAGTGCTCTTGGTCTGTCTGTCTCTGCCCCTCTTCTTTGTTTCTATGCTGTGCTGCGAGACTTTCTACGCTTTTGTTCTCTTGGTTGGTATTCTCTATTCCTCATCTTCTATTTCTTTTTCTCTTTAGCTAACACATGCTTTCCAAGCAACTACCCCCGTTGTCTGCTTTTCTTGGTAAACAAACGGTCTCACGTAGCCCATGCGTCTGAATTTCTGGATAGTATGAAAGATACATCGATTGTAAAGGATTGAGTAGAGTAGGATGATTTGAAGAGATAGTTCTCTTAAGTCACTATAATATACAATATTATTAAAGAAAGAAGTTCTAAGAAAAGAAATATGCGTAGTCCGAAGAATGAAGAAAGAACAATAGAGCAGTGTTCATTCAGAAAGAAAATTGTGTAGTGCTTTAAGAATACGAGAATCTATACTCAATTTGACGAGTGATCAAGCCCTTGTCAACATCCCGACGGTAAAACTTCTTCCAAACTTGACTTGAGGAGTTAGCTTCTACCAAACCCTGTCACCAACCTTGAACTCCAAGGGCCTCCTCCCTTGGTCAGCATACTTCTTCATTTCATCCTGCGAGAAGCTTTTGAAAGCACCTCTTCTTACTTCCTTTCTTGGAGGTGAGATTCGAACCCTTCCACGACCATCTTACGCGATGATGATGACTGGGGGCTACCCATACGAGAACTGGGCCACATCAAGTTAACTTAACCAGTTCCTCTGTGAAGTAGACACATAGTGAAGGAGATACTCCTACAGCAAACCATTGATCCTCTCGGTTTGCCTGCCGGGATTGCCAAGGCCTTTCCAGGACAAGTAAAGGCTGAAGAAGACCAGCTTCGCGTCTTTCCTCAGACTTGTCTTACTAGCACAACTTCACTAGGCTTCAATGTCCTCACCCATATCGGGACAATAATTATGCCGAGATAACAATGCCTTCATTCTCAAGGCACTCTGCCTGCTACTGCCTGGGCCTGGGAGTTGATTGCCTTGACACGGCTGGTGTGAGCGCCAATGCTCAACCCAAACCGTGCAATGGTTGCCTCTCGAATGAAATTATGTGTGGCTCCAGTGTCCACCATGGCCTTGGCTTCCCTGCCATTCAAGGTCAGTGGCACATAAAGAAGAGAATGACAAGGGATACCTTTCACTGCCCGTTGAGTCCCCAACAATTACAGTGGATTGATCCGGCTTCGAGTCACTGTCGCCCTCAGTGACCAATGTACCTAGCTTTTCCCTCATCCCACGAGCTGAAGGTAGTCCGACCAGCCTGAGCATCATCAGCCTGCTGAGTTCTCCACAAAAGCTTTGTATCGCCAGTAAAGTACATCTCCACCAAGGGTACTTACTCGACTTAAGCTTTCTTTCTTCAGGTCTCATGACCTTTGCTGCAACTACTTCTTTGGAAAGGTTGTCCTTGTTCTTCTTCTCCTTGTTTTTCATTGTTTTTCATTCAAAAGTTCAAGCAAGAAATTCAAAGCTCAAAAAGAGTACTCTGTAGAGAATGAATGCGAGTCAAGCAAAGCCTTGGAATTCTTCAGACTAAGGAAAGAAGGCGTAAACTAACTATCGGAAGCTAAGAGCACTTGTCTCAAGAGTAGAAGAACTAGAAACTTGAAGAGCTTTCCTCAAGAACCCAGGAGTCCTACATCATCCGGATAATCGACTGAGCCACATTCGAGCCTCTAGCACTTCAGTCCCTACAAACTGAGTTTATCCACTACAGCATGATAGCTTTTCCCTCTTCTTGTAGGATTCATCCATTAGACCTTCTACCTGATCCATTAAACAGAACTAGTGCAGAACAAAAGAAGGCAAGAACTTTGTAAGCCCATTTTAAAGCAAAGAAATAAAGTACTTTGCTTAGAGCACTAGACCTTCTCTCTTTCTGGATTGATTCCCACTCATTGACTGATAGCTGGCTTGGTCGATGAGACCTATTGTCTTATTATCTTGGCTCACTTCACTACTTCGGAGAATGGACTTTTCCCCTTTCTGGTTTGCAAACGCTCTAACCCATTGGGAAGCTCCATCCAAATTCTAGTTGTTGTGAGCACTTCCCCAGAGGCAGAGTCTGAATCGAGCAATGAAGTCTTGGGTCCTTTGTCTAAGGGCCCTTTAGTTCCACTAGCCTTAATGCACTTTTCAGAGTTGCCAAGATGGCGTTGGTGGTTTCGTTTTATCATAAATAAATAGAAAGAAAGCGCTATTTTTCAAATTTTTAAAGAGCCTTAGCTATATGCTTAACATATGCAAAAAGCCCACTTACTCGCCTCTGAAATTAATTAGTATTATATTTAGTAAATTAGTAAAGCAGATTTCTCCCTTGACTCTATCATCGTGTTTCTTTATTCAAGTATGGAATTATCTCCCAGAGCTGCGAAACTCACGACTCTATTAGAAAGTAGAATGACCAACTTTTACACGAATTTTCAAGTGGATGAGATTGGTCGGGTGGTCTCAGTTGGAGATGGGATTGCACATGTTTATGGATTGAATGAGATTCAAGATGGAAAAATGGTGGAATTTGCCAGCGGTGTGAAAGGAATAGACTTGAATCTTGAGAATGAGAATGTAGGTATTGTTGTCGTTGGTAGTGATACCGCTATTAAAGAAGGAGATCTTGTCAAACGCACTAGATCTATTGTTGATGTTCCTGCTGGAAAGGCCATGTTAGGCCGTGTGGTCGACGCGTTGGGAGTACCTATTGATGTAAGAGGGGCTCTAAGCGATCACGAACGAAGATGTGTCGAACTAAAAGCCCCAAGGATTATTGAACTTAAATCTGTGCATGAACCTATGCAAACAGGCTTAAAAGTAGTGGATAGCCTGGTTCATATAGGCCGTGGTCAACGAGAACTTATAATCGGGGACAGACAAACTTAAAAAATAGCTATAGCTATCGATACTATATTAAACCAAAAGCAAATGAACTCAAGGGGCACCTCTCAGAGTGAGACATTGTATTGTGTCTATGTAGCGATTGGATAGAAACGCTCGACTATGGCACAATTAGTTCAAATTCTTCCAGAAGCGAATGCTTTGGAATATTCCATTTTTGTAGTAGCCACCGCTTTGGATCCTGCTCCTCTGCAATTTCTGGCCCCATATTCTGGGTGTGCCATGGCGGAATATTTCTGCGATAATGAAATGCACGCATTAATAATATATGATGATCTTAGTAAATAGGAGGTGGCATATCGACAAATGTCATTATTGTTACGCCAACCACCAGGCCGTGAGGCTTTCCTAGGGGATGTTTTCTATTTACATTCCCGTCTCTTAGAAAGAGCCACTCAACAATCAGACCAGATAGGTATAGGTAGCTCGACTACGTTACCCGTCATTGAAACACAAGCTAGAGACATATCGGCCTATATCCCCACCAATGTGATCCCTATTACAGATGGACAAATCTGTTCAGAAATAAAGCTCTTTTATCGCGGAATTAGACCAGCTATTAACGTTGCCTTATCTGTCAGTCGCATTTGGTCTGTCGCTAGTTGAGAACTATGAAACAAGTCCGCGGTAGTTCAAAACTAGAATTGGCACAATATCGCGAAGTGGCCGCCTTCGCTCAATTTGGATCAGACCTTGATGCTGCGACTTAGGCATTACGCAATAGAGGTGCAAGGCTGACAGAAGTGCCCAAACAACCACAATATTCACCACTTCCAATTGAAAAACAAATTGTAGTGATTTATGCAGCTGTCAAGGGATTCTGTGATTGAATGCCACTAGACAGAATTTCTTAATATGAGAGAGCCATTCCAAGTAGTATAGATCCCGAATTACTAAAGTCTTTCTTAGAAAAAGGTGGGTTAACTAACGAAAAAAAGATGGAACCAGATGCTTCTTTAAAAGAAAGCGCTTTGCCTTACCTATGATGCAAGAAAGATAGGAAGAATTTCATTGACAACAAAAAAACATGATGAGCGTAGCGTACTTCTTAAAGGTTTATAGGTAGGGGCGTGCTACGGCTTTCTCATTCTTGTACTACACCAACCTCTCGATATGCCCGAGAAAAAAGGAATGTGGGAAATCGACTATTTCCCCGGGTGTCTTAGAACCCCATCTAGGGCACATCCGTATTGCCAAGTTGTTGGGACATACAAGTGCTATATATATATTCTTATAAAAATATAAAAAATTCTTTCTTTTATTTGTCTTATCCTTACTTTAAGAAGTAAGTGATTAGGAAATTAGTGTATGGTATGAACAAATCAAAGGACTTTGAATTTATCCATTGACTTCTCTCTTTACCCACCAAAGGCCTTAGCATATGTTCCGCCATGGGTTTGCACCTTTTTCTGGGGTAGCAGCCGGCCTCCTACTCTCTTATGCAGCATTTATTAGCTTAGTGGGTGGACCGTGCAATAAGCCTCTCTCGACCCTCTGACACGTCCGAATATGCGTGAGTGAATCGCAAGTGTACGAGTGTCGAAGTAATAATTAACCGGTGAGTCGGGTAGTCGAATCCACAGGGAACGGAAGTACTAGTAATAACCACTTCTCAATTATCTAGTCGGAATCAGTTAATATAATGGAGTGAACTAATTGCAAGCAAAGCAAACAAGTATGCAAGAAATAAAGTAGAAGAGTCTCAATCACTAAGGATGAGGTATTCGGGCAATGATCCCCCTAAGATCTTCTTTAAAGCTCAAGATTCACTAAATGCTCTAGAATCGAGTCTAATGAGTCGAGGTAGTCCAACGATAACCAATCCTTGTCTCCAAGCAAAAGGCACTAGTCCCCTACAAGGTCCCGGTGGAGAAATCGACCAATCTCAACACTTCACACCCCATATGACCGCAATATGCTTTAAGGAAACCTAAGAGTGAAACCGATTCCTAAATGTAGATCCAACCCTAATTCCCGGCGAAGGATCCTAACCCCCTACAAGGTCCCGGCGGAGAAATCGAGCAATCTCACGCCTCACACCAAATATGGTTGCAAAGAGAATATGGAATACGGAGATAGGAAACACTCAATCGAAAGGGAAAGGGGACATTCCTCCATCTCAAGGCTCACCCTCTCAACCCTCTTTAATCTTGGAAATCTAACTCTAATGGAGACCTCACACATTAAAGTATTAAATCATGCAATGTAAATCAACCACAAGGATTAACAACACTAGCAAAGCAATTAAATCACAAGATTAAAAACTCAAGACAACTCGGATTAACTAGAAACATTAAGAGAATCAATCCAAAAATATAAATCTTAGGGTTCACATGCCCAAATACCTACTAGGGTTTAGCCCTTCATGGGCCTAGTTACAAAAACAATAATGAATACAATGAAAAAGCAATAAAACCCATAGAGAAAAACCCCCTCGACTCAGCTGGATTGGCCTTGATTGGTAGTTCTATGTCTTGAAGGATTCCTCTCCGAAGCTAGGTTGCCAATGGCTCCCCAAAATGCTATGACGTCGAAGGAATCTATCAAAGTTGGTGAAGAACTCCCTATCAATCGGGCGAAGACATTCTCCTCAAACCCTAGCCGTCTTTCTCTCAATGTCTATGCTCAAAGCTCCATAAAAAGTCCCTTTTAGAATCGGCCAAAAGGTGTATTTATAGCCTCAAAACGCGTCAGTCACGTGCCCCCACGCGCCCGCGTGGATTTTCCACGCGCCCGCGTGGGCTGCAGGAATTTCCACGCGGTCGCGCGGAATTTCCGCGCGGGCGCGTGACGATGAATTCCGCTACGAGTATTCCCTGCTGCACAGCGATAAACATTCTCCTCTTAAGGCCACACGATCGGGCACACGATCATATGGTAGGCTATCCGGCTTTTCCTTCATCAATGCGTCTTGAAAGGTCTTGAAATCTTTTACAAAGAGGAGGGATGTGGAGACATGGCTGCCTTTGTGCCCTTCCATTAATAACTTGGCTTGCAAAACTATGGAAGTTGGCACACATCTCCTCATACACGAACTCCTCTTGTGTCTTCCAACTTGATTTGTACAAGAACTCCCAATATTATGCCATAATAGCCTATCTTCGCTCCCTTTTGAATTCCCAATGCCTTCACAACCTACATGCATAAAAGAACACCCAATACACGAAATGAGACATAAACCGTATAAAAATATGATGCTCAATGTATGTAAAACATGCATAAAAACATGTTCACTCAAGCACTTATCACCCTCCCTTTCACATACGTCTTTATGAAAGCCTCTCGCCTTTCGAGATCCGGTCCATCATCCACTCAGTCAGATCTTCTTGTTTGCCCGCTTTTATTAGGCTTCCTTTAACATCTTTTATCGGCATTTCGTGCTTGCATCCCTGTAGAATTCGACCTTTTATCAGCTGGGCTCGTTGGGTAGTGTAGTTGTTGTAAGGTTCGAGGCTCGTGAAAGGTGATAAAAAAAGCTCTTCGACAATGGAAATGAGAAAATCGAGTCCAAAAATAAACCAAGTGAATATGGACTTAAAAGGCTTTAACAAAAATGAAAATGTAGTTGTGGATGGAGTGAATGAAAGTAATCCGGTTCAATCAAGTTTGTTGAGTAAAAGGATGGAACTCTTAAGTCTTTTCTTTTTTATCTTCTTTAAGTCTTCCCAATTGCCAATTAGGGAGATAAGATTGTAACCAAGGCTATCTTTCTCGCATGTCTCTATAAAGTGAAAGTTGAATTCATCCTTTGTTTTTTCCTTTCCATTTGGTCGGATCTCTTCCGCTTTCATCTATTTTGTCCGGATCCGAATAATAAATAAAAAAATCCAAGCCATTTCATGAATAAAAAGTGACCAATTAACCAACCAACAAAAACTACTTGTTAAAAATAACATCTTGTGATGCCTGTTTGAGTTCATAAAGAGCCCTCTAAAAGTGGAAGACTTTGGATCTTGTGAATCAACAAAGCCCGGTGGCTGAGCTTACCTTAATTTGTCCCTTCCACCACTTTCTTTATTCGATAAGCACAATATTGGGCAGGCAATCCAGTCCAAAGTTTTAGTCGGGGGGCTGCCATTTCTTCTCCCTGCACGAGTGATCACCGAAGACATCTCCTTGAAGTCGAGTCCCATACATATGTGGACTCAGTGCGGAAAGGAACTAACTCCCATGATTGGTTGGGTTCACCAAGGGGGAAGGAAGACGAATGACATCTTAGCACTTTTCCACACTTTCTTTAAAGTAAAGTACTTTCTGTTTAGTCAATGTTCCAGTTGAGTCAAGGGGGTGGCTAGGTGATCCAACATTCCTTTCCCAACCATGCTTAGAATCCTTTATTGGGGTCTCTCTATCCATTGACTTCCCATCTCATCAACCCTTATTTCTTTCGTTGAAACTTTTTTTTAATATGAAATTCTACACAGGTTCGCGGACTGCCCTTCATTCTATGTACACGAAGACAGGCTAGCGAAGGGACGAATAGAAGTGATCGACGGCCAAAAAGATAGGCTTTGATTGCATTGGACCCTTTTCAATCAAGGTCAGTCCCTGAAGGAATAGTTCCTTGCTTCAAAATCCCTGGCTTAAACACTGGAAGTTTATTCTTAGAGGTCTCATCACTGGAGTGGATTTTTCAAATCTAGGCGGGACTCAGGGTCTCCTGTTTGTGACCCTAATTTCCACTAACTCGAATGCTTCATAGGCATGTATAATAAAAAAATCCCTTTTGGCCCTTGCTCGACACAGTCCAAAGTATGATGCCGATCTCTTAGGATGGACCGGGTTTATTAGCGAGTAAAGAGAGCTTAGCCCTACCCTTTCGAAATTTCCCTTATTGGTTGGTCGACTCCCTTACCACACCGCAATCATACTTCGTGATTACCACGCGAATTGAGACCTATGTCGGCCTGATATGCATGCTTAGGATGGGAAAGAGCTTTATAATCAACTCTGCTAACCTCAAAGTTGCCAATTGAGGAAGGGTTGTTCCGGCTTTCTAGCCAACAGGTGCCAATTCGAATCAAGCTTTTGCAATGAAGTTAGCTCTCTTCTCCCTCGCCACGGGTCTCGCTAACTCCGGATCTGCTGGCTCTTTTGACTTTAGATTTCATTGGCTTTTCTTTTCGAGGCTCTCTTGACTGAGAGAAGAGAGAAAGGTGTCTTGTCCTCGAAAAACTCTCATTTCACCTTAGCAAGATAGGCCATAGAGCAACTTTTGAAGTTCATGATAGCCCCTAGACGCACACCAATCCGGGCGCCTTGCTACTCCAACCGCCGTATCCATTACCTATGTTTCCCTATGGCCTTCTCCTTTTGGTCGAGCCAGTTAGCTACTGCTGCCCTAGTTGAGCTATACGGAAAGCTCCTCTGCTATGACCTCCTTGCACTCAACTGGTTTGGCATAGGGGGGTAAGCACACTCAAGATATAAGGGGGAAGCTTTCCGGGTTATCATTCCCCTGGGCCTTCCAAGCGCATTTCTCGAGGCTCGCCCCTTTTTGTTCCTCCTCGTCCTCTTCGAGCAAGGATTTATGGTCTAATTCTTCTTAAGTTAAGGTTTGATTTACATACGGGATTTCAAAACATAAGGCTTCCTACTTCATGATCATATCTCCCCTATCCTCAAGTAAGTACGGGTCCTCTCGTGGCTTCTTTTTGCCATATTTATAGCTTATAGGTTCCGGGCCCCCTTGTGCCCCGACGACCTCTCCCTATCGATTTAGTATGTTCTTTTCGACTCAAAGGGCTAGCTCTCAAAAAAAGTAGGAAGTGTTTATTATTTTCTTGGGCGCGGTCCTTTCCCTCTTCCCATACTTTCTAGGCACTCTTACGTCCGACTGTTAACTCGGGGGATTTTTGGTTGGCGATCTCATCTTCTCTCGGATGTATTGACACAACCCACACCCCTTGACTCCATAGGAGACCGAACTTTACTCCCCGTGGAAACAAGCAGCCCGTGAAGTTCAACAACCCGAATAAAAATAAAGAACCTTCCTTTGAAGCCCTCACGATCACTTCCATGGAAGGAAGATAAAAAAATAAACCACCAAGAGAAAACAAAGGATGATTGATATGCCGACTCCTACTCTTAACCATGGGTGGAACCCAAATTCATATTCCCACTTCCCAAAGCCAAACCTCTCGAAAAGAAAGAAAGACTATGATAGGGGTTGAAAAAGACAAAAAAGGTGTGAAGGTGGCTCAGGGGAAGACGGACTTCATCCATATTGCGGTAGAATGGAGCAAGGGAGTGAACTCTGAGATGATTAATTTGCCGAGACCACACAAACAAAGCAGTTTCTCTCACAGAGATAACTATATAGAATCAAATTGGGAACCGGGATGAAGACCTCATCAACCCGAAACCAAAAGGAGACGAGTCTCACATCGAAAGAGGATTCCGTAAAAACCCTGTAGACAGATTCAATTTCGTGAGCCATCTCCATACCCATAACGCCTTATATTCGGCTACGTTGTTGGAGCATGACTCAGTTAATGAGAAGGAGTGTGGTATCATGCCTTTCGGGGGTTATGAATATAATAATACCGACCCCAGAAGTCAACTCCTCATTGGAATTGGTACGCGTTGCACCGTCGAAGTACATTTCCCATCTATCACGGGGATGTTCGGGAAAAGTCAAAATATGGAAGACTGGTTCATCTGGGAGATCATCATTCAGATTAGAATCCGGAATGGATGTGCGGCAAGGAAATCTGCTACCGCTTGTCCTTCTATAGCTTTTTGTGGCACATACACCTTATGTAAGTAAAATTGGGACAGACAATAGAATGGACCACTTGGCAAGTCTCGCGCTAAGTGATCCTGCCTTAGCGACTAAGATCTTTAGCGGGTTTACCCGAGAGATTAGATTAGGTAAACCATATGCGCCAACAAGTAGTTCTGGACGGCGAACATGAGGGCAAAAGCATTCTTTTCTCAACCGGAGGATATCGATGCTCAGCACCGACCATCATCCGGCTAAGATAGTCTAACGCAACCTCTTGACCTTTCGTCATTCTTTTTGCGCGAGCATCGCTCCCCAGAGAGTGATCCAATGCTCGTGTATATAGAATGAAAGGGCCATCCACGAACCTGTGCAGAATTTCATATTATTTCAACGAAAGAAATAAGGGTTGATGAGATGGGAAGTCACTGGATAGAGAAACCCCAACAAAGGATTCTAAGCATGGTAGGGAAAGGAATGTTGGATCACCTAGCCACCCCCTTGACTCAACTGGAACATTGACTAAACGGAAAGTACTTTACTTTAAAGAAAGGGTGGAAGAGTGCTAAGATGTCATTCGTCTTCCTTCCCCCTTGGCGAACCCAACCAATCGTGGGAGTTAGTTCTTTTCCGCACTGCGTCCACATATGTATGGGACTCGACTTCAAGGAGACGTCTTCGGTGATCCCTCGTGCAGGGAGAAGAAATGGCAGCCCCCCGACTGAAACTTTGGACTGGATTGCCTGCCCAACGTTGTGCTTATCGAACAAAGAAAGTGGTGGGAGGGACAGATTAAGGTAAGCTCAGCCACCGGGCTTTGTTGATTCACAAGATCCAAAGTCTTCCACTTTTAGAGGGCTCTCTATGGACTCAAACAGGCCTCGCGGGCCTGGTTTCGTCGATTCGATTCACCAGTTACCTTGAGGAACTTGGATTTGTCTTCTGCAGACTCGTCCTTTCTAATTTTTCATTTACAAGTCGGGCCCCACTATCCTATTCTTATTAATGTACGCCGAAAATATGATTCTCACTGGCAGCTCTATGCCTATCATTTGAGGGGTAGATATGGCTGTAGAATTTACTTTACTGAACTAAATTTCTTCATACGGCACTTTGTTTCTAATTTTGCCCTTTATTTAATTAATACTTGGGGAAAGACCATTCAAACATATCCCTGAAGGGGATCTAAGGATCCGCTGGGCAGGATTCCATTTAGTACTATCCCTTGCAGTTTATATTGGTGACCGATCAGTCGCTATGACCGGATCCAGTCTGAGAGATGAGCTAGCTAGAGATGGGAGGGTGGCGAGTGGTAAAAGAGAGGTATGTCGGGTTGAGAAAATAAATCAATCGATTCGGGTGGATCAGCTAATCCAATCCGAGCAGTGGTATGGAATCCAATAGGCAGGTGTAGCCTGTAGCCGTGTCAGGTGTAGCTACTACGTCCGGATGCGATAGATGAGATTTCCTCCTTTCAAACTATTGCAGCAGAGGTTCTTTTCTCCTCCGAGTTGATGATCGGCTATCACTATAAAGTCTGGTCCGGCTAGATCAATCCTAAAGAGTAGCTACCATCCTGGATATCTCGATTAGCTCGCCAGCCAGACATATCGATCATGGGGATCAGAAATAGCACAACTTATGATGACAGAAAGAAAGAATTTAGAGAGTAACTTCCACATCTATCATTGTTACATGCCCTGCTAATAAGACTGATTCCCCGGCTCGAACCAACTATTGAGCTATGGTCATCATGAACCGGTTGGAAAGGGAAGGATAGGTCAATTGGTTCCAATGAGTGCTTCAATTGTCTGTTGAAAGATTTTTCAGCAAAAGCTAAAGTCCGCACTACTTCTCTTCTCATTCTACTTGCATTTATCACACAACATTTTATACCCAAACTCTATCTTCCTTGGTCTACACGACAGAGGCCGAGATAGAGATCCGCCAACTATCTCTCAACTTTTGAGAACCAAAGAAGATGTTGAATGCTTACATGACTTTCACTCTTAGACGAGAGTCGACAACATGCCATAGACCACTTGGCTACATTCCTTAATAGGTTAGATCGGTCTCATGATCAGCAGATTCGACACCGGGCCCTTAAACAGCTAGCTCGATATGCTTTTATAAGTTTGACACTGTGTTCCCAAGAATGCATTTGAGCTTCTCACCGCTGATGGCGTAACCCAACCTACTTTCTATGCATATCAATCTAAATCCATTCTCTCATTACTCCGTAATGAATTGCTCGCCCAAAGATATTGTACAATATTATTAAAGAAAAAAGTTCTAAGAAAAAAATGTGCGCAGTCTGAAGAATGTAGAAAGAACAACTTCCTTCTTGCTTTTAGAAACTATGAATTCCTATTCAAGTCAAGGCTCCAACAACGGGAATGGAAGAAGCTTACCAACATGAGAAGGAAGTTAAGTTGACAGTGGAGGTCCAAGGTTAGTATTGAAACCCAAAGAATGCATCCAAGACTCGGTAAGAAGGAGAAAAGAAATGAGCGGAGAGCAAAGTTCAATTCGAAAAAACCTGTATTCACATTGAAATCAGCCTAATCAACCGAACCTTTCACTAAGCTCTTCCTAGCCGGGCTAACTACCTTACTCTATGATGAGAATGGAGGATTAGAGTCCCAAAGTGAAGCTAGAAGAAAGACGGTCAGCAAGAAAGACTAGATAGACATGAAAGACAAGTTGAATGAAGACTACGGAGGGAATCCCATGAGCAAGGAAAGAAGGCTTACAATCCATCAGTCCGGTAGAAACCCTAAAGAGGAAGCCATTTCAAGAGAAGAGATCCCAGGGCTAACAAGAACGAGATGGAAGGTGTGAACTAGAAGAAGAGAAACCCTAGGACAAGGAAGTAGAATAGAGAGGCTAAAGGCTTTGGGTATTACTCAAAGTGAAAGATAGGTACACTTAGAAGATCCACTTGGGAACACTCGATGTAAGGGATAGGTAGAAGAATTCGCTATGGGGTAGTACACTTCAAGGGTGACTTCTAAGACAGTCTAAACAGCTTATAGAATAACGGATGAGAGAGGGAAATGACAAACAAATAGCTATTTATGAATTAGTGAAAGGTGAGACATCCTAAAGTGAAGTACTCGCCTAGAGAATTCAAGTGCACGGGATTCGGATAGTGAATTGTGAAATCATATTGCTTTTGACTCCGTCTTTACACCAAGATGGATATCATTCCAAAAGCCACTCCTATGAGAAACCTAGGAAGAGAGAGGAGAGAGAAGAACTCACATCAACGGAAGAAGAAAAGGATAAGAGGATCCGGGGAAAAAGAGAAGACTCCAAAGTCACAAAAAGAATAGCTTATTTGACTCCGATCGATAAAGAGGTTCACAGTGGGGGAATGGAAGCTCGGCAATTCGTAGAGGATGAGAACCCTAGATAGTTGGGATACCCGTACTTTTGATGAGTGTCCAAAAATGTAAATCATAATGAGGAAGGAAGAATGACTTCAATGAAAAGAAGAGTTTCGCCAGGATATCCGCTACCTAAAGAATTTGAAAGAGAGGTGAGGACCGCGAACATAGAAAGGTAAAAGGGATTCTGCCGTTGAATGAAAGGCATGAAAAGTAAAGTGCATATTTGATATGCTTTACCAACATGAGAAGGAAAAAGAGCCTAACTGATGGAGTCTTTGGAATGAGAATCAAGGGACCTTATCATGATTAATAAGTCTTTGTTCTATTAGACAAAAAAGATCGCATTTTTTGCACTTCGTTAAAATATGAGTAGTACCCGTACGGAATTCTTCTGTTTCTCAACATGATCTTTATCATCATCTCTATTCTCTTTATTAATTCTCCTATCCCACCTAGGTCTATGAATTTTTCTATCAATTCCATTACCTTATCCTTACCCATGAGGTTCCAACATTTGAACTTTAATTGACCTAGGACTAGTTCCTGGGCATACTGCAAAAAAAGGTTATTGACAAGGTCCCCTTGCTTATATCCCGCAAGTGCACGGGTTTGCAAGTAATAATCCCGGGTGAGCGGGGTCGAATCAATAGGGAGTAGGGAGTAAAGATACTTAATTCGATTCTTAGCTATGTGGAGTATCAACAATGATAAGTGTGGTAATGATTCAATTCTCAGAAATTAAAAGCAACAAGTAAGAGAGCAAAAGTAAGGAGGAGGTAAGGCAATCGATAAAGATGGGGTACTCGAATGATGCTTCACCTAGGATAATCGCTTCAAGTGCAAGAACTCTCTATTATGCTTCCTAATCAATGCAATGGTGAGTCGTGGAAATCCTTACATACATAGTCCCAAATCTAAGGTCAACTATGCCTAACTCTATACATGTCCAGGAGGAGAAATCGAACAATCTCAACACCTTGCACTCGCATAAAGTTGCAATGAGCTCTAGGGATTCCAAATGATAAATCTCTTCCTAGATTTAGACCTAACCCTTTGGTCCAAAGCGGAAGGTCCCTAGCCACAATTAAGCCCTAGATACTAAGATCACCTCAACGCTTCACTCCATTGCACGCAGCAACTAGGCCCCCAGCCGGAGGTTCATCCCTTAGACCATTCACTCTATTATGGCCGAAAAAGAACCTCGAGGAACGGAGGTAGAATCTATCATGTCGGAGGGGAAAGGGGATGCTCATGTACCTCCTCGACTCACCCTCTCAACCCTCTCCAACCTAGTTTTTGTCTAACGCCGTGGTGTGTCACTCACTCACAAGGTTACCAACAAGAACTCTCAACCCTAGTGTCACTTTTAGGGGAAATGTTCATACAATCAAGCATTCAAGGTTGGAACTCACAATAAACATCAATTTATTGAAAGCATAATAAAGAAGTTCAAAGAAACGAATACATCCTAGGGTTCACAATCACCCAAGTACCCACTAGAGGTTTAGCTCTCCATGGAGCTAAGTATAATCAAAGAAATTGAATGTAAAAGCAATGAATCCATAAAGAAACCCCCTCGATGGTCGTGTCGATGGTCTTGTGGAAAGTCCTCTACTAGTCTTCCAAGGATTCCTTCGTCCGGTATAGGATACACCTCAATCGAAGCTCCCCTACCAACCTTCTTCCTAATGGAATCATGATGTCAGAGCCATAGAACCTCTCCAAAACCTTGGCCAATACCCCTCAAAACCCCTAGCCAAGCCCTCTCGCAAGTTGGGGAAAAGACGGAGAAAAGAATACTCGAAATCGGGCTGAATCGGCTTTTAAATAGAGTCGAATCGGGCAACTCCACTCGCGTGACGTATACACGCACTGCAGCGGAATTTCCACACGGGCATGGATAATTTCCACACGCCCATGTGGAATCTCTGTTTCTCTGATTTCTCAGCCGGATGTAAACAGTGCTACTACAGTAATTGCTACAATGTTGTCAGTAGTGCTCGCTACGCCTTTTGACCCGAATAACTTCCCCAATTCCATACTTTCATCGATAACGCAATGGGCACACGCTCACGCCGTGAATCACTTGCTTCTTCAATGATATATATGTTGGTGGAGCTCCCTGCTCTTGTATGCATAAGATGTAATGCTCGAGTGTGACCGCCTTTTGTGCCCCTCCAAATGGATGTACTCACTGAATGCGAGGAGGTTGGCTCACACTCTAGCATCTCACACCTGTCCTATGTCTTTGCGTTTGAACCTTAGCAAGATCTCCTCCAAAATAGGTGCATTATGATCCACATTGGCCTATTTCCTTCATACTCCGCCTTGCAGCCCTACCTGCGTAAAAGTAACATAAAAACACACATATTAATGTAAAAACCTGAGAAAAGTAATGCTCAACACAAGGAATGAATGCTTTGCATTCATATCGCACAAGCACTTATCGGTTATTATACACCCCAAGCCCATCCCTTGGAAAGAAAAAGGTAGCACCGAAGAAAGGAAAGAGCGAGATGGTGGTTTTTGTTGTTCCCACGAAGCGAAGATCATTCGCCAAGTGAATGAAGTGGATCAAGCTCTTTTTGTCTTGGGCCAAAGACTTTTTCTCACTGGTCGAGCTTTCTAAAAAAAATGATGCGAGAGCGTATTCTCTTTTCTAAGCTTCCTTTCTTCGCTCCCCCCATCGTAGATGGTTCAGCTACGCCCGGTGCCACTAAATGATTGAGAACTATGACGAGCTCGATTGGAATTTTATTCTTTGTATTCAATAAGTATTGCATGACCGAATAATTCAAAGAGGGGCGCACAGCGGGGAGGATCCTTTTTAGTAGACGACTCGTCGGGCCGTCAGAGCAGGACTTCTTTGGTAAAAATAACAACTTGAATAACTTCGTTTTTCTGAAGGAGTCATCATTTTCTATCAGGAACGCTATGTCATTTACAACCCCGGTGTATTTAGGATGCTTTAAGGCCTCACAGACCCAAAGTGATGTAGAAAAATTCTTCTTTCTCGATGGAGATCGGTCATGGTATCCATAGCGTTGTTTTTCGGCCAAATCTT
The DNA here is from genome assembly GCF_009730915.1 of Dioscorea cayenensis subsp. rotundata. Taxonomy (NCBI): domain Eukaryota; kingdom Viridiplantae; phylum Streptophyta; class Magnoliopsida; order Dioscoreales; family Dioscoreaceae; genus Dioscorea; species Dioscorea cayenensis. The sequence goes on from NC_052479.1 coordinate 15,809,660, forward strand.
TCTTTCATTTTGCTTCTCCCAGTCGTCGAGCCTCATCGAGTCGACTCTTTTCCATGCCCCCACCCGGACTTTCACTTCGTTTCATTCTTCCTTTGTACCGTCACTTGAATGAAGACACCCAATTGGCCCGACTTTCCCAAATGCCCACCACCGGTCCTTCTCATTTTTAGGTCTTTTTGGAATGAATGAATGTCCTTTTTGGAAAATGTAGAATAATACACCTACCGAGACGAAAGCCAAAGGTGAGTATTGTAGGTGGACGTATTGAACCGAAATAAGATCTCAGATTGACATCTTGATAGATAGATTTACCATAATAATAAAGAGAGTCAATGGTGACGGAGCTTGGGAAGAGCCGCTTCTTTCTTGCGGCGGAGGCTTCCATTCACCAGCGCAGACTACATACAAGTGCTCTCCGAACCGTGCAGGATAGTTACCCATCACACGGCTTTCAAACTCAACCTGTGGTGGATCCCAGGGGATAAAGTAAAAGCGCTTGATCCTTTGCCCCATACTTTGAGATGCTCCTCCCCGTGGATCAAGTAGTGACGCTGCTCTTAGCTGAAGTTGCTAACATTCAATTCGGATAAGTAAGAAAGGAGCACTACCAAGTCCACTAGGGGCGCGCTGAATGAATAAGAAAGGGACAGCTAAGGTCAGGCTTGCATGAAACTTCTACCGATAATAAGCTAGATGTCGATTACACACCTGAGGTTAGTAAAAATTGAGGGACAATGCTTCCCTAACCTGAATGTGCCTACCACCAAAGCAACTGGTACTTAATCGGGGAGAGGGGGGGTGGTTTGGTTTCGTGAAAGGTCCCCTCACCGCAGAACAGTGCAGCTTGTCATTGAAAGTTAAGGCCCCACCCCGATGGATGCCCTCGCCTATTGGCAAAACGCTCGAAAGAAGAACGTATCGCCAAGGCCCCTAACCAGCCGTCCCCGCCTTTTTTCTTTGCCCGCTGGCCGCCTAGCTCGTTATTCTTTGAGATTTGGATAGAGTCTCGCTCTGGGGGAAAGATGGATTCTTTAGATCTAAAGAATCCATGCTGCAAGCAGCAAGCGTAGGCAACACAAGATCGACATGGGTGGGGCGCGCCAAAGCAACTAGGGGCTCGGGAGGGGTTAGTACTCAAGTACTATATTCTTTCCACTAACTTGAACCTGGCCGGGCTACATTTTTGTAGCGCGCATACTCTGATTCTCTTCTATGAATCTACAACTCTCTTTAATGAGCGAGACTCTATCTATATCCCATCAGTAAGGTTTCATCAGAGAGTCTAATCTCTTTGTAATGTGCTTTTGTGTCTTTGAATAAAAAAGAAAGGGGGTCAATTTAGGCTCATTCCCTTCCACCGCGATAGTCGCGCTTATCGGTACTACGAGCCCTCCGCACTCACGCATCTAACCAGACTCACGTGGTTTACCTGCTCCACTCGAAAAACTCTCATTTGTTGAAGCGGAGCATAGTGCAGCGCCGAGCGAGAAAGGTCTCTTCTTTTGGTTTATTCACGATCTCGAAAATGAAACTTAGCACTTGTTTTCTTAGGGCTAGGCGCTCGCAGTAATCGCCTAACTCGAACCAAAGATGCACTCGACTTCTCGATCGACTGACGGCTCGGCCTCTCCAGCGGAGCTGGGTGGTGGGGCCCCTGGATGCGCTTAGCGATCGGCACATTAGGGGAGCGCTTGCCCGTGTTTCTGGCCCTGGTATCCTACACCTCGCTCATGATATCTACATTCAACTCGTGCCTCGGAGACATGGTCGAAGCACGACTGCCCAGTGTGCGTCTTTCACGACATGCTCTGGTCCCGGGTGTCTTCCCGTGGTCTTCTAGCATTAAAAGAAGTCGTGTCCGTCCCGGACATCTGCAACGTCCTCCTACACCTTTTATTTTAAGAAATATGGGACAAAGATCAAGAAAAGACGGATCGGACCCATTCGGTGACTTTCGCGGTCGCCCTCACTAAACCAACTTGCATCTGAACTACGATTCTGATCAAGTCTTACTCGAAATCGGTTTTTCCATTTCGTGCCATATGGCGCTTAGACTTTACTTTATCCCCTTTTTCCCCTTTCTTTTTCCATTATTTGTTCTCGGAGGTCTTCGTCTCCGTGTAAAAGCAAACTCTCCAAACTTATGACCAACATTTCCTTCAATGATCTTAAAAACGAATAGGAGTTTTTCCATTGTAAATGAGTATGGAGCAATCAATGAATTCCGGTGAAATAGAAGATCTACGTGACCAAATTTTCCAGCTAAAAAGGCTTTCTCTATTCTTCTTCATTCTTAACAGGAAAGCACCATACATAATGAAATATCTCTGAGGTGAACTCATAATTAATGGAAAAGTTGTATCTAACTATACAACAAGAGGTTGACTCTGTCACTTCTATGGTGGGTAAAGTGTAGGAGGGGACCTCACCAACCTGTATATACAATTTGAGGTCTAGACCTGATCTATCCTGAGAGATATATCGATTCTTCTAGATGAAAGATTTTTTCCAAGCAAAATCCAACAGCTAAGGAAGAAATCGATGGGAGGGGGTTAACAGTACTCCTTGCTTGTTGAGATTATCCCTATTTTCAACGAGGGAGTGTGAAATGCTGGATGATTGGATTGATTCGCAACTCACCCGGAGGATCGCCATAACTTTTTGGTGTGTAGTTCTCGATTCCTTCTTTGGACTGGATGACCAACCTCTTGATCCCCACCCGTAAAAAGAAACCGGCTGACACCTTCGGGAAATAAAAGAAAGCGCTTGATTCCTAAACAGTGCCTAACTCGAAAAGAGCGGAGTTCATTCCCCAAACAAAAATTAGCAACCACGGAAAAGAGCATCCCCGAAATATTCACTTGAATACACGTAGCTTTTACTCCCTAGGGAAGTGCAGGAGCACACTACTAAGAAATTCACTTGACTAGACTAGGGCTCTCCTCTTGGATTGACCCTTTCCTTACTTGCCGAGAGAGCTTTCCTCCCAACAACCAAGATATCATAGACCTGAGCTTTCACCAAGAGAGAAAGGATAAACTAGAGAATCCATTAGTACGAGCTGAACGAAGAGCTTGATCTCTCTGAGAATTCAGAACAAGCACTACCACCGAGACTTTTCACTTCACTAGTTCGCTCGGGCTGCTATTCGGCTCTCCCCTGTAGACAGACACTCTTCTCTTGTTGATAGGCGAGGGAACTTCATCGGATTGCCTCCTTGGATTTCCATCCATAAACTATCTTGTCTTGTTGTTGGCCCTCTCTCTCTCGCAACAAGGCTAAAGCTTCGAGGACAGATTTGGCTATCGCGTTCTCCCCCTTCGCTTCTCAGCTGACTTGAAACCGGACAAATGGAGCAATCTCTTTTGCAGTAGTTGAGTCATGCCTTAGTGAACAAACCTTTCCTAACTTTAACAAACCGATCTAAAACCAACAATATGTCTGGGAACGAGCATTCATAAGCACCGTGCTCGGGAGCAGAGAAATCTTTTTATGAACCGGAATTCTATCCCTTGAACCTTAAAGGCGTAGTTCCCTTCAATCCCGAAAGAGGTCTCGCCGACTCGACCAGTTCTTTTTTTCCCGGGAGCTAGGAGTCGTAGTTGAGGATGAGGGGGTTAACGACAAGTAGGGGGTCGAAATCGATGGTTCGTGATGAGCCTATAATCGAATGAAAGGGACATAGGGTCGGAGGCTTCCTTTTGTACCACGTTAAACCTTGCTTCTATCATCGCCTCAGACCATCCATACCATTTTTTTGCATTTTCAATGAGCGATGCATAATTCAAAGCAAGATCACCGTGCTTTTAACAATCGATTGTTTTGGATCGGAGCACATTCTCAAGGTCGAGGCTCAACTACAAATCGACCACCTCCTTCCAGGCCCACCCATAGTTCTTCCTTGCTAGAGTAGTTGAACGAAGGCTAGCATTTCCTGTCCACTTCATCGAAGAAATGATGAGACCATGATCACGAATCTTATACCACTAGCCCATCATAGCTCATGTAAGATAGAACAAGTAGACTACAATATGGCAGGTCATGTATTCCAAGGCAAGAAGATGACCAGAGAATCTAGATGACCAAAGAATCTTGACTAGACACCATCTTTGTGATCCTTCTTCTTTTCTACACCCCTCTCTAGACACTTCTTCTAACTGTAAACACTTGCGTTTCGCCACCGGGTGAGAAAATCTGCAGCAGATTCGCCGGGCTCCTGTTTAATCTTGGTAAGATAAGTGATGCTCCACGTATGGATCCAGCATCGTAGTATAGCATGGCGTACCTATCCTGGAGGAAAGGGAAAGCATCATGATATGCAGGGTATAGTCTCTCGTACCTCGTAATAGAGCTGGTGCTACCTGTGTTGAGATTCCGGAGAATTTTAGAAAGCAACTACTATATATACAAAGGTATAATTATGTTCCCAAGATTAGCAATGGGTGGAGGGATGAACGGAGCCTGAGGGGCAGAGACCTCATTCTGAACTGGAGAGGGTGAGACGGAGATCGGTTGTTGTGCTGCTATAAAAATTCTTTCAACCTGAGCAGTGAAATCATTGATCCAATGGTGGTTGCTTTCAAACTCATTCCTTTGACGGAGGACACTTTCTGACCTTCTTGCTTCGGCCGTACAATAAGTTATACGCCTTGGGTCAAAGAGGTGCTGAATGTTGAAAGAGAGATCCTCCTTCTCCCTCTTCTTCTATTTCATAACCTAATTCATCTACATGATCTAGTTATGGATAAGCCCCGGCAGTTTTTCATAACCTTCCTCTTCAATGGGATATTCATCTTGCTTGATTAGGGCCATCTACGCCTTTGCCGGCTTGAGTCTTAGATCGCGTCTCCATGGCATCTTGATCAAGAGACTTTTATGCAATGCAGCTTTTTTTTTCTTTATTTTATAGTGCTTTTTTGAGGTCTATCCTTGTTCTACCTCATCTCCCGAAGCCAGGAGTTGCCATCATAACTTCGTAGGTAGCTGAGGAAGTCTTCTTATATTATATATTATAGCGAGAGATCACTACTTTGTCGTGAATTGTGTAGACAAAAAGGTTGCAGTCCGTGAAGAAATCTCAGTCAAAGCAAGACTCATTGCTAAAAAAAGTGCTGTCTGTCTTGTCTGTAGTTCCGATGTCGGATCTTTCTTATTATTAACTTTGGCCAATATCGGCCGCTACCTTGATACCCGAGTCCAGCAATTCTATAGCATGTACACGTATTTCATCAAACTAAATAAACCATATAAAAAAATTAAGAAGACGGTCTTGGTTGACTCAAATTTTTTTATTGCCGTAAAGTTGACAAGGCAAGTTCAGGCCAAGATAGAGAGCAATTTACTGCATAGACTGTCAAACAAAATAAAGTATGCTTACTCCCATGCAACAAAGTTTCATCAAAGATAGCTTCTAATGCCCTAAAGAAAGTGAGGAGAAGGGCTTACCTGAATGAACATATTTAAGGTTTTTTTTCACACGGATAAAGATTCACAAGCTAAGAGAATCGTGAGATCTTCCTTCTCGGTAACAGAGGATTCATGAGGAGTCGATGAACAAAGATAATCATAAGGCGCATTCAGACTCTATTATCTGGAAGAAGGCCTTGCGGAGCATTATCACCAAGAAAAAAAAGATAGCTAATAAAAAAAAATCATGACAATGTCAGGAAAAAAAAAGGTACAGCAAGTCATATACAAAAGACCGGGGGTTCTCTTAGCTGCGTTCATCCACTAGTACCCGCAAAAGGGGTTGACTCCCACCCTAGTCCGGGAATAAGTAAGCCAGCCCCCTGTGGGAATAATAAAGCAATTTTTTGTGGGGATAGGAAGTTCTAGCTTCCTCACTGGGCAGAAATGAGAAAGATGCTGCTTGCTATCTTAGCAACTGGATCTGAGATTGCTGCAATAACTGATGTAGTTTATACTTCCGTGACTCTCTATTCCACTACCGCTATCTCTCTTTCTATCGCTGCAACCTTCGCTCCAGTTATTGGAGTCAATGCTGCTTCCATTGCTTTAGCAATATATGAAATAGGAACCATAACCTCTCGATTTCAAAATTATGCTCGTTATTCTAATGGATCGAAAGCTCAAAGCAGGCTCCTAGTACATACCAATTTTTATACCTATAACGGGAAACCAAGACCTACCCTATTGGAGAGAAACTCTAACCATCTCTGAAGAAAAGCTTTATTCATTCATCAAAGAGGCTAAAAGGGCAGGTAGTAAGTAAATTCTTCTGATGGTGTGAAAGAGGGTCTTCGAAAGCATTACATTACTTCGCAGCCAGTAGTAAGCTTCTAACTCTTTCAGTATGAGCCCCCACCAAAGCATAAGCACAACGGCTGGAACTCGGTCTTCACTCAAGTTTTGTTGTTATGACTAACTCGGTTGGGTTTTGCCCCTTAATGGCCTTCCCTTCTGTGACTAAGCTTTCGTGTTTACGGTTGTCATCATACAGATCTATCATGTGACGTATGGGTCGCTGCTTAGTGTCCCCCACTTCTTCATTGTCTTGGCTGTTGATGGGCTAGGAACTAGAAATGCCTTGGCTAAGTTAGTGGTCTCTTTCCAATTCTTAGCGAACTGGTATGCTGCGGGGCTCTTCCCTATCCAAGAGATGCACCCAATCCCTTTGGTTGGTGCAACCAAAGTGCCCCATGGAGCGGTATTCCAAAAGGAGGGTATTGGCGCGCTCAGTCTAGTTGTCCAGTGGAAGCTTTCTTTTGGAGAAGTGTAGTTCTGACCTTTCTAGTATAGCAGCTTGAACATCTAAGTCCAGAATCGCCCGGTTCACCGGGGATCTCTATCACTTACGAGACTTTGAGGGCCAAATGACTTAACGAAGAGTTTGGCAGTTGGACGTAAACTACTTTTCTCCTTTATATCTTCCTTTCACAATCAAAGTGGGCTAGCCCGATAGAGTGGGGTCAGGAAGGAAATTCCATGGATTGATCAATGATTTCCATTCACATCTTGAGTCGTTAGAATACAATACAAGACTTCTCAACTGAGAAAATGACGAAAGCGAGGTCGGTTTGGAAGACCAGTTTGATGATGGGTGGACTATTTTTGGAGCAAACCACCCCATCAGGCTTTGTGAAATCATTTCAATGTTCAGGTTTGATCGCTTCCCCCAAGTGTACGGGATCGCCAAGTAATACCTCGTGCAAAGACACGAGGATCGTATTCCACGGGGCTAAGGATCTCCTATTACTCCTTCTCGAGCTATTATCTAGCCTAAGATCTTAAGTGATGGATTTACTCTACTAAATACAAATAAAAACTAAACACAAGATTTGCTAGCGAAATTAGAGAGAACAAGCAATAAAGCAAGCAAGAGAATCAATGAAGTGCAAAGGCCTATGGATGTGGATCCCCTTGAGGGGTTATCATGCAAGATGGATGATGATTTAAAAGATGCAAGGGGTAAATTGGACCATGAGATTCCAAGATTAGAACAACCCCAATTTCTCGGCGATTGAACCCTAATCCCATACGAACATAGATAGGAATTTCTTCCAAATCTACATTCTTCTATTGCATTAAGTACAAGGAAATCTCGCTTAGGAATAAACCTACTGTTCTTCGGATTAAACCTACATGGAGGGCTACCAAACACCCAATTTCTCGGCGTGATGATACAAGTATCCCCTTCTAATCCATTCATGACCTAATACATGCGAGCAAGTCACATCTACATGCATCATTCATAAAAAGAGCTACGGATTTCTCCTTGGTGTAACACTTAGCATGAAAACAATGGATTAGATCTCAAACATACCCAAGCATAGAATTAACAACTAATCATCCAAAAATACATGATAAAAACCCCCCAAGGTTCACCAACACCCGGTGGCCTTGGGGGTCTAGTGTGTCATCATCTCATAACAAAGCATACAATCAAGCAAAAACATGAAACAAAAGACATAGTATGACACTCCCTAGATGAAATGGTGAAGGATGAGGCAAGAATATGCCGAAATGACGCTTCCCCGCCAAAGGAATGCCGAATGACGCTTCCTCTAGCCGCGGTTCTCATTCCTTCAAGTCGTGATCGATCTCCCCTTTGAATGATGTTGCCTTCTTGCCTTGAGAGCCTTGGACCTTGGGCTTGAATGATCTTCTAGCTTTCTTGCCCTTCTTCTCCTCCCCAAGGTCGCCCAAAAATCTCCCAAATGATCTCCCAAAAAGTCGGCCAGCAAAAAGTCCTTTAATCAGCCCTAAAAGTGAGTATATATATACCCCGAGGCATACGGGCCGTATAGGGGGTCGTATGGGGGTCGTATAGCACTCAGAAACCCTAGATTCAGCGTTCCATACGGGGTGCATACGGCCTCCATACGGCCCCAGTATCTTTGGGTAGTATGGAAATCTGGACAGAACACCAAATCAATCCATTTGCTACGATGCATACGGCCCCCATCTTGGGTAGTATGGGGGTAGTATGAAAATTCTGTTTTTCTTCTCTTTTTGCCAAAAATGATATCTTCTTGTTCTCCATGGCTTCCATATGCCCTACAAAGCAAATAATAGACGATTAAGCGCGAAAGCGGGCATCAAACATCACAAAAATACATGCAAAGTGCATACGATATATATATGAAAAACACCTACATTTAGACACTTATCAAACATCCCCACACTTAAGCGTTGCTTGTCCCCAAGCAAACAACTCATGAAAAAAACAAAGAGGCGAGAAGTGGCTAAATGCAATACCTCGGCTCAAGCAAATATAAGATTCCAAAAACCAAAGGATAATGAAACATAGATGTTGAGTTATAGTCATTAAGCATAATAAAAAAATATCCTGTCTCACCCCTAATATGTATGTGCGTGTAAGTGAATCCTTTATCTCATTTGCCTTGATCCGGGTCTAGCTCAAGGACTTCAATCGATACTGACTCTAGATGCTAATCACTCCACATACAAAGAATACTAAGTCTTAAACTACTAAGTGCTACTTCAATGGCCAAGTAAGATCCTTCTAATTCTATAGCTTGAAACTAAATCCTTGTTCTTTTCAAAACCTTTGGTAAGTACTCAAAAAGATCACTAGGGTTTTTATTTTCAACTCAATATTCAACACACATTTTTTTTTTCCTAGTCCGACTAACGTAGGCTGCATCAAAAATCATTTTAAAAATCTTTCTATAGGATGCACATGCTTTGGTTAGGCACAAGAGCCACCCAACTACTCGATTACGGTCTACATAGACGCATTCATGCTTCATTAGCGGAGGAATCTTGACATAGACTCCTTTTTTCACTTTCACTCTCACCCTAGATCACATCTTGAGTACACTACATGCCATAAAACTCGGATTAGCTCAACAAGACTTAGAAGTTCTTAAGAAAACATTAGAAGGATAGAACTTAGTGTTCTAAGGCCAAGTACTCAAAGTAGTGTGTTAAGCATACAAGAGAGTTAGAGTAGTCACATTGGCTATTCCCAGGGGCATCGACAAAAAAATTCGAGTGCACAAGACAATACTATGGGGTGAAAGCAGAGTTCAATAAAAGCATAAAAAAACAAGTAACTCACATCCATCATTAGTCCAAGCTAAAAAGAATCTTACAAGAATGAATAAAAGCCATCATTGGTAACACTAGCATGTAAACAATGTTCCTAAAACATGAAATGCACCCATCCCCACACTTAGTGTTGTACATTGCCCTCAATGTACACTAATCATGAAAAAAACATGCAAGAAGGGCCAATGCAAATAATAATAGAGGAGGGTGAAAAAAAGCAGAACTTCCCCGGTTTATCTTGTGTTCGTCGTGAGGTGCGACTCGACAAAAGGTGTGGTGAGCAATACACGTCTCGTCCGACCTCCATTGAGAACTAGGGAAGCTCACCAAATTCCCTCAATGCCTGCTGAGGGCAAAAAGGGGACATCATCATTCCACAAAAAAATTTACAAATGAGAGATGGGGAGTAATCACGCAAAAAACTAAAAACAAAAATACAAAAGAGAACACAAAAAAACTAGAAAAATAAAGTCTAAACAATAAAATAAAGTCTCCATGCATATCCTTGTCCTTAGAATTAGGTCTCTCATCACAACATGACAACTTGTTCCATGTGGTCACCCATGTGGTGCAAATATCATTCCATGGTTGATTGTCAATTTCTTCATCCACAACATTCCTAAGAAACATGAAAAAAACCCAATAAAGCATAGAGGAATCCAATATAATTCAAAAATTTAGTGCATGGGATGAAGAAACAATGAAAAATATGATGTATCGTGTCCATACGCCCGTATGGGGGACGTATGGTTACTGTTCATTTCGAAAGAACCTCACCAAAAACATGAAAATTGAAAAAAGTTTTACATAAATTCAAGGGAGACTTCATCCATAACAATCACACCATACAAACCAAGCAAAATGTTAAAGAAATTCCACACAAGAGCTCAAAGAATGCCCAAGAAATGAAAAAGATAAAACTAGGGCATTGAAAAAGCATACCGACGAAATCTTGAGAAAACTAGCGTTAAACTTGAGAAAAACTACTAGATCGATGTCTCAAATGGATGAGGAGAAGATTTAGGAGAAAAAATGAGGAGATTTGGCTAAGAAAAGAGTGAGAAAGAAGAGAAAAAATCGGTGGAAAAAGAGAGAAAAGAAGAGAATGGAAGAAAGAGAAAAGAGAAAAGAGAGGAGGGTTAAATGGGCTAGAACCGAGCCATACGGCCCCCATACGGCCCGTATGGGGGTCGTATGGCCTGAGAAGCCTTCTCGGGTGTTCTGGATGGTGTCACAGACGGCCCAGTATGGGGGGCCGTATGGGGAGCCGTCTGGGGCAGAGCCGAGGCTCTGTTTGGTGCCCTAAATGGCACGGGACGGCCTCCATACGGGTTATGGATGGCCGCATGACTATAATTTGCTCTCTAAACCCCAAAAATCCTTCTTCAAATGATTTAAAAAAATGAAAATAGCAAGTTCGAAGACTTCTCCAAAAATGAATGAAATGAATAAAACGACGATCTAGAGCATGAATTCACACCTAAACATGAGTTTCTCAAGAAGTTGCACAAATACACCACAATTAAATCGATGAGAAAAATGTGCCAATTGAGTGAGCATGAACTTATTCAAGCACAAGAAAGTCTAAGAAATATGAAAAATTGAAATGAACTAAGACCTAAAAGTACAAAAAAATGCAAGAAAAACACCCCGAATGCTTGGGTTGCCTCCCAAGAAGCGCTTGTTTAACGTCGCAAGCCTGACGTACCTTATTCTTACCTAAGGAGGCTTGAAAATGGTGTGTTCATCTCGGCTACATGTAGCATAGCTACTTCCATGAAAGAAAAATAATTACCTTCGGGATAATGAGCTTGTGAAGACCTTGGACATGGTACCTTTAGGCCTCCAAGGGAAAAAGTTTAGGCCGGGACTTATGCACTCGTGGCTTAGGTGGGTCATTTGACGGCTTGAGCATCCTCTCCACTTCTATTCCACCCCGATAAGATCTTCTTCAAGCGATGTAGAAAAATTGTTTGGGCCTCCAAGGAAATAGCTTCGTTTGTGAATTGCTCAAGCAGGGCATGGGTGGATTTTTGCATGGCGTTAATGACCTACCCAAATTTTTGCTCCTTAACCAATGTTAGGTGCTCTCGAATTGCCCATAGACATTGTTTGGGCTTCCATGGAAAAATTTTTGGTTGAGAATCATCCAACCCGGGCATAGGTGGGTTTTTAAATGGCTTTGACTTCCTATCCACATCTTCTCTTATTCTGGATATTTCTCTTTTGTGCTTGGTGTGTTCAATCACTTCAATGCCAAGGACGTGCTCAAGGGATATTGATGCCACATTTTCTACACTTCCAACCTCCAAAGCATCAACAATTTCTTCCACCTCATTTTTCATCTTTACTTTCTTCATTTTTCATTGTTAGTTGCACTTGGACTTTCTATTTCGGCTCATGAATTGGTTGTTTCTTGGTCATTACTTGAGCAAGTTCTTCAACCCGTCTCTCTAGACTACGGAAGGATTCTTGGACATCTCTTAAAAATAGTGTTCAATTCATTAAATTGTCCTTCGATTTGGGTGTTTATATTAACCAAGCAAGTGTTTGTGACCTTGGGATGAGTCCCGAGCTTGATGTCCTTAAAGCGAAAAATTGGGCCTCGGGGCTTCGCATGAATCTTTGCAAAAACATCCTCGGGTTTTAAATTTCTTTCCTTGTAGTTGCTCACACCAAGAACTTGATGATTGTAAGCCCCATGCATTTGGCAAGAAAAATTATACCTTGCACAAAAGAGGATATATATAAAGAACAAAGTTAAATAAAATAAGAATAATATGCATAAAGATTAATATGTACAAGTAAATTAAAAATGGCTAGAGTAATAATGTAAAAGTTTCCTAGAATTCCTTAAGATTCCACGGCAACGGCGCCAAAAACTTGATCGCTTCCCCTCAAGTGTACGGGATCGCCAAGTAATACCTCGTGCAAAGACACGAGGATCGTATTCCACGGGGCTAAGGATCTCCTATTACTCCTTCTCGAGCTATTATCTAGCCTAAGATCTTAAGTGATGGATTTACTCTACTAAATACAAATAAAAACTAAACACAAGATTTGCTAGCAAATTAGAGAGAACAAGCAATAAGCAAGCAAGAGAATCAATGAAGTGCAAAGGCCTATGGATGTGGATCCCCTTGAGGGGTTATCATGCAACATGGATGATGATTTAAAGATGCAAGGGTAAATTGGACCATGAGATTCCAAGATTAGAACAACCCCAATTTCTCGTGATTGAACCCTAATCCCATACTGAACATAGATAGGAATTTCTTCCAAATCTACATTCCTACGATTGCATTAAGTACAAGGAAATCTCGCTTAGGAATAAACCTACTCTTCTTCGGATTAAACCTACATGGAGGGCTACCAAACACCCAATTTCTCGGCGTGATGATACAAGTATCCCCTTCTAATCCATTCATGACCTAATACATGCGAGCAAGTCACATCTACATGCATCATTCATAAAAAGAGCTACGGATTTCTCCTTGGTGTAACACTTAGCATGAAAAACAATGGATTAGATCTCAAACATACCCAAGCATAGAATTAACAAGTAATCATCCAAAAATACATGATAAAAACCCCCCAAGGTTTACCAACACCCGGTGGCCTTGGGGGTCTAGTATGTCATCATCTCATAACAAAAGCATACAATCAAGCAAAAACATGAAACAAAAGACATAGTATGACACTCCCTAGATGAAATGGTGAAGGATGAGGCGAGAATATGCCAAATGACGCTTCCCCCGCCAAAGGAATGCTGAATGATGCTTCCTCTAGCCGCGGTTCTCCTTCCTTCAAGTCGTGATCAATCTCCCCTTTGAATGATGTTGCCTTCTTGCCTTGAGAGCCTTGGACCTTGGGCTTGAATGATCTTCTAGCTTTCTTGCCCTTCTTCTCCTCCCCAAGGTCGCCTAAAATCTCCCAAATGATCTCCCAAAAAGTAGGCCAGCAAAAAGTCCTTTAATCAGCCCTAAAAGTGAGTATATATATACCCCGAGGCATACGGGCCGTATAGGGGTCGTATGGGGGTCGTATAGCACTCAGAAACCCTAGATTCGCGTTCTATACGGGGTGCATATGGCCTCCATACGGCCCCGTATACTGGGTAGTATGGAAATATGGACAGAACACCAAATCAATCCGCTGCTACAGTGCATACAGCCCCCATACTGGGTAGTATGGGGGTAGTATGAAATTCCTGTTTTCTTCTCTTTTTGCCAAAATGATATCTTTTTGTTCTCCATGGCTTCCATATGCCCTACAAAGCAAATAATAGACGATTAAGCGCGAAACGGGCATCAAACCTCTCAAAATACATGCAAAGTGCATACGATATATATATGAAAACACCTACATTTAGACACTTATCAAGGTTCATGTCGATTCTGCTTGCTTTGTTTTGTTGATCGACTCAATCCAGTCTATTAGCCTGACTTCTCGGCTTCCTGCTCGCTTTCTATTTTGACATCATTCTTCCAATATATACATATAAATTTAAAAAATAAATAGATTAGCGCTTCAATGACTGGTCATGGTTCAAGCTTCATCTTTCAGTTATTCCTTCCAGCTCGGATAGGAGCCCCCTTCTTCTCCACTGGAAAGCCTCTCACCGGAAAGCCTCTCACCACACCTTTCTAATCTGTTGAACTAATCTAAATGGAACTGATCCTTCCAATAGCCAATCTCGCCTCTCACTGATCAATGATCACTCTACCTCATATTCCAATCCACGAGCTATCGACTTGGCTGAGACCTTGTTCTGAGATGTTGTTGGATTGTGATGCCTTGATACGTGATGCCTGAACGGACACAGTCTACCATCATGTATGTTGGATGATCAAACCCCTCGGGACTTTATGAATCGCTTTAAATGGGTAGGTAGGGTAGGACGAGATTGAAAACCAAGTCTGTTTTAATCCTCGAGGGGTGTGAAGGAATACATATGCTCGGCAGAGCGAGGAATTGGAAAAAACTCATATATATATGTAAGGGTGGAGCTTGAAGCTGGCAAACCCACATTGGAAAACTAGAGCTTCAGGAGGGAAGCCTGCCTTGGACTAGCGACGTGCTTCCCGGTTAGAAGAAGCACGAGCGAGCACTGCTCAAGTTCGCACTACGTCAGTCTCACTCAGCAAGGCAAACACATATATGTAATAAAAAGAAGTGGGTACAACCATATCGAAAAAGGCGAGCGGGGTATAAACTCGAACAAAACTAGGGTCAGCCTACCCAGAAGAACAAACAGAAAGAGATGGATTACGGATCCAGAGGTAGACTTGTCAAGCGACACAGACATAGATACATAAGGAATCACATCATCACCTCCCAAGTGCGACACCATGTTGACAGTGGCAGAATGATTTTGGAGAGGGTTGGTCTCAAATTTTGTCTGGTGGGGGAATGACTCGTACTCGTCTTCAAAAACCAATGTATTATCTCGAAAGGCTTGCAACGTCCTGAAGGTCAAAATAGTACCTCTTACTATGACCGTTATTGCTTGTTGCTTGCGGCGATATCTACAAAACCTATCTAAATTATCATCACCAGGCTGAATGTAGTCAGAGGGAGGCAACTTAATCATATTCATCTTCAATAAGATATCAAAATAAGACTCTGTCTTGTCAATAGGGTAACGAAAGTCCTTTCTCTGGCCTTGCTTCCTTGGGCAACCAGACTACCCATTGCCATAACCTCATCCTCGTCCTCCTATCCTAATTCAACAACATGTACATACATACTGATAAGTGCTTGAGTAGACATATTTTTATATATGTTTTACATGCATTGAGCATCGTTTTTACCATGGTTTATGTCTCATATTTCGTATTTGGTGTTCTTTTATGCATATAGGTTGTGAATGCCTTGAAGAGTAAAAAGGAAGCAAAGATAGGCTATAAAGACACAATGTTGGGAGTTCTTGTTTCAATTCAAGGACCAAGACATGAGAGAAGTTCATAAACATGGAGATGTGTGCCAACTTCCAAGAAGATTCAAGTCAATTCACTAGTTGGAAGGGCACAAAGGCAGTCACATCTTCATGTTCCTTCTCTTTGTGAAGATTGCAAGACCTCTCAAAGATATGTCGACGAAGAAAAGTTTTATAGCCTACCATATGATCGTGTGCCCGATCGTGTGGCCTTAAGAGGAGAATGTTTATCATCGCGTTTGTGGAAATCACGTAGCAAAAGTATTGCAGCAATTTTACTGTAGACGTACTGTAGCAGAATTACTATTCACGCGCCCGCGAGGAAATTCCTGCAGCCCACGCGGGCACGTGGAAAATCCACATGGGCGCGTGGGGGCACGTGACAGACGCGATCTAAGGCCTATAAATAGCCGTTTCGCCCTATTCTTTCTCATCTTTTGTGCGGCTCTTGAGGGGTGAGACGGCTAGGGTTTGGAGAGGAGGTCTTTTCGGCTTTGGAGGCGCTTCATCACTAACTTTGATCGATTCCTCCTCCGTCATAGCATCAAGGAAGCCACCGGTGAACCTAGCTTCGGAGTGGGTCCTTCAAGATGTCGAAGCTCTCCATCAAGGCCATCAGTTCATATATAAGGGGGTTTATTTCTATGGTTTTAATGTATTTTCATTCATTGATGGTGTGTTTTGTATGTTGCTCCATGGAGAGCTAAAACCCTAGAGGGTATTTGGGCTTGTGAACCCTAGGATTCTCATCTTTTGTGGATTTGCTTAGTGTTTCTATTTAATCCGAGTTTGATTAAGTTTTAATCTTGTATTCTCATTGCTTGCTTGTTTAATTAATCCTTGTGGTTGATTGGATTTGCATGATTTGTTATTTTGATGTGAGAGAGGTCTCCATTAGAGTTAGAACTTCAAGGTTAAAGAGGGTTGAGAGGGTGAGTCATGAGATAGTGGAGTGTCCCCTCTCCCTTCCGATTGTGTGTATTCTATCTCCGTTCCTTAAGCTCTATGCAACCATATTTGGTGTGAGGCGTGAGATTGAGAGATTTTTCCGCCGGGACCTTGTAAGGGGTTAGGATCCTTCACCGGGAATTAGGGTTGGATCAATCTTTAGGAATCGGATACAACTCTTGGAATCCCTAGAGTGCTTTGCAGTCATATGTGGTGTGAGGTGTTGAGATTGAGTGATTTCTCCACCGGGACCTCGTAGGGGACTAGTATCGGTGATCCGGAGGCCGGATCCGATTATATTTGGATTTCCATGACTTAACTTACTCATCATAGAAACACTTTGCTTATTCGGTACCTAATACCTGAATCCTAGGGGTAGCATTGCCCGAATACCCCACTTTTACTGATTGAGATCTCCATCCATTTAACCCTTGCATATTCGTCTCCGGTATTCACTTCTTTGCACATTAGAACACCACACCTTTCCATTTATCATTAGGTTAGAAAGCAGAGAAGAAGTTAGTACTAGTAGCCCTGTTCCCTGTGGATTCGACTACCCACTCACCGGGGTAATTATTACTTCGACACCCGTGCACTTGCGGTTTACACACATATTCGGACGTGTCACATACCTTGATCGCTATAGAAATCCTCGAGTGCAGTGAATAGAATGGGATAACTAAGCTTTTCATGAAGAAGCCATTTAGCCTCCTTTCCCTGATAGAACTTCTACTTATGCTTGCTTACTGGACTGGCTTGGCGGGCTCCGAAAAGAAGATCTTCTTTTATGAACTGCTTCGTTCTTTGCCTGGCTGGACTACCTCCTCCATAACTGGTACTGGTGTCGCTATCTATGCTGCTGATACTAAGCTGGGATCTGCTTCTTGTTCGGAACTAGTGCTGCTCGACCTTACTTATTCTAGTCTTTTTGCAATAAGAAAAATCATTCAATGGCTGGCAGGAAAGCTTACCGGAATTCTCTCTTTACTTTAAGGCTAAGTCTTTACTTCACTTCAAACAATTGTTCTCTTCTACCGACACAGGGATAAAGAAAGACTAGTTCCCCCTTTCGAACAAAACATTCCTCTTTCCCCTTT
This sequence comes from Dioscorea cayenensis subsp. rotundata, assembly GCF_009730915.1. NCBI lineage: Eukaryota > Viridiplantae > Streptophyta > Magnoliopsida > Dioscoreales > Dioscoreaceae > Dioscorea > Dioscorea cayenensis. Next base: position 15,827,177 of record NC_052479.1, read on the forward strand.
TACTCAAATAATGAAGTTCCAAGGACAACCTCCTTAAGAGTCATCTTAGCTTGATGTGCCAGATGTTCCCTTACTTATACTTAGTAGGACGGGTTGGTCTACTAAACCATGTTGAGGACGGACCAATGGATATGTTTGGGATAATGAGCTTATGTGTTTCGGGGCTTGGTCTGACTTCTTCACCAGCTGGCTCGCATTCAAGCTATAATTGAGAAATCCTTTTCATACTCTCCGTTCTCGATGAGGTAGTTACTTGTAGAAAAATTCCATGCCTCCCCCCGTCTTCAAATTTAACAAGACAGCATATTCTCTGTCTTCGATTTCTAGAATGATTGCGCTCTTTGGTTTTATACCCCGCTTTAGGGTGGGTAAATAAAATATTTACATTTCTTTTTACGGCGAATTGATTTAACTGGGTTATTATAAACTCTTCGTTTAGGTCAAGGCACAGTCCCCCTTTCCCTTCCTGTGCCCCTTTTTTTGTGAAAAACCCTGTACATTCCTTGTAATTCAACCGCGTTAAGAAATCGCATCTATCTTGATATGCTGCTAGGGTCATAGTTATTCTCCTGTTTATACACCCGCACAAACAAAGTAGCAATAATGCGTGCTTCGTGTATATTTGAGGAGAATCTCAATCGATGGCATCTTGCATTAAATGGTTTGTCTTCATCTGCAAAACAATGGGGTATTTGATTAGCAATGATTACAATGGGTACATTTTTTTTTCTTCGTAAAAAATTCTATAATATTTTAAGTCTAGTCTACACTCTTGGCCATCTAAGATTTTCAACATGGTATTGGCATATGCCCTTCCTTCTTGGGTTGCCCCGATGATCGAACTCTGGCTGTCAGGCTCGTGGAATTCATCGAATACCCATAAGTCATAATAATCGTGTGCTCCCGAAAAAGAATTCCTTCGCGAACTCGCGAAATATACTTGACTTTAGAACGTCATGGAAGAGCCCTTTCGACAAAGGGCTCAACCCAGGCGGACTGGTGTCACCAGTCGTGCTGGATCGCCTTGTGTGCCAGCATTCCGAAAGGAGGCGGGTATGCTGGTTGGTAGTTGTGGGTCCGTCGAGGGACAGGATCCCAGGTCTGCAACTTACCGATATAGTGCATCGAACCTCCCCTTCCTTACTTGGATGTGATTAGTCCAATAACGAAGGCCCGATGGATGACAACATTGGTGCCATCCTATGGTCTCCATTTAGAAGGTCATGTGGGTGAGTCCTCGCTGGTATGCACTCTTACCAGGAGGGGGATAGAATCTCTTTATCGAGTAGGAATGGGGGGTGACGCGGAAGCCTCCCACCCCTGTCTTATCATGGGTCCAATTACCCAACCGTGGGGCGGAGGTAATTGAGGGGTGCTTTCACCACCACCTGGATGCTTTAACATACCGAAACCATGAAAAGACTCTTCCCTTCTCTGTTGAAAGTGTCACCTATCAGGTGGCAGAGTGTCTTAGAAGACTCTCGGATCTTGGGAGGCTACTTAATTAAGAAAAATTAATTAAATAAGGTGCTTCTCTTGGTCACTGATGGTCTGACAAAGGAGCTTTGTATTGGCGCCTACCTCTTTTTCACGGTCAGTCTACAAGTTAGGGAAGAGGTCTGGGTGGTTGCATGTAGCTTTGTATTTAAAAGCAGTGCGCCTCCAGCCTTCAGAAGGCCTATGGAGGAGTTCCCTTCAAACCTGACTTGTTGCCTGTCCCAGTGTCCTTAACTAGGTCTGGGTATCCTCGAATCATCCCTCCTTTCCATAGATTGGAGATCTATAAAAAGAATGAACGTTCGGATCTATTGGTCAAGGTGTATCTATCTTTCTTTTCATTGGCTACAGTTATTTGTCTTGCCAAGAAGATTGATAAGACAACCATTAACCAAACAAAACCGTTAGATTCACTAGTTGGCAGCAAGGTTTGCTTTTCTTTTGACCTTAAGGCAGCCACTGAGAGGCGGCCCCTGTTATATCTATTTGAGGTCTTACAAACTTTGTTTGATAGGAGTTTTACCGAGACAAAACTCCTTGTTTCGGTTCTATGTCTCATTATAAGGAGATAAAATCAAATCAGAGATAAGGCTACGTGATCCTGAGTTCCAAGCCCTACTACCTTGACTTGGAGACGAAGGCAGTTCGCTCCCTGTTGTGAAAGCTCTCTTCTAGAGGCCAAGCCCTTAAACTGACTATGACAGAGTCAGGATTTTACGGCCAAACAAAAGACATGGCTATCGTCCTATCCACAAGAAGACTACGCCTTTTTATCTTGACAACGATCAGTCTGTTTCTGGAAATTGCCCTAACAGCTTGCAATCTGAAATGGCAGTTCATTTCAAAGAAGGTTGGAGTCAACATTTTACTCAAATCCCTAAGTGTAGACTAACTTTTCTCACTTCAGATAAAAAGATTGTTTAAAGCAATCATGTCTATGGTACCAGGATTTCTAAACTAGAGACCCAAGTTTGGAATCTCGTAATCACTTGTCCGACTTCATGGTAGTCTATCATCTTCCTCATTGGAATAGTGAGTTAGGGATACAAGATGAACTGAACCTTCGTTCCTACTTTGAAAAGCTAAGCCTCTATATGATATGCTGAAAGCGTATAGACACGCTACCTTGATATGCTTTTTCTAAGGTTTAGCTCTATTTTCTCGCTTTAGCGTATAAAGAACTCAAGGTAGACGTTGATCTTTCAATAATGAAGCTTTTCAGGAAGTGTTTTTGACTCACGAAAAAAGATTGGTTCCCAATCCACCGAGTTGGTTCTGCCACTTACTTTTTTTCATTTTTAGCCTTCGACGAAATGCAAAATTCTAGGATCCGACATGTCAGGACAGAGAAAATATCTATCCAAATGGTCCAGATCAGGACAGGTTCTTTACGCAAAGAAGTTAGGGCTTAGGGTCTTTGTTACTTCAAAAATAAGGAATTTTTTTTGAAATCTTGATATATACTCTAAACTAGTGGATCGAGGGGAAGAGCTAACCAATCGTTCCGTCAATAAAGACTTCAAACTAGGCTACTCGAGACACTAAGAGTGACTCTTCGGGTGTGCCTACCTTTCACCCTCTCAAAGAAAGACTAAATCACTTCTAGTCTAGCGTATTTCAAACTAGAAGCTTGAGCATGCTCAAAGACAAGGTTACTTGAGTTCAAAAGCCCACATTACTACTATCAAGCTGGCGACAGACACTGCAATCTGTACATCTCATCTAATGGTGTCATTTATGTTTTTTACTTTCTTCAAAAATATGTCTTTGACATTCAATCTTTCATCCTCCGCTCTAGGTGGCAAAGTAAATGTCTTCCAAAATACATACCATACTCTATGATTTGCTCTATGCCCCAGATTCCCTCCAGTACATCTTTGCTCTTGGCTATGATTTCCTTCATTTATGAATCTTTAGCGTATCATATTAGGGTATTTCTACATATTTCCTAGTGAGGTTACTGGATAGCTTATTGCTTAAATATCATTTGTACCAAGAAGATTTTTCTATGGCGGTCCATACAAGGTGAGGGCTCTCTTTGTTTAAGGCAAAGGAAATATGTTTCCATAAAGCCTTTTTATGTTAAGAAAGTTTTTCATATGAAATGGAATTTGAAAGCCATCTCTCAAAAGAGAGTTCATTTTAACACCTTTCTTTACACTAGAAACGAGAAAGCAAGCGACGGATAAAGTAGAGATAGAGCTTTTCAAGGGCGGAATAAAGCTTTCGATGGCAGGCCTGTGATGAGTGCTAAGTTTATGTCAGTGCATAGTATAGAATACAACATTGGAGGCCTTTTTCCTTTGAGTGTGAGCAATCAAAATTTACTATTTCAATTTAAGTAAGTAGTCGGGAATAGGGCACAATCTATCCTGTGAGAAAGCCTTTGATTTGAGGAAAGCCAGTTAGATATGTATTTATAGTTAGCTCTTATCAAGCTTTTTAAAATACCTATAGCAAGCCTAGTTTGAAGAAGTCTTTCAAAGGGGCAGGAGTATCTCCAGCTCTATCCAATAAGGCAGTAGTAGGGAAAGCAGGTTCTAGGTTAACTAATTATAGGGCTAGTCCGCGAGTAAGCAATTTTGAGCCTATTCCCATGGATCCAATTTCGTTACCAGTTATTATCCATTCAGTTGGTAGTATTGAGACTCTCAGTACCCCTACAGCTTGTTCAGTTCCAGAAAGAATATGCATCAAAACCTATTGAAAGCTTGACGTTAAAACAAAACCAATCGCCAACTACTTCAAAAAGTCTAAAAACGGCCTTAGTGTCGCACTCATCCACTTTGCTCCTCCAGATTAAATTTTTTCATAACCTGCACCGTGTCAGAATTTCAGCCTTCGAATCGTAAGCTAGTACAACTGATCACTCTATCAAACTCTGAACTTTCATGCGATAGAAGTAGCAAGTTGCTTCAGCCCCGGTGACCGGCCTAAGAAGGCACTACTGGGCGAGATCTACTTTGTTATCTTGGCTACCTTATTCACATGGCCGAGAGAGTGAATCAGCTTTCTTATGAAAAGCGGAAATGAAAGAGAACTCTTCTTTCTTTATAGAAATTCTTAAAAAAATGGAGAGCGTAGGGCATTGTATTCGTTCATATCATGCAACGGACTACAGTATCGAACTCCTATGAGTTAATTCGCTGGCCACTGAAAGACTGACGCAACTCAGCCAGTTGGTATTAACTAGACTACCCTCCTTCTCCTTAGTTGGTATTAACTAGATCTGGTTGATTTAGTAGTTTGCTCAGTAGATCCTTCGTTGAAGCAGCGGCTTACTCATAACCACCTCGCCCATCACCAGGAGTCATAGACAGTGGCTTTTCGAGCAGCGGAACTGGTAGAACTCCAATCTATGGCAGTACCAGCAGTGGTGGAGCTAGCATATATACTCACCTACATTAGATCAGGTCTGGGTCCCCTGCTCCGTCCTATGTAGGTAGGTAGAGTGTACAACAGTTGTCCCCTCCTTCTGACTCTGTCTTATTACGTCCGAGGCCTATAGGGAATTTTCTCTCCTAACTTACCTATATATCAGACTTTCTTTCACCACTCTTTCATAAGGGGCAGCTGCTACTATTTTGATCTCATCTACTCATCCAAACTCTGATCTCTATCTATGTAAATTTTCTTTACTTACTCTCGAGCGATTCTCTTTCTTTTCCAATGGGAAGCATCTTTTTCGACAGGGAAGCTTAGCTCACTTGATAGCTGACTCGCGCCCTTCCATGTTTCTGGAGATTTTGATCCGATCGCCCGGGTGTAGGGAGGCAAAGTTGAGCGGGGCAAAGACCTTTTTTTCTTGCAAGGGGCACTCAAGCGGGTGAGGAAAGCCACGCGAGAAGAGAGCCTTTGTCGTGAGAGGAAGGAGTTCGTGATTGACAATCTCTTGAGAAGAACAATCCCAACAAACAGGGAGAAATCATCAATCAGAACTAAAGCCAGGACCAAAGATAGGGTGGTTTCTATGCAAGGAGAACAGGGATCCTCTGACAACGAACAAGCACCTACTTCTGCTCAGGCTTTGACGGATCAAAGACTGGTTAATGACCAGCATCTCCATCAAACTTTGTGAGGTTCCCCCGGGATCCGGTCTATTATTGTGAAAAAAAGGATTGGACTCCAACTTATCGTCTAAAGCTTGTGATGAGTGCTTATAAAGGCAAAGATATGGATTCTCTTTTTGAATTGCTTGAAAGCGTTCGTAAGAGGTAGATGATCCCCTTTGAGGAAGAAGGATTTTTTTTTCACCGGAGAAAGCTTTCTGCTTCCCGACCATGAATCTCTCCCTGTTGATCGTGACAGGAGGATTTAGTCAAGCAAGAATGAGGAGACTTTGACCTTCATTGAATGTGCTGCACCTGACAAAAAAGCTGGTCGTTCGGGAGCGTAATTATGTTATGTGATGAACTAGCCTTTGTCGACTTCGAAAGGTGATCCATATATCATAGGCCAGGCAATGGATGCTACTTAGTCTCCTCTTTCAACTTCTTCGTCATAGGGAAGAGATACCAGGAAGCTCTGTTCCTTCTTGCAGGGTGGCGTGCCTCCGTCTGAGACTCTACCCTGCCTGTTGGATGTATGGGGCCTCTTCAATTCATCTTTGAGGTTTTTTTCTATCCCTGCTTCCCTACTGAGTTCCTCCGTCTCTCTTGCATGGTGCCCCTCTGTCCCTCCCTTTCTGAGAGGTGATCCACCAATTCTTTTTCAACCTAAAGGTTAATTTCAAAGCCAAGGTGGACGAAGTTTGGTCAAAACGTTGTCGTTGAAGCATTTCTGTAACATCTTCCTATCTATAGATTCTTTCTACGCTACAAGTCCGCTGTTAATCTTGCTTTTCTTAATCCGAACGTTCATTATTTTTATAGATATCCAATCTATGGAAAGGAAGGATGATTTGAGGATACCCAGACCTAGTTAAGGACACTAGGACAGGCTATAAGTCAGGTTTGAAGGGAACTCCTCCATAGGCCTTCTGAAGGCTGGAGGCGCACTGCTTTAAATACAAAGCTACATGCAACCACCCAAACCTCTTCCCTAACTTGTAGACTGACCGAGAAAAGAGGTAGGCCCCAATACAAAGCTCCTTTGCTAGACCATCAGTGACTAAGAGAAGCACCTTATTTAATTAATTTTTCATAATTAAGTAGCCTCCCAAGATCCGAGAGTCTTCCAAGACACTCTGCCCCCTGATAGGTGACACTTTCAACAGAGAAGGGAAGAGTCTTTTCATGGTTTCGGTATGTTAAAGCATCCAGGTGGTGGTGAAAGCATCCCTCAATTACCTCCACCCCACGGTTGGGTAATTGGACCCATGATAAGATAGGGGTGGGAGGCTTCTGTGTCGCCTACCATTCCTACTCGATAAAGAGATTCTATTCCCCTCCTGGTAAGAGTGCATACTAGCGAGGACTCACCCACATGACCTTCTAAATGGAGACCATAGGATGGCACTAATGTTGTCATCCATCGGGCCTTTGTTATTGGACTAATCACATCCAAGTAAGGAAGGGAAGGTTCGATGCACTATATAGGTAAGTTGCAGACCTGGGATCCTATCTCTCGACGGACCCACAACTACAAACCAGCATACCCGCCTCCTTTCGAAATGCTGGCACACAAGGCGATTGACAAGGTCCCCTTGCGTATATCCCGCAAGTGTATGGGTTTGTCGAAGTAATAATCCCGGGTGAGCGGGGTCGAATCCACAGGGAGTAGGGAGTAAAAACACTTAATTCGATTCTTAGCTATGTGGAGTATCAACAATGATAAGTGTGATAATGATTCAATTCTCAACAATTAAAAGCAACAAGTAAGAGAGCAAAAGTTAGGAGGAGGCAAGGCAATCGATAAAGATAGGGTACTCGGATGATGCTTCACCTAGGAAAAATCGTTTCAAGTGCAAGAACTCTCTATTATGCTTCCTAATCAATGCAATGGTGAGTCATGGAGATCCTTACATACATAGTCCCAAATCTAAGGTCAACTATGCCTAACTCTATTCATGTCCCGGAGCAGAGATTAAATAACCTCTCAACCTCACACTCGAATAAAGTTGCAATGTGCTCTAGGGATTCCAAGTGATAAATCGCTTCCTAAATATAGACCTATCCCTTTGGTCCAGGCGGAAGGTCCTTAGCCACAATTAAGCCCTAGATACTAAGATCCCCTAAACGCTTCACTCCATTGCACGTGCAACTAGGCCCCAGCGGAGGTTCATCATTTAGACCATTCACTCTATTATGGCCGCAAAGAACTCAAGGAACGGAGGTAGAATCTATCACGTCGGAGGGGAAAGGGGACGCTCTTGTACCTCTCGACTCACCCTCTCAACCCTCATCAACCTTGCTTTGTCTAACGCTTATGGTGTGTCACTCACTCACAAGGTTACCAACAAGAACTCTCAACCCTAGTGTCACTCTAGGGGAAACGTTGATACAATAAAGCATTTAAAGTTGGAACTCACAATAAACATCAATTTATTGAAAGCATAATAAAGAAGTTCAATGAAACGAATACATCCTAGAGTTCACAATCACCCAAGTACCCACTAGGGGTTTAGCTCTCCATGGAGCTAAGTACAATCAAAGAAATCGAATGTAAAAGCAATAAATCCATAAAGAAACCTCCTCGATGGTCGTGTCGATGGTCTTGCAGAGAGTCCTCTACTTGTCGTCTAAGGATTCCCTCGTCCGGTATAGGATACGCCTCGACGGAAGGTCCCCTACCAACCTTCTTCCTCAGGAATGACGATGTCGGAGCCGTAGAACCTCTCCAAAACCTTGGCCAATACCATTCAAAACCCTAGCTGAAGCACTTTCTCAAGTTGGGGAAAAGATGGAGAAAAGAATGCTGAAATCGGGGCTGAAATCGGCTTTAAATAGGGCTGGAATCGGGCGACTACACGGGCGTGTATGATGTCACACGCCCCTGTGTAATTTCCACATGCTCGTATGGATTCTCTGAAACTGTCATTTTCGGCCAGCTGTGAACAGTGACTGCTACAATATTTTATTACATTAACCTGCTACAGTACTTTGCCAAAAATACTCCCGAATCCACTTTTCATCAAGGTAATATAAACGGGCACACATTTATGCCGTGGATCGCTTTGCTTCTTCAATGACGGAGAAGTTGATGGAAATCTTGTTCTATGTGCATAAGTCGGAGTGCTTGAGTGTGACTGCCTTTGTGCCCCTCAAATACGAGGAGGTTGGCACACACTCTAGCATCTCACACCCGACCTATGTCTTCGCGTTTGAACCTTAGCAAGATTTCCTCCAAAATTGGTGCATTGTAATCCACATTGGCTTCTTTCCTTCATAACTGGTTTCACAACCCTACCTGCATAAAAATAACATAAAAACACACATATTAGTGTAAAAACCCGAGAAAAGTAATGCTCAACATAAGGAAATTATGCTTCGCATTCATATCGCACAAGCACTTATCAGCGATCCAGCACGACTGGTGACACCATCCCACCTGGGTTGAGCCCTTTGTCGAAACGGCTCTTCCATGACGTTCTAAAGTCAAGTATATTTCGCGAGTTCGCGAAGGAATTCTTTTTCAGGAGCAAATGATTATTATGACTTATGGGTATTCGATGAATTCCACAATCCTGACAGCCAGAGTTCAATCATCGGGGCAACCCAAGAAGGAAGGGCATATGCCAATACCATGTTGAAAATCTTAGATGGCCAAGAGTATAGACTAGATTTAAAATATTATAGAATTTTTTACGAAGAAAAAAAAATGTACCCATTGTAATCATTGCTAATCAAATGTCACATTGTTTTGCAGATGAAGACAAACCATTTAATGCAAGATGCCATCGATTGAGATTCTCCTCAAATATACATGATGCACGCATTATTGCTACTTTGTTTGTGCGGGTGTATAAACAGGAGAATAACTACGACCCTAGCAGCATATCAAGATAGATGCGATTTCTTAACGCGGTTGAATTACAAGGAATGTACAAGGTTTTTCACAAAAAAAGGGGCACAGGAAGGGAAAGGGCGACTGTGCCTTGACCTAAACGAAGAGTTTATAATAACCCTATTAAATTAATTCGCCGTAAAAAGAAATGTAAATATTTTATTTACCCACCTAAAGTGGGGTATAAACCGAAAGCACAATCATGTCAAATTTGAAGACGGGGGATTATTAATCCTCTCCCTTTCCGATTATTGTTGGTGTTCCAAGAGATGGAAGTACTTACCAGTTATCAAGAAGGGATGGTTAGAGGATTTCTGCTTAAGCATTTGACCCTCCAGATGAAAAAGTCATCTCGGAGCAAGCTTGGTCAGAGGATTTTGGCATGATCAGTGGTTATAAAATAATTGGATTAAATCCATTCTCTCCTATGGGTCATGGTACTATAGCGTCGCGTTGGACCTAAACACTCCTGTGGAGGTTCGTTCTATTGGATCCCCCGGTCTTTCGATTTTAGCATGCCAAAACCGTCATAGCCAAATCAACTAAATCGATTTCCAAAATATGGCCTTCTGTTTCAATGTTATGATTGGCTTCGGCTTCCTCCTGCACCATTACCTCTTGGTGTTGGAGGTCAAGTAACCAGTAGTCCCCCACAATTAATTAACTTCTTTGGTTGAGGACGATGGCGGTTGTCCTCAAGTGGCTCCTGAGCCTATAATATATAATATAAGGCTCTAAGCGCACCTGAGCGCCTTCGCCTGTGCAACAGCCCATCCAGCAGAAGCACCCCCAACAACCGCAGAACTCTCATTATGTTCCTCCCAATGGTGAGACAAGTGGCGCCTCAGCGGCAGTTCACGCCAGCAAAATTATTCCAATGCTGCTTAAGCAGGGTTTAGTTCAGCTCCTTCCTAAGCGTCAGCCACCAAACCCGGAATCCAAACGCCTATTGCAAATTGCAAAAGAATGAAGGCCATCCCACAAATCGCTGTAGGAATCTTCAACACAAGATTCAAGATCTGATTGAAGAAGGGAAGATTGCCGTGACAGATGAAGCACCCCCTATTGCGCCCAATCTCAACGAGAAAGTAGGAGTTTCAAAAGATCCACTCCCTTCAGCCTCTGCTTTCAGTCCTTTCTTTCCACTTGCCTTAACCGCTTACTAGATTAGATAGGCTAGCTAAGGCGTACTTTGTTCTATCTTTGATATAGAAAAGAAAGTCAGTTTGAAGTTGACCAAGTAAGTGTTCCATTAGCCTTCTACTAGCGCTTGCTTTCTTACCGTAGCTCAGTCAAGCTTCCCCTTCATCTTCCTCGCCCTATCTGAGTACCTTGCTAGCCTTACAGCACTTCCAGAGTCCGTTCCATTAGTCTCTTCTCTTGTTCGAAAAGGGATTTATTTCGACCTATTAGTATTAGTATATAAGTCGGCTGGCTAGCCTTACGAATCTAAAGCTAGAGCTATTAGCACTGGGGTGTATCCGGACACTATTGCCTACGCTAGCTTGCTGCTTGCTGGTCAGTAGCTCTAGTTGGCATCGTTGAATCCCGATAGTGGCATCGTATAACGTTTAATAAATAAGAGCACGCCTGCTTTTATTGTTTCACTCTGCTCTGCTTATTAGTTGAGGCCTTTGTTCTCATCTAAGCATGTAGGGCGTGTTTTGTTTTCATCTAAGAAAGATGAGATGTATAGTGCTCGTGGAGCGCACTTGCGAAGGACAAACAACGATATCTAAGGTCAAAAGAATCCCTATATCAAAGGTCATGAGGATGTCTTAATAAGTTGAGTTCCAAGAAAGCGGCCGTTCACTTCAAGAATAGGGCTTCTTGTAGTTTTCTTTGATTTTTATCGGGTGTTCAGTCTACCACAAATGAAAAAGCCTATCGAAAATCATGCATTGAATGCCAATCAATCCCATCAGACTTTTTGTTGGAAAAACCAAGGCCAAGTCTATTCAAGTCTCTATATTGATTTTCGCGAGCAGAGCAGAATGGAATGGAAATTCCAATGATTGTTATAGAATTAGAATGGCGATTCCTCACAATCGCTCCTTGTGATGCTGCGGAACCATGGCAATTAGGATCTCAAGACGCAGCAACACCTATTATGCAAGGAATCATTGACTTACATCACGATATCTTTTTCTTCCTCATTCTGATTTTGGTTTTCGTATCACGGATGCTGGTTCGCGCTTTATGGCATTTCCACGAGAAAACTAATCCAATCCCGCTAAGGATTGTTCATGGAACTACTATCGAGATTATTCGGACTATATTTCCAAGTATCATCCCGATGTTCATTGCTATACCATCGTTTGCTCTGTTATACTCAATGGACGAGGTAGTAGTAGATCCAGCCATTACTATCAAAGCTATTGGACATCAATGGTATCGAGTGCGCCTCTTAACAAGGGGTGATATAAGTGCAACGAAATGTACCGGTGGTTCGCGAAGCATCTGGCTTACCGGTAATCTCCCATTCCCGTCGTCGAGAGACTATAAGAACTATAGCATGCCAGAAAGGGGTGAGTTGAGGTGGTTAGACCTATACCCCGAAATGCTCCCAGCATAGGAGCCCTATGGTTCCATTCTTGTTGTTGCTGGAGGTACACATACCTCTTCTCGGTGTGGAGCGATATACGAAAAAAATAGATGCTCAGCCAGCAATGTCCGATAACGGCGCTGAAGTCGTGAATCTATCGGCACCACAGCAGTGGCATACAACTTTGGACCTAACGGCCGGCCCCTGTTACCTTTCGGAATGGGGGATCCCCGTTGGCAACAACCACGGTAGTCGTTGCGGAACTACTGGGTCAGGAGAGGACAACCTCTTGTTCCTGCTCCTCTTTCTTCGCTTTGGGGACGGAGGTCCTACGGTAGGTAACAGCAGGCACAAGCACTTGACCGAAGGGGACCAGCGCTTCTACTCCTCCACCGAGGAGCCGTTCGCAGCGGGATGTCGTGAACGGTGGGAGGTCACGTCACAGAGAATTTACCTAATAAGAGAGTGATCCTATGATTTATATAGAGGATATAGACTTTGTCCTTATATATAATAAGATGACTCAATCAATTGGGGGTGGGACCTGCTGGCATAATGCACGCTGGAACGTGGGAATTCGAGATCTCATGAACGACTTTTTTTTCGTGGACAAACTTTCCCTATGGATGGATCCTTTTAGATCTACGGGGGCCGGCCGTTCACATGAGCATAAGGAATCTATACTCGAGCGTTCGACTTGGCCCCTGACAGGATAGGTGAGGAATCACTCTTGATCTGATCTATTGGGGCCTAAAACTTCGCCGAGCCGACTAGCTTTCCACTGCGCATTTTTCTAATAAAGACGACTATAGGATCGAATTCGCTTTCCGTGGTGAACTGGTCGTCCCATACCTTCTGCCTGTCTCATGTGTGTGGAACCAGGTCTTTTTCGGTTCCAGCTTAACTGAAGTAGGTAGGGCTGGGCGAGAAAGGGTCCCCTCTTGCCTACTTGCCTATTAGTAAGCGGTCCTTCGATTCCACCGGGGTCTTACGGTCTCTGAGAGGGGAGAAAAACTACCTAACTAAAGAAGAATAGTGCTCTTTCTAAGAGTAGGCGTGGAGAGCTTTTTTGCGGGGAAACTTGCAAGTCAAGTTTGGGGGGAGGCGGGCGTCGACCCAACCTTATGAGTATTCGGACTATAACAGTTCCGATGAACAGTCACTCACTTTTGACAGTTATACGATTCCAGAAGATGATCCAGAATTGGGTCAATCACGTTTATTAGAAGTGGACAATAGAGTGGTTGTACCAGCCAAAACTCATCTACGTATGATTGTAACACCTGCTGATGTACTTCATAGTTGGGCTGTACCTTCCTCAGGTGTCAAATGTGATGCTGTACCTGGTCGTTCAAATCAGACCTCAATTTTGGTACAACGAGAAGGAGTTTACTATGGTCAGTGCAGTGAGATTCGTGGAACTAATCATGCCTTTACGCGTGCGCCCGGATACATAGGCCGACTGCTGAGCCCACTCTGGCTCAGCCGCACCACCCGGGGTCGGGGTGCGAGCCACCCGAGAAGCAAGCTATTACAGCGAGCGGCTGGAGCAGTAGGGAGCCGAGGAGCAAGGCAGTAGATAAGATAGAAGAAGGGGCCAGGCTCCCGGTAGAGCAGAGGAGACGGTTAGGATAACAAACTTGAAACGCGGAGCCCGAGCGGCCGGCGAGCGAGTGGTTAGTGGCAAATAGCGCCCTAGTTGATGGCATTCCTCTCTGCGGCTGGCACTCGAGGAACCACGGGGCACTCCATACAGAGCAAGCAAGTCTTAGGGATGAGACGCCCGCGCAAGGACCTCAATTCTCATTAGGAGGTCGAACCAAGGACCTATAGAAGTCGGGGCTACCCCGTCCCCATGGCAAGGCAACAGTGTCCTGAGGGAGGAGTTGAGAGGCCTTATAGTAGCACGGACCTCTTTTTCATTCTAGGTCATGCGAAGGGGGCCAGTCCAAGATCGTACAGTTATTATAAAAAGCTCTCAACGGCCTCTTTCTGAGTTATTCCAGCTTCTTCATTTTTCGTGCCGCGGTGAACGAACAAAACCGTCTCAGCGGAAGGAGAAGGACCTGCTACGGCAGAGACTACTTATCCTCTTCTTGTTCCTAGCCGTCTGTTACGAGTCCGGAAAGCCTGGAATCATCAATATGAGGGATCCCTCAAAAATAGAGAAGGGCGGGCAGGGCTTCCGCAAGAGCCTCCCCTCTTCCCGGTCAATATACATGGAAAGGAGACCAACATAACTAGCCTCTTTTTTTATGTACGTACACCTTTGTTTCAGGGTGGGGCCGCCCTCCCTCCTGCTAATCCGGCCATTTTTCCTTTCTTTCCCACCCTTCCATAAAGGACTTCCGATTCCCGGCCCGGCGCTCTGCGTGGTTATGTACATGTTCCGACTCGCCGGTCATTATAGATCTAGTGGCATGGCGAGGCGAAGGGATTGGATTTCACATATGATCAGATCAGTGGGCAAGCAAGGTGTACTTTTTCGTATTCTTGTTGTTGAAGTTGACTTTCAAGCTCTTTTTTTTAAGTAGGCCAGGATTTTTGGAGCTGCTCCCAGCTCACACTATGGTGACGGGGGTGCCGCCGTGAAGATCATGGAGTGTGAGCAGAACGAGCTGAAAGGCTCTAATATGTTTGGAGGGCAAGGGGCATAGATACCAACCCTGACCCCTATCTATCGTCGTAGAAGCTGTTCCTTTGAAAGATTATGGTTCTCAGGTATCCAATCAATTAATCCTCCAAACCAACTAAACCGAGGAAGGTGGAGTGGAAAGAAAATTGTAGGGTGAGGGAAGGGGGAAGCTCCAAGAAGGCTTCGCTTGGTTTAGTAGACAGCGAGTGGAGTGTATAAGCCCTTATTGAAGAAATAGGGCGAGGCCTTACTACACGAGCTCGTAAGTCAAGCACGGAATGAGCATTGTCTACGAAGCTTAACGCACTATAAAATAGGCATTCTGGTATGGTAGGAAGACTCCTTGACCACTACATAGGAGTGATAGCAAAGGCAAGCCATCAAAAGGCGAGCAGTCCTTATAGCAATAGCAATAGCAAATGGTCAACTTATAGAACCTATTTTTTTTCTTCTTTTTTTTTGGCGCTGCTGAACAAAATTGACTACTCAAGTACCAAAGGTGACCGGTCCATGAGACCGAATTCAACACAAAAAAAGGTGAAACCCTCTTGCTTTTCGAATAGACGTCAGGGACCGGAAAGAAAAATAGGGGTTGTTGTTGGGAGGTCCAATGCTACGCTTCCCTTGCTCTGTTTCATCCGTCCATCTCCCTGATGCGCTTACTTACCATTATGGACATCTAGCTGAATCTCTTTTTGCCTCTTTTGTGTTAGTACCTTACGCAAAAAAATGCCTATCCCCACCCATCCCTGCGGAGAAGGCAAGGATTAGGAGGCAAAGACTACTATTGCGAATAAAAGCCTAGCCTAGTCTTCATGAAGTGAGTGTCCCACCAGTGGAAGGGTGGCGAAGAAGACTTGCTCGGCTACGGTCGAGATGGAGGAAGAAGTACATAGGTCTTTAAGAAGCGATGGAAGCGGGTCTGTCGATGATAGCTTTTTTCCCCTGTTACATCGATGTCACTTCGTAACTTGACCTCTTTTTTAATAACCTTCCCGTCTATAGGGGTTCTTGATAGCTATGAAACAAGTAACAAAGAGACTCTTCTTTCAATCCCCCCTGAATAAGTAAGGCAGAAGCTAGAGTCAAGCTTTCTTTCTATCATTTAGCGAGGGAGAGAGCTACCCGAATTGACCAACCGTCAAAAAAAGAATGATTTTGAGAAGTACTTTGACTTTTAAGCTGGACAAACTCTGTTTTCTTTCACCTTCTTTTTCCCATCGGCGAGAAAAGAAACGATACCACTAACTAGCACCTTAGGAACTAGTTGAGTAGTAGTGGTCAAATTCACTCTATAAAAATATAGAAAGAGAGAACCTTTCGTAGCCAAATCGAGAAAGAGATGCTCGCATGAAGTGCATGGGCTGATTTTAGTGCCAGTTATTTGGAGACGTTTCGAGCACATCTGGTTTTTAGTGGGAAGCTGCTACAGAGCGAAGGTCTTCATTTCTAGTAAGGAACTAAATGAAATTCTTGACTTCGTAAAGATTTATTTTCTCAAAGTCCAGACAGAGAAATTCGATGATTTTGCACTATTAAACACGCTGGAGTTCCCATGGAAATGGCGGCACAGGTGCTGAACTAGAAGTAGCAGTAATAGAAATTAAATCGAATACATCACAGGGCCTTTGAACTTACCCCTTTCTTATCAATTTCTATGGCTTGATGCCTCTTCACTCTAAGTCAAGTGGGCTCCTCGAGTGGTTGCCGATACAGCAATCAACCCACTCCCATGAATATCCAACCGGATGCTCTGTCTTTTTTGTTTTCAGACCCAAGACGTTTGATTAACTGAGGCTTTGCCATTGGGAATAATCTTCCTTATTGACATGTCGATTCACTTTGCTATTAATTTCACATCTCGGTCAGAGAAATTGAGCTGCTCGACCAATTCACCAGCAACTAAAAAAGTCATGTCACTGTCAAGGCAAAATAGGAGCTTTCCAGACCTTGAAAGGACAGTCTACTACTGGCATTCTCTACTATAGAGCTGAGAGAAAGAATATATGTCGGGTCCAGACATTGGTTGTATCAGATTGGCCTCTTCAGAGAGAACACAATAAACGGGACATATGCAATGCCTTTTATGCAAGGGCTGTCACCTTGTCTCAACCAAAGAAGTTAATTAATTGTGGGGGACTACTGGTTACTTGACCTTCAACACCAAGAGGTAATGGTGCAGGAGGAAGCCAAAACCAATCATAACATTGAAACAGAATGCCATATTTTGGAAATCGATTTAGTTGATTTGGCTGTGACGGTTTTGGCATTCTAAAATCGAAAGACCAGGGGATCCAATAGAACGAACCTCCACAGGAGTGTTTAGGTCCAACGTGCTGCTATAGTACCATGACCCATAGGAGAGAATGGATTTAATCCAATTATTTTATAACCACTGATCATGCCAAAATCCTCTGACCAAGCTTGCTCCGAGATGACTTTTTCATCTGGAGGGTCAAATGCTTAAGCATAAATCCTCTAACCATCCATTCTTGATAACTGGTAAGTACTCCCATCTCTGGGAACACCAACCATAATCGGAAAGAGAGAGGATTAATACAAGTCGGTGAGTGTAGTAGCAAAAATTGACGATGCTAATGATGACTCTTTGTTTGGTATCATGCGCTGAGTATACACATGATAACTAGAACCCCAGCAACTAAAAGAAAATGCATTGATTGAAATAGAGAAAAATAAGTGAAAATTCTGACATCAACAAAGTCCACTTCGTTCTCTCGCTCTGCTCGCGGCGCTCCTTGCTCGTGGAGCGGTATACCAAAAAACCTCCTTATGTATGTTATAAACAAACCCACATAAGGCCGGTTGGTCGATACGATATGACTTATGATACCGAAGCTTATTTCATTCTTATTCTCTTTCTTCCAATCTTCCTTTTTTTTCTTATTGTGCTGCTAACAGGACTAAACTATGAGGAGACATTCTGACTTTATCACAGTAGGTTCAAGGTACCTGTTTAGGAATAGGGGATTTTCACCTGGTTTGCTCTAATAGTGAGAGGAGGCAGATTCTTTCGTCATTCCTTTCTTTTGAAATTTAACTAAAGTATAGAAGCCAGCCATGGATATGAGGGCCACAGGACATCAACACTCCTGGAGTAACCAGGCCCAAGGAAGTAGAAGAATGATTTGTAGGATTAACAGGGCACTGATCAATCTGGAATGGTTGCTGCAGGATTGCCCGGATGGTTTTGTGGAGTATCTCAATCCAGGTGTATGGGATCATTCTCCCCTATCGATTACATTAAAACCTTAGCTAAACAGTGTCCTGAAACCATTTGAGTTTTCTCAAATGTTGACAAAGCACCCAGACCTACAGATAGTGGAAAGGGCTTGGAACATCAATGTGATAGGAAATCAGATGTTTAGACTATGTTAGAAAAGAAAAATCTTATACAATACCTGCTTAAGTAAGTAATAAGTCAAAATAAGGAGTAAACATCCAACAATCCTAAGCCAATATCTCACCTTCTAGTTTGAGTTAAAATATTGGCTTTAATCAGCCTAGTCGGGATAAGATAAGAGAATAAAGCTGAAACTGATCCCTTCGCTTAGTTTATTTTGTTTTGTATAGACAGTCAAATTTTCTTGGTATGTAAAGCTAGACAAGACAGATTTTTATTTGAGATTAGTTATGGACGTGAGCTAACGTATATGGGGGTTATTGCAACATAGATAGAAGAAGAAGATTTCCTCAATAAATAGAAAAAGTAGATGTAACATAGAAAGAGTTATAAGCTAGATAGATGGGGTTTTTTTTCTTCCTATGCCCGACGAGCTGACTGTTTAACCCATGGCGAGTTCAAGGGATTAGATGGTTTTTGGGTTCATTTAAACCTGATAAAATATTTAAAAAAAGAAATGAATTTTTTAAATCCTTTTGTATGACGAACTATTTGGACGATTCACTATAAACCCAAACTCACCTTCCTTGGGGGCAGTCGGCGGACCAGGCCAAACTTCGATTATTGGCTCATGACAAGTTCTTATAATAAAAAGAGGCTTACGGAAGAACTTTTATGGTCAAAGAAAGGAACAGTGCGTTTACTTTTTAACTTTATCCATTTGGATACAGAAAGAAAAGATCGGTGTGTCTGTGGAACAATAAAAATTCCTGTGCATTTCTTTCCCCCTTTTGATAAAAAAAAATTTGAGATATTGGAAAGGAAATTGAAACCAAGTTACAAAACCTTTTTCTACGATGCCTGCACACCAGTTGAACGATAGTTGATTTTCCCTCAACTCGCTGCCACACGTATGTGTAACTGCACGGTAGGAAATTCCAATTTTACATCGTCAACGACCCTTACATGAAAGGTTATAGTGTTAAAAATTTTGACATTGCACCTATATATACTGTCCCTTGAATCACATGAAGACCTAGCAACCAGTGTAGTAGCAGACTTCACATTAAAATCCTAGCATTATGCGATTTTGAATCCCAAAACAACAGAGCCATCATTGTGGGGAGGGTAAAGAGCATCCAACGCAAAGCGACCTTTCATTCCCTTGTTTCGTCATGGAACACCCCCCCACAAGCAACCCCCGGGGAAGGGGGACCTGAAAAGGCCTTTGGTTTTCCCTCCTTCAGCAGCCCTTGCCACTTTCCTTAACAAGCCCTCGAGCCTCTTTTGCGCCGCCTTGCTCATAAAAGCCGTCGGGTTGACCCTGAAGGCTGAATTCTATGGTAGAGAAGGCTTTAATAAGAATTTGGCCATGAGAGACCTTATTAAATATTACAAAAGAAGGGGCCCGCAGATAGAGCTGGGAGGGGAGACGATACTAGTTATCAGGTCAGAGAGACGCCTAGCCCGTAGGCTGGCCCCCTTAAAAACCCATGACTTATTAATAAGGATTTGTTACGCACGATATGCCAACAACTTACTACTAGGAATCGTGGGTGTCGTAAAGCTTCTCATAGAAATACAAAAATGTATCACCCACTTCCTACAATCTGGCCTGAACCTTTGAGTAGGCTCTGCAGAATCAACAACCATAGTTGTACAGAGTATGGTAGAATTCCCCGGTATGGTCATTCAGGAAGCCCCTCCGGGGACAACCCCCATACGATTCTTGCGAGAGCTGGAGAAGCGTCTACAGGTAAAGCATCGTATCTATATATAACTGCTTGCCACCTACTCTCCGCCATCCATTCCAAGTTTGGGGACCCGGGTTATAGTATCCCGATCAAAGAGCTGACGAAGGGGATGAGCGAAGAGGTCATCTACTGTACGCGGTTCAACTAGAGGAGACTCTTGGAATAGCTGGAGTAAGAAGACCCCAAGTTAGCATATTATGGGGGCCGTCAAGCACATCCGGCAAGAATCAAGGGGAATCTCGTTCTTGCATAGCTCAGGTCGGAGCAACGTACCATCGGGCGTTCAACAGGCAGTCTCGCGGTGAGGCATGAGGAAGGTTTCATTGTATACTTCCGTGGGTTGGAAGGCAGCGGGGGAAGGAGGGGGACACTGGGTGGGATCTTTCAGCATTAAATTCCCTATACATATAGAGGCGCCTATCAAAAAGATACTCCGAAGGCTTCGGGATCGAGGTCTCATTAGCCGAAGAAGACCCAGGCTAAACCATGTGGCCTCTTTGACGAACGTCAGTGGCGGAGATATAGTAAATCGGTCTGCGGGCATCGTGATAAGTCCTCTGTCCTACTGCAGGTGCCATGACAACCTTTGCCAAGTCTGAACGATTGTCGACCACCAGATTCGCTGGTCTGCTATATTCACCCCAGCCCACAAGCACAAATCTTCGGCTTGGAATTTAATCCCAAAGTACCCCAAAGACTCAAATTCAAATATAGTAAATCAAGAAGGTGGTAATACCGTTGTGGAGTTCCCAAACAGCATAGAGCTTGGGAAGCTCAGACCCGTCAAGATCCAAATAAGGACGGAGCACTCAACTACATTTAATTTAATAAGTAGTTGTCTTTTTCTATTAGTTTAGTTGTGAACAGGCGTTTACATGAGATTAGTTGAGTAGGCTTGCGTTAGTTGTCTGCTATAGGATAGCTAGTTGTGGGGCTTTTAAAAACTGAAGGCTTGGCTTCGCTATCGCTCATTACTTGTATTGTAGTCCTAGTCTTATAGTCGGCCTTCCATGCCTCTTTAGTCTTTTTAATGCGGAGGCCTTCTTCCTTCATTCATTTTGTGGTAGCTTCCACTCCAGAAAAAAGGCCTTCTTCTGGCCCGGAAGATCGCTTCGCTTCTGGTGACTAGCTTCTACTGCTTCAATCAATGGCTAAAGCTATCTCGAATCAATGAATTCATTCATTCTTAGTAGGTTCGAGGAGCCGTATGATGCGAGAGTCTCACGTACGGTTCCTTTGAGAAGGGTGTGATACCACCACCTATCAGGCCCGACGAGCGGTCCACAGTCCATGCACATCACTCTCTCCAGGAGGTTGGCCGCCTATCCTAGATCTTCCCATTTCCTAGAAGATCCCGAGCTCGATCTGGTTTAGTATCAAGGTGATTCCTTTTTTATTCCTATATATATGGGTCCGTGCAGCATTTTCACGATATCGTTATGATGAATTAATGGGACCTGGCCAGAAAGTGTTCTTGCCTCTTTCATTAGCTCGGGTAGTCCCAGTTTCTGGTATTTCAGTCACCTTTTGATGGCTTCCTTAATCTATGTGTAAGGAAGTTTCTGAAGAAGCGGGCTACTCCCCGAAAATGCCACACCCCTTTGTCGTTGGGGATTCATTGCTCGTTCTGCGGTTATCAGTAAGGTGGCTAGCCTAATTTAATTTTTTTAATTTAATTGAAATTTCTAATTTATAGAAGAGGGCTTTGTTTGTGCAATCTTGTTCGCAAGACCGTCTCCTCCGGCGAACCTGCGATCGCCATCTCTAATTGAATGCTCAACTGAGGTCGTGTACAACAACCTTAAGTGCACAAGCCTGGGCTGGGCCTACCCAAATCCCTAGATGAGTCGTATGAGGTGGAAGCGCCACGTACGGTTTTGAAGTCAAGCCTTTCCAGCAATGGGGTCTAGGGACCGATATGATGATTGGTTTAGGTAGGGCGGCCGGCCTACTATGGGCACCTGTAGGGATTAGTGCGTGAGACCACGATCCACAACAAACTGACGCATGGGACTCACCCTTGACTTGGGAATGGAGAAAGGAAACATAGCATCTCACAAGAGTAAGGCGAGGGGGAGATTTCCTACAGCGAGAGGGAAGCCTCGCGAGCCAGGCTTTGGAGATGAGGCCTTTTGGCAAAGTCAAGTCATTTTCGGGCTACCTAACCCTGCAACTGATGAGAAGGACCGGGGAAGCGTGTACGTTGTCACACTCCCTACCTTCCAAAGGTGCCTAGATGGCGGGCCAGACGCAGAAGAGTGATGACCCGGGAGTGGATTACCTAAGGAGACAGCCATCTTGAGGCACATCACGACCTACAGGCAAGACCGACGAGACCCAGGAAGGTAACCCGATTGGGAGTCAGAGGATCCATAGTACCTACAGCCTCATATTCATCATTTTTTTAAGTGGGGGTAAGGATCTCATTTCTACAATGGAAAAAAATTAGCGGAGCAGATTTGACTCAGCACAACCTAATGATACATCCAATACCAATGATCTGTGCCTACCGATACTCAACTCCTTTTAGATATCATACTCTTACTAGATAAAGAGCTAGTATAAAAAGGCTAATTACAGAAAAGAGTGAATTTCCTTTCCCCCTCCAGCAGGAAGTATGTATATATATGGTTCCTTTTCAACCATTTCAGGAAAGGAAAGACCTAAAGAATCGACATCCGAAGGCAAGATCAAAAAAATCTTATTTAGGGCTCGAGCCTCTATCGAGGAGGTCTTGTACCAGACTTCTAGTCTATGGCCTGAGTCAGTGATTCGAAAACTTCCTTCACTTAATCTTGATTCACGCAGAAATAAAGGAATTCTTATACCAGCGAAACTGGAGAGACCCGAATTCCCACGGCACGGATATCACCTAATATAATTTATTAGTTTAGATAGCGTATGAGTAGGCCCAACAAAACCCCTGTACGGTTCTAGATAAAAAGAAATATGACCAATGGTGGTTCGAATGTATATACATCATTTTTTTTTACACTTCTTACAATTATATAGTGATAAGTGTCTAAATGTAGATGTTTTCATATATATATCGTATTCACTTTGCATGTATTTTGTGAGGTTTGATGCCCGTTTTATGCTTAATCGTCTACTATTTGCTTTGTAGGGCATAAGGAAGCCATAGAGAACAAAAAGATATCATTTGTGCGAAAAGAGAAAAAAACAGGAATTTCATACTACCCCCATACTAGCCAGTATGGGGGCCATATGCGCTGTAGCAGCGGAATGATTCGGAGTGTCTGCGCAGATTTCCATACTACCCAGTATACGGGGCTGTATAAAGGACGCATGCACCCCGTATAGAGCACGAATATATGGTTTTTGAGTGCTATACGACCCCCATATGACCCCATACGACCCGTATGACTCGGGGGGTATATATACTAACTTTTAGGGCAGAAAAGGAACCTTTTGTTAGACATTTTTTTGGGCATTATTTTGGGGAGACATTGGAAAGGCTTGTGGCGACCATGGGGAGGAGAAGAAGGGCAAGGAAGCTAAAAGATCATCCAAGCCCAAGGTCCAAGACTCTCAAGGCAAGAAGGAAACTTCATTCAAGGGGAGATCTACCACGATTTGAAGGAAGGAGACCCGCGGCTAGAGGAAGCCTCATTGGGCACTCCTTTGGCGGGGAAAGCATCATTCGGCATATTCTTCACCTCCTCCTCCACCATTTCATCTAGGGAGTGTCATTTATGCTTTTGTTTCATGCTTTGCTTGTTTGTATTGCTTATTGTGGGATGATGACGCACTAGACCCCCAAGGCCACCGGGTGTTGGTGAACTTTGGGGGGTTTTATCATGTATGTTGGATGATAACTTGTTAATTCCATGTTTGGGTAATTTTGAGATTTAATCCATTGTTTTCATGCTAAGTGCTACACTAAGGAGAAATCCGTAGCTCTTATATGAGTGATGCCTGTAGATGTGACTTGCTCGCATGTATTAGATCATGAATGGATTAGAAGGGGATACTTGTATCATCACGCCAAGAAATCGTTTGTTTGGTAGCCCTCCATGTAGGTTTAATCCGAAGAAGAGTAGGTTTACTCCTAAGTGAGATTTCCTCGTACTTAATTTAATCGTAGGTATATAGATTTGGGAGAAATTCCTATCTATGTTCGTATGGGATTAGGGTTCAATCGCCGAGAAATTGGGGTTGTTCTAATCTTGGAATCTCACGGTCCATTTTACCCTTGCATCTTTAGATCATCATCCATGTTGCATGATAACCCCTCAAGGGGATCCACATCCATAGGCCTTTGCATTTTATTGCTTCTCTTGCTTGCTTATTGCGTTTTCTCTTTAATTTGTTGGCAAATATCATTTTAGCTTTAATTACATTTAGTAGAGTAAAATCCATCGCTTGAGATCTTAGGCTAGATAATAGCTCAAGAAGGAGTAATAGGAGATCCTTAGCCCCATGGAATACGATCCTTGTGTCTTCACACGAGGTATTACTTGGCGATCCCGTACACTTGTGGGGAAGCAATCAAGTTTTTGGCGCCGTTGCCGGGGATCTTAAGGAATTCTAGGAAACTTTTAGATTATTACTCTAGCCATTTATCTTTTCTTTTGTAAATATTTGTCTTTCTATGTTTCTTTTACCCCTTTTGACCATATTTATTTATTTTTCTTCTAAATTGTTTTCTTTGTTAGCTTATTTATTTTAGTTTTACATGTTGACATAGGGCCATGGATTTTCAAGAACGATTGTTGGCCGCCAAAATTTTTTCACTTCAAGAAAAGATAAAAAAAAATCTTGCTATACAAGAAAGCCAAGGTTACAATCCACATTGGGAAGAGCACCAAAGTTCTTCAACACATCATCATACTCAACAATGGGATTACCCTCACCAAGGATTACTACAGGAACCCTCTTTTCAAAAATCATGGCATTACCAACCTCTAGTCGACCGTAGTAAGCAACTTAATCGTTGGGGATTCAATACACAAGATGTTTTTGCAAGTTTCATGAGGTATGCGGATGCCGAACTTGAAGCTATGAATGCCAAAAATTTTAATGCTCAACAATCTCTTCAAAGTGTGGAAAACAAGATGGGAGAGTATTCCAAAGAATCAGTCAAATTGCCACCATCTATAGAAGCCCTAACTGAAAATGGCACAAGAGATGAAGATAAAATCAATGAGATTGTGGTGGATGCTCATATTGAGGTGTTGAAGGTGGAAGAAGCAAATGATGTAGCATCAATGCCTTTTGAACAAATGGTAGAGGTTTCACCTCAATGTGAAATTGAAAAAGAAAAGGGGGAGGATGGCATCATGGTCATGAAAACATGTAAGGAAATAGAAGAAACTCAATCGACCACATGTGAAGATGCTACTTGACTTAACATAGATTTTTCCATCCATCCATCAATTTTAGTCAAGTGTAAAAACAAAATTCTAGGAATTGTATTTGAAGATGTGGGGAGGAAAGCAATGCCATCCTTGAACCCACCAATGCCGGGCTTGGACAATTACCAACTAAAAATTTTTCCTTGCCGGCCCAAGCAAATATTATGGGAACTTGAAGTTCATCACACCATGGTTGAGAAAAAAATTGTGGATAGGATTTTAAGGCTACCAATTGTTCCACCTATGCAAAGCTTCACGAGTTCTCAACCAAACTTGTTCCCTTGGAAGCCCAAGCAACTCTTTTTGATGATCCAAGGCAACTTTCCAAGAGTCGAGGAAGAAAATGTGGGTAGGAGGTTGAGGCCGTCCAATGACACATCCATGCCGAGCTTAAACAACTCTAGACAAAAGCTTTTTCCTTGGAGGCCCGAGCAACTTTGTGGTGGGGTACTAAAAGGAATTCTTGTCGGGACCAAAGAAGAAGTGGGGAGGAGGTTCAAACCATCTAAGGATCCGCCCAAGTTTCAATCGCACAATTCCGAGCCGAAGCTCTTACCGTGGAGGCAAAAAGGTAACTCATTCTTGGCCTTCAATTTAACACCATCGCGGAAGGTATGTTTCGTATTTCTTGGTGGTTCTTATGCAACTTCTAGTCGGGATGAACACACCATTTTCAAGCCTCCTTAGGTAAGAAAAAGGTACGTCGGGCTTGTGACGTTAAACAAGCGCTTTTTGGGAGGCAACCCAAGCGTTCGGTGGTGTTTTCTTGCATTATTCGTATTGTAGGTTTTTGTTCATTTCAATTCTCGTATTTCTTAGACTTGTTTTACTTTTGAATAAGTTCATGCTCGCACACTTGTCATAGTGCTCTCATCATTTTAATTGTGGTATATTTGTGCAGTTTCTTGAGAAACTCATGTTTAGGTGTTAATTCATGCACTAGATCGTCGTTTTATTCATTTCATTCGTGTTTGGGGAAGCCTTCGACCTTGCCACACCATGTTTACATCATTTGGGGCAAGTTTTCGGAGTTTTAAATGGTTTTAAAGGGCATACGGCCTTACTAGGCCGTATGGTGGCCGTCTGAGACGAACACAGAGCCAACCCGTGGCTCTGTGCCATCTCAGACGGCCCCTCAAATGGCCCCCATACGGGGCCATCTGAGACGGGGCTCCTCTCGGCCGAGAGGAGTCTCTCGGCCCATACGTCCCCCATATGGGGGCCGTATGGGATGGGACCCCCCTCTTTTAACCCTCTTACTCACTCTCTCTCATCCATTCTCTCATTTCTCTCATCCTTCACCGAATTTCTCTCTTCATTCTCACTCAATTCTTGACCAAATCTCATCATTTTTCCTCATAAATCTTCTTCTCACCCATTGGAGACATCGATGTAGTGATTTTCCCCTAGTTTAAAGCTTTTTTTCTCAAGATTTCGTCGGTATGCTTTTTCTATGCTCTAGTTTTATCTTTCTCATTTCTTGGGCATTCTTGGAGATTTTGTGTGGGATTTCTTTAGCATTTTGCTTGGTTTGAATGATGTGAGTGTCATGGATGAATTTTCCTTCAAATTTATGTAAAAAAGTTTTGATGCTTTGAATATAGGGGAGACTCTTGCCGCATGAATAGTGACCATACGGCCCCCATACGGCCGTATGACCTTAAAAATTTGATTTTTCATGTGTTTCCTCTATCTCTAGCATTTTCTTTTGATTTATCTTGTATCCCTATGAGCTTGAACAAAGTTTATCTTCATTGTAGGGATGCCTAACACAAAACGGCTCGTCTCCAAGGGCCCAAGGACCACCGAGCCATCTTCTACACCCGATGAGCCCATCTTCAAGTTATCCCATCATCGAGAGAGATATGATCTACTAAAAACAAAACCATTTCGAACATTGTGCTACCTTGAGTGGGGACTTGTGGAGAGCCTTGGGATGGCAAGTCAAGTAAGGGAATGGCTATCGAAAAATTGTTGGGACAAGCTTTTTGCCATAAACGAGCCAACTTTCGTCAATTAACCTTGGAGGTTTTGAGTACATTTGAGGCACAACAAGATGGAGATTCCGTGTGGAATAGGAAAATTATCACCATCCATTTTCAAGCTTTTGGAAGGAAGCGTACTATGCACCACTTGGATTTTGCCAAGTACTTGGGGATCTATGATGATGAGTTTATCAACTCCATGCCCGGTAAACGTCTTAAGCTTGATTTCCCAGGTGGAGTCGGTAGAAGCAACTATTGGGCGACTTTGGCCGGTGATGATCAAACACGAAAGGCCTCGCGCATGATTGACCCGGCACACAAATTCATTCATGCTTTGATTGCTCGATCTATTTGGGGCTGAGCCGATAGCAAGGGGGTTGTCACTCAAGCCGATATTTATACGATGTATGGCATCTTCGAGTGACGCCCTACTCACCTTGCCCACCTTGTCCTCGATGTATTTCTTCACCAGAGCTCGTATACACTATTGGGAGCTATATTTATTTGGCCCTATGTGACTAGATTGATCCGTAGCATGGGTTTACTTGAGCAGACGCGAGGCATGACCATTGTAGGAGATACAGTACCCCTCGGACCAACCCACATACGGGCGATAGGTTTGGTGATCGCACGTGGCAGACCCGCACACCACCAGGCCACTGGTGAGTCTAGTCAGCGACAGACTAAGCACACAGAGTTAGACCCTGAGGGCGCACCTGCTCGTACCCCCGGCGCTACATCTTTATCTGACTTTGACATGAGACTGAGGGGGATTGAGGGCGAGGTTCAGGCTATGCGTCAGGAGCAGCGTGAGATTCATGGCCAGCTTCACCAGATTATTGAGGGACAGTGCCGGCTCGAGGAAGATCTTCACCGTTTCCTCACCTCCTACTGTAGTTCATCCTCGCACACTGTGGCCACTTCTTCTACTGCCATGTAACCACCATCAGCACCAGATTGTGATGAGTAGCATCTTGTTGGAGCTTGAACACCTATTGTTTACTTTTGCTTGCTTTGTTTTATATTTTTGTATTTTGTTGAGTTGGCATGGTTCTACCCTACCGACTTGTGTTGTCGAACTTTAGTTTATTTTCATCTTTGTGTTTTATTGACTACTCTCTAGTTTCTCCCTTGTGCTTGTATTTTTAAATCTTTGTGGAATGATGATGCCCCCTTTTTGCCTCGCAGGTCATTGAGGGCATTTGGTGAGCTTTCCTGGTTTTAATGGAGGTCTGATAAGTGCTTGTGCAGTATGAATGCGAAGCGTTCATTCCTTATGTTGAGCATTACTTTTCTTGGGTTTTTACACTAATATGTGTATTTTTATGTTACTTTTATGCAGGTAGGGTTGTGAGGCTGAGTATGAAGGAAAGAAGCCAATGTGGATCACAATGCACCGATTTTGGAGGAAATCTTGCTAAGGTTGAAACGCGAAGACATAGGTCGGATGTGAGATGCTAGAGTGTATGCCAACCTCCTCGTATTTGAGTTTGGCACATCCATTTGGAAGGGCACAAAGGCAGTCACACTCGAGCATTCCGATTTATGCACATAGAACAAGAGCTCCACCAACTTGCCTATCATTGAAGAAGCAAGTGATCCACGATGTGAGCGTGTGCCCGTTTGCGTTACTCCAATGAAGCTATTCAGGCCGGATGAGGGAATCCTTGGACGACGAGTAGAGGACTTTCCACAAGACCATCGACACGATCATCGAGGGGGTTTCATTATGGATTCATTGCTTTTACATTCTATTTCTTTGATTGTACTTAGCTCCATGGAGAGCTAAACCCCTAGTGGGTACTTGGGTATTTGTGAACCCTAGGATATATTCGTTTCATTGAATATCTTTATTATGCTTTCAATTAATTGATGTTTATTGTGAGTTCCAACCTTGAATGCTTGATTGTATGAACATTTCCCCTAGAGTGACACTAGGGTTGAGAGTTCTTGTTGGTAACCTTGTGAGTGAGTGACACACCGTGAGCGTTAGACAAAGCTAGGTTGGAGAGGGTTGAGTGGGTGAGTCGAGAGGTACAGGAGTGTCCCCTTTCCCCTCCGATGTGATAGATTCTACCTCCGTTCCTCGAGTTCTTTGTGGCCATAATAGAGTGAATGGTCTAAGGGATGAACTTCCGCTGGGGCTTAGTTGCGCGTGCAATGGAGTGAAGTGTTGAGATGATCTTAGTATCTAGGGCTTAATCGTGGTTAGGGACCTTCCACCTGGACCAAAGGGTTAGGTCTATAATTAGGAAGAGATTTATCACTTGGAATCCCTAGAGCTCATCGCAACTCTATGCGAGTACGAGGTTGAGAGGTTATCTAATCTCTCCTCCTGGACATGTATAGAGTTAGGCATAGTTGACCTTAGATTTTGGACTATGTAATTAAGGATTTCCATAACTCACCATTGCATCGATTAGGAAGCATAATAGAGGGTTCTTGCACTTGAAACAATTATCCTAGGCGGAGCATTATCCAGGTACCCCATCTTTATCGATTGCCTTACTTCCTTCTTTACTTTTGCTCTCTTACTTGTTGTTTTTATTGTTGTGAATTGAATCATTGTCACACTTATCATCATTGATCTTTTACATAGCTAAGAATCGAATTAAGTATTTTTTATTCCCTATTCCCTATGGATTCGATACCCGCTCATCCGGGATTATTACTTCGACAAACCCGTGCACTTGCGGGATATACGCAAGGGGACCTTGTCACGGACGAGACATGTATCGCTCACCACACATTTTCTCACGTCCTACCTCACGACGAGCACAAGTTGAACCGGGGAGTTCGTTTTCACCCTTCTCTATTATTTTCATTGCTTTATCTAGCATGCTTTTCATGATTAGTGTACATTGAGGGCAATGTACAACATTAAGTGTGGGGATGGGTGCATTTCATGTATTAGGATCATTTGATACATGCTAGTGTTACCTATGATGGCTTTGTTCATTCTTGTAAGATTCTTTTAGCTTGGACTAATGATTGATGTGAGTTACTTGTTTCTATGTTTTATTGAATCCTGTTTTACCCATAGTATTGTCATGTGCATTGAATTTTTTGTCGATGCCCTGGGAATAGCCAATGTGACTACTCTCTAACTCTCTTGCATGCGTAACACACTACGTTAGTCAGACTCAAAAAAAAAAAAAAGAGAAATGAATGATGAAATGATAATAAAACCTAGTGATCTTTTTGAGTAACTACCAAAGGTTTTGAGAAGAAAGTGGATTTAGTTTCAAGCTATAGAATTAGAAGGATCTTACTTGGCCATTTAAGTAGCACTTAGTAGTTTAAGACTTAGTATTCTTTGTAAGTGGAGTGATTAGCATCCAGAGTTGTACTGATTGAGGTCCTTAGGTTAGACCAGATCAGGGCATATGAGATATAAGATTCACTTACACGGCACAGAAATATAAGGGGTGAGACAGGATATTTTTATTATGCTTATTGACTATGACTCAACATCTATGTATCATTGTCCACTGCTTTTGGAGTCTTATATTTACTTGATGCCAGAGGTAATGCATTTAGCTACTTCTAAGTCTCTTTATCTTTCATGAGTTGATTGCCTGGGGACAAGCAACGCAAAAGTGTGGGGATATTTGATAAGTGTCTAAATGTAGATGTTTTCATATATATATCGTATTCACTTTCATGACCCCCATATGACCCTCATACGACCCGTATGACTCGGGGGGTATATATACTAACTTTTAGGGCAGAAAAGGAACCTTTTGTTAGACATTTTTTTGGGCATATTTTGGGGAGACATTGGAAAGTCTTGTGGCGACCTTGGGGAGGAGAAGAAGGGCAAGGAAGCTAAAAGATCATCCAAGCCCAAGGTCCAAGACTCTCAAGGCAAGAAGGCAACTTCATTCAAGGGGAGATCTACCACGATTTGAAGGAAGGAGACCCGCGGCTAGAGGAAGCATCATTGGGCACTCCTTTGGCAGGGAAAGCACCATTCGGCATATTCTTCACCTCTTCCTCCACCATTTTATCTAGTGAGTGTCATTTATGCTTTTGTTTCATGCTTTGCTTGTTTGTATTGCTTGTTGTGGGATGATGACACACTAGACCCCCAAGGCCACCGGGTGTTGGTGACCCTTGGGGGGTTTTATCATGTATGTTGGATGATAACTTGTTAATTCTATGTTTGGGTAATTTTGAGATTTAATCCATTGTTTTCATGCTAAGTGATACACTAAGGAGAAATCCATAGCTCTTTTATGAGTGATGCATGTAGATGTGACTTGCTCGCATGTATTAGATCATGAATAGATTAGAAGGGGATACTTGTAT
Organism: Dioscorea cayenensis subsp. rotundata; assembly: GCF_009730915.1. NCBI lineage: Eukaryota > Viridiplantae > Streptophyta > Magnoliopsida > Dioscoreales > Dioscoreaceae > Dioscorea > Dioscorea cayenensis. The sequence continues at coordinate 15,858,584 of NC_052479.1, forward strand.
CATCACGCCAAGAAATCGGTTGTTTGGTAGCCCTCCATGTAGGTTTAATCTGAAGAAGAGTAGGTTTACTCCTAAGTGAGATTTCGTCATACTTAATGCAATCGTAGGGATATAGATTTGGAAGAAATTCCTATCTATGTTCGTATGGGATTAGGGTTCAATGGCCGAGAAATTGGGGTTGTTCTAATCTTGGAATCTTACGGTCCATTTTACCCTTGCATCTTTAGATCATCATCCATGTTACATGATAAGCCCTCAAGGGGATCCACATCAATAGGCCTTTGCATTTCATTGATTCTCTTGCTTTCTTATTGCGTGTTCTCTTTAATTTGTTGGCAAATATCGTTTTAGCTTTAATTACATTTAGTAGAGTAAAATCCATCGCTTGAGATCTTAGGCTAGATAAAAGCTCAAGAAGGAGTAATAGGAGATCCTTAGCCCCGTGGAATATGATCCTCGTGTCTTCACACGAGGTATTACTTGGAGATCCCATACACTTGCGGGGAAGCAATCATATAGTGCCCATAAATCTCATGATAAGTACCGAAAGATTCATACATATTGAATTTTGATGGGAACTTCTCTTGAGCTAAATTGACTCTTTCTGTACCCCAATACCTATTGAGGAGCAAATGCCTGCACTCTCATAGTAAATTCTCCTTTCCTCGATGAACTAAAGTCCAGGCTGGGAACAAAAAGATAATGTTTATATGTAGAGCGCGAGAAAAGAATTTGTCTCGCAAGCTAGGAGGTTGAAGAGCTGTATTAATAGCTGCTTTAAGTCTGAGCTCTTTAGGAACGACCAGTAAGTGTACACATCCGAAGGCCCTTTTTTTTAGCCGTATCTATCATTTTCACCTTAGCTGAGAACCTTGCTTCGCCAATACTGCTAGAATAAAGACACGACTAATAGTTGTTGATACAGGAGAATACCCCGCTTCTTCTTCCCCTTCGAAGGGGGTAGGCTTCTTTAAGTCTTTCTTATTTATCTCCTCTTGTGTTTTTTTTTTAGCATTAAAGCTGGTTGTTTGAGTTCTTTCCGTCTCCTTTAATCCTTCGTATATGTTGAAAGTCGAGATCAGGATGTATTAATTTTGAAGATTTTTTAACACCCTTTCCTCTTTCCTGTTCCTGTTCCAGCGTTAAAGAGTAAGGTAAGGTCTTTCTTTTCCGTACCGAAGAGCCCGTTTAGTTAGCTATCCCATCTTGCTTCGCCACTTATGCTAGCCGATAGAGAGGACTCTCAAAGTTTTATTCGAAAATTTTCAGTTAAGAAGAACATCCTTCTTCTTTCCTTTACTAAAGGAGGGTTCAATCTCTCCTTCCTCGTGTTCTGGTTAGCACGGTAAAGCTAGTTTAAGTCTTTCGAATCTCTTCCTTTCCGTGTCCTTCCGGTATCTTTTCTTCTTTTCGTTCGGTTCGGTAAAGCTTGTTGAAATCTATCCTATCCTATCTGTTAAGTTTTGTTCCAAAAGTCTGATGGATCAATCTATACTTTAAGTAAGCGGTTTAGGCCTATAGAGAGTGAAGCGACAAAACTCCTCTTCTTGTTGCGGGAAGCCTACCGTACCATGTACCTCATTTCTATAAGCTGGCTTTGTAGATCAGATCTCTTTCTAGGGATAGAGAATCTCTTTCCGGTAGCAGTAGTAGGTTTGAGACCTAGTCAAGGGGATAAAATTACTTGTCTGGTTTCCTCGCGTGCCATCCCGGCGCCCCAAAAAGGGGAAAAAAAGAATGCCCGACGTACTTCCTTTGACTACTCCTGAGATCTGAGATATGGTGGAAGAATTTTGTTATGGTGGGGAGTGAAAACACCAATGCAGCAGAAAAAGAAAACGACCGCATTACAACATGACTTAAGACAGATGACCGGTGACGCCTTCGATAAAACATTGGTTTTTCTTACCGTGCTAGCCGCTTCTTCATTTCGTATAGCGATAACGCTTTTCCTTTCTTAGCACTCGACCCTGCGGAGAACTCTGGTTGCGCTTTGGTTGGCTTTCTCTTATACTCTATTTTCTCTGATTTGACTCAGCTTGACCTACTTAACTCAGCGGTTAGAGTATCGCTTTCATACAGCGAGAGTCATTGGTTCAAATCTAATAGTAGGTAAACCCAGCCGAAACTGCTGCTTTTTACCAACATGACAGAAAGCACAGACTAGCATCAAAGAGTCGAATGACCAAAGCATTGGTTGCTTCCACTTGTTGCCTTCTTCGACTGACAGACAAGGAACCCCCGTTTCCTCAGCTTGCTTCTTCGTGTTCGTCCACCTGGTTTCATCAATTTGCAAATTCTTCCCCAATTAGTTAAAAGAATGAAATTGGCTGATATCATGACGATACTAGGTAGTATAGATATCATTATGGGGGAAGTTGATCGTTGAAATGATAATTGATATGACAGAAGTGCAAGCTATCAATTCTTTTTCTAGTTCGGAATCCGTAAAAGAAGTCTATGGACTCATATCGCTCTTTATCCCCATTTTGTCCCTTATATTTAGGAATCATAAGAGGGGTACTAGTAATTGGGTGGTTAGAAAAAGAGATATCACAACGTATTGGGCCTGAATATGCTGGTCCATTGGGAATTCTTCAAGCTCTAGCAGATGGGACCAAACTACTTTTTAAAGAGGACCTCTTCCCATCTATAGGTAATATTCGTTTGTTTAGTGTCAGACTGATAAGTGCTTGAGTAGACATATTTTTATATATGTTTTACATGCATTGAGCATCATTTTTACTGTGGTTTATGTCTCATATTGTGTATTTGGTGTTCTTTTTATGCATATAGGTTGTGAATGCCTTGAAGAGTAAAAAAAGGAAGCAAAGATAGGCTATAAAGACACAATGTTGGGAGTTCTTGTTCAATTCAAGGATCAAGACACGAGAGCGAGTTCATAAGCGTGGAGATGTGTGCCAACTTCCAAGAAGATTCAAGTCAATTCACTATTTGAAAGGGCACAAAGGCAGCCACATCTTCTTATTCCTTCTCTTTGTGAAGATTGCAAGACCTCTCAAAGATACGTCGATGAAGAAAAGTTTTATAGCCTACCACATGGACGTGTGCCCGGACATGTGGCCTTAAGAGAAGAGTGTTCGGATCGCGTTTTATGAAATTACTGTTTATGAAGAGTGTTTGCGCGGCCGCGTGGAAAATCCACACGGGCGCGTGAGGGCACGTGACAGACACGATCTAAGGCCTATAAATAGCCGTTTTGCCCTATTCTTTCTCATCTTTTTGTGCGGCTCTTGAGGGGTGAGACGACTAGGGTTTGGAGAGGAGGTCTTTTGCGGCTTTGGAGGCGCTTCATCACCAACTTTGATCGATTCCTCCTCCGTCATAGCATCAAGGAAGCCACCGGTGAACCTAGCTTCGAGTGGGTCCTTCAAGACATCGAAGCTCTCCATCAAGGCCATCGGTTCATATATAAGGGGTTTTATTTTCTATGGTTTTAATGTACTTTCATTCATTGATGGTGTGTTTTTGTATGTTGCTCCATGGAGAGCTAAAAACTCTAGAGGGTATTTGGGCTTGTGAACCCTAGGATTCTCATCTTTTTGTGGATTTGCTTAGTGTTTCTATTTAATCCGAGTTTGATTAAGTTTTTAATCTTGTATTCTCATTGCTTGCTTGTTTAATTAATCCTTGTGGTTGATTGGATTTGCATGATTTGTTAATTTGATGTGAGAGAGGTCTCCATTAGAGTTAGAACTTCAAGGTTAAAGAGGGTTGAGAGGGTGAGTCATGAGATAGTGGAGTGTCCCTCTCCCTTCCGATTGAGTGTATTCTATCTCGTTCCTTAAGCTCTATGCAACCATATTTGGTGTGAGGCGTGAGATTGAGAGATTTCTCCACCGGGACCTTGTAGGGGGTTAGGATCCTTCGCCGGGAATTAGGGGTTGGATCAATCTTTAGGAATCGGATACAACTCTTGGAATCCCTAGAGTGCTTTGCAGTCATATGTGGTGTGAGGTGTTGAGATTGAGCGATTTCTCCACTCGGGACCTCGTAGGGGACTAGTATCGGTGATCGGGAGGCCGGATCCGATTATATTTGGATTTCCACGACTTAACTTACTCATCATAGAAACACTTTTACTTATTCGGTACCTAATACACGAATCCTAGGGGGAGCATTGCCCGAATACCCCACTTTCTATCGATTGAGATCTCCATCCATTTAACCCTTGCATATTCGTCTCCGGTATTCACTTCTTCGCACATTAGATCACCACACCTTTCCATTTATCATTAGGTTAGAAAGCGAGAAGAAGTTAGTACTAGTAGCCCCATTCCACTGTGGATTCGACTACCCACTCACCGGGGTAATTATTACTTCGACACCCGTGCACTTGCGGTACATACACGCATATTCGGATGCGTGTCAAGTTTTTGGCACCGTTGCCGGGGAACAGGATATTAGGAACGCTAGGACTTTGTTGCTCTAGCCACTTATCTTTTTCTTTATTTTGTCTATTCCACACTTTCTTTTTCTTCCATCATTCTCATCGATTTTTATTTTGTTTTTATCTATTTCACTCTATCTTCTTCCACCGTTCTATTTTGTTTTATTTTGTCTTATTTACTTTTCCTTGCATGGAACTTGAATGATGATTAATCTAGTTGTAGAATTATATTTTCAGGTTGATGTTCTCACTAGAAAAATTGGTCAATTTATCAATGTTCATCAACAACACAATCCATATCGCATCAACTATCATTCAAATCAAATGAGCTACCCAAACCTCTTATGGGATATTGATGGACAACAATGGGAAGCACCTCAACAAGAACTTCAATGGGATGAGAAAGTTGAAGAAGATATACTTCGGTTGGAAAGAGTGTTACCGAGATTTATTGAAACAACCGATGCCCGTTCCCAAAATATTGAGGCCACATTAAGTTGTCACGATGTCTCCATCAAAAACATGGAGCATCAACTAGGAGAGATCTTGGACATGCTTGCTAAGGAAAAAGAAGAATTTGAACAAGCAAGGCAAATGTCTCCGGGACATGATGAGGCCATGAGCACAGTTGAAGAAGTTGGGCAAATTGAGTACATTGATGTAGAAAATAAAAAGAAAGAAGTTGAATATCATTTTGAGATTTTGGATTGTGTGAATGAAGATTGTGCTTGTGTGAGAGGAAATTTTCAAGGGGATTTGCTAGTCGCATGTTCCTCTCAAGTTGAAAATACACAAGAAGAAGCAAACCCCAAGTTAATGGAACAAGCATCTTTCTTTGGGATTGATCAACTCTTACAATGCAAGAGAGAGGTTTTTGGGAAGGGAAGAAGATGTGGGTAGGAGATTGAAGCCATCCAATGACCCACATGTGCTAAGCTTGGACAATTCCCAACCCAAATTGTTTCCTTGGAGGCCAAAAAGTAAGATGGTTGGACTCTCCAACAAATACTTCATCCCGGCATGTTGACTCTTGGTTTAAAGGAAGTAGCTATGCAATGTCTAGTTGGGAGGAACACACTCTTTTCAAGCCTCCATAAGGTAAGGAAGAGGTACGTCAAGCTTAGTGACGTAAAAACAAGCGCTTCTTGGGAGGCAACCCAAGTTTTTTTAAATGTTTTCTAGTTTAGATTTTTCATTTTACTGCAGTAATAAATTCATGAGTGGGTGCTTTGATGAATTTTTTTGTTGGTGTTGAAGTTTTTCATGGAAAAATTTTGGTGATTTAAATTGATTTTTCGTGTATGTGGCATGGTTGAGGGTGTAATTCATGTTTATAGTTTAAGAATTAGTGTTAATTTGAAGTTTGGAACCTTGCGTGGACTGTCTGCAGAAATTTTGTAGCTCACGCGGTCGTGTGGAATTTCCACACGGCAGTGTCTGACTACTGCAGGGGGTGTGGAATTTCAACACCCCCATGTGGTTTATAAGATTATGAGGGGTCACTTTTTCATTATCTTCACCACTTACACCCATCTTCTCCCACTTCTCCATCTTCAAGAATCTGAACTTTTGAGCACAAAAAAACTAATTTTTCTTCAACTCCTTGGAGATTTAAAAAGTGTTTTTGCCGAGCATTTTGCATTAAGTTTCCTTCACCGATTTGCTCGGTAAACTTCATTTTCCCCTATCTTCTCTATGCCCTTATTTTTGCCAATCAATAGAGTTTTTATTGGTTTATAAGTGTTGTTTTTCATGGAAAAATCTTGTAGAGACACTTTAGAATGTATGGATCGGAAATTTTTTTGGAGCGTTGGAGCCCAATCATGGCTTCTTGGCCATGGTTAGGGCGCCCAGCGGGCGTGGCCGGCCCACACGCCCGTGTGTGCAGCGGGCCAGCCCGCTCGGTTGGGCGCCCAGCGGCGCGTGCCCAGCTCACGCGCCCGCGTGGGCTGGCCAGCCGCGTGGGCTGGCGCCACACGCTCGCGTGGCGCCCTGGCCGAGACCAGAACGCGTCCACGCGGGCGCGTGGCTTCTCGACACTCCCGCGTCGGCTAGAAAAGTACCCAATAAGGCCAGAAAAGTGCTTGGCTTGCCCTCCACGCCCGCGTGGAGCCCTGTACTCATCAAATTCTTGCTTAACTGACTTCTTTTGAAGCTTTATTTGCAGGTATGCCACCAAGGACCGAAAAGTTTTGATCGTATATGATTAACCTTGGATGGGAACATTCTTTTGGCACACCGGCAACACCAGAAGACAACGTCGATGCTTGAGGCGTCCCACTCATGATTCTTTAGTTTCCTTTACTTTTGTTTTCATTTTTTTTAGTTGTTATTTTAGCTTTTAGAGTTTAGTTAACTTTGTGTTTTGTTTTGTTTGTGCGAGTTTGTGCTTCATGTGTTTACTTATAAGAACTCGTACATCTTTTCTATTTTGTTGAGCTTCACTGAACCCCTTGTCTACGTGCAGATGGCCTTGAGAGTGATGTTGATAGTGTTTTAGTCATAGACATGATCATGTGATATTGTCACATGGTCGTGTGAGCTTCACAACCCATACAACAAGCCCATGAGTTAGACATCACCAAAGCGATTAATGAGGGAGTTCGGGGGAGTATTGTTTTAATTGCATTCCCACACACATTATGCTTCCATTGTTATTATTTTTATTGTGCTTGCATGTGTACATTGAGGACAATGTACATCTTAAGTGTGGGGGAGGGTTCACCTTATACATGACTTTTACTTGTGTTTTCATGAGCATGCTCTTCTTTCGCCAATGAAGGTTCACCTTAGGGTTAAGAGTTTAATTCTTAGTTTTTTTGGAGGTTATAAACATGGATTTTTATAATGCTCTAGTTTTCATCCAATTTTATTGAATATTTTTGTCTGATTGCACTTTCTGCACTTTTTCTCACTCATTAGACCTATGAAGACTCTAGTTCATTATGTTTGGGACTTTAGTGTGCTAGTTTTTATTTGAAAAAGGAAAAAAAATCAGAAAAATTAAAAAAAAAAAATGGAAATTGTTTGTTGTTTGTACATAGGGTGTGGAAAGAGCTACCACCCATGATGTATGTAGCTACTCTCATAAGTCGGATACTTGTTATGCCCTAATGAGAGAAAGAGCTATCTCATGGGATGTGTGAAAGCTACCATCCTCGGTAGAAAGAGTACCACCTCGAAAGTGTGAAAGCCACTCGGGAGGCATCTTGGGAAAGGGCTACCTTAGAGGTTGTGTGAAACTACTACCTATTCTTTCTGTTTATAAATAAGTCCAATGTTAATAAGAACTTGGTAGCGGACATAGTGTTGACATGAGTTGAGTTTTTCACACACACACGCAATCGGATTTTATCACATTCATTTTTGATTGGATTGTTTGCTAGAGCATTGATTGTTTTGTCTAGTGTTTGATTCTCTCCATAACTGTAGAATTTTATTCTGGTACTCATTTGGTGAACCTAAGGCCAAGCACTTCTCTTTTCTTTCCATAGGTATAATGTTTAATTTTGCTTGAGAACAAGCAAAGACTTAAGTGTGGGGGAGTTTGATAAGTGCTTGAGTAGACATATTTTTATATATGTTTTACATGCATTGAGCATCATTTTTTTACTGTGGTTTTATGTCTCATATTGTGTATTTGGTGTTCTTTTTATGCATATAGGTTGTGAATGCCTTGAAGAGTAAAAAAAGGAAGCAAAGATAGGCTATAAAGACACAATGTTGGGAGTTCTTGTTCAATTCAAGGATCAAGACACGAGAGCGAGTTCATAAAGCGTGGAGATGTGTGCCAACTTCCAAGAAGATTCAAGTCAATTCACTATTTGGAAGGGCACAAAGGCAGCCACATCTTCTTATTCTTTCTTTTTGTGAAGATTGCAAGACCTCTCAAAAATACGTCGATGAAGAAAAGTTTTATAGCCTACCACATGGACGTGTGCCCGGACATGTGGAATTAAGAGAAGAGTGTTCGGATAGCGTTTTTGTGAAAAAGTCATCGTAGCAATTTCATTGTAGCGATCTTGTAGTAAAATTACTTGTTTAGCGGCGGCGTGGAAAAATCCACAGCAGGCGCGTGAGGGCACGTGACAGATGCGATCTAAGGCCTATAAATAGCCGTTTTGCCCTATTCTTTCTCATCTTTTGTGCGGCTCTTGAGGGGTGAGACGGCTAGGATTTGGAGAGGAGGTCTTTGCGGCTTTGGAGGCGCTTCGTCACCAACTTTGATCGATTCCTCCTCGTTCATAGCATCAAGGAAGCCACCGGTGAACCTAGCTCGGAGTGGGTCCTTCAAGGCGTCGAAGCTCTCCATCAAGGCCATCGGTTCATATATAAGGGGGTTTATTTCTATGGTTTTAATGTACTTTCATTCATTGATGGTGTGTTTTTGTATGTTGCTCCATGGAGATCTAAAAACTCTAGAGGGTATTTGGGCTTGTGAACCCTAGGATTCTCATCTTTTGTGGATTTGCTTAGTGTTTCTATTTAATCCGAGTTTGATTAAGTTTTAATCTTGTATTCTCATTGCTTGCTTGTTTAATTAATCCTTGTGGTTGATTGGATTTGCATGATTTGTTAATTTGATGTGAGAGAGGTCTCCATTAGAGTTAGAACTTCAAGGTTAAAGAGGGTTGAGAGGGTGAGTCATGAGATAGTGGAGTGTCCCCTCTCCCTTCCGATTGAGTGTATTCTATCTCTGTTCCTTAAGCTCTATGCAACCATATTTGGTGTGAGGCGTGAGATTGAGAGATTTCTCCACCGGGACCTTGTAGGGGGTTAGGATCCTTCGCCGGGAATTAGGGTTGGATCAATCTTTAGGAATCGGATACAACTCTTGGAATCCCTAGAGTGCTTTGCAGTCATATGTGGTGTGAGGTGTTGAGATTGAGCGATTTCTCCACTGGGACCTCGTAGGGGACTAGTATCGGTGATCGGGAGGCCGGATCCGATTATATTTGGATTTCCACGACTTAACTTACTCATCATAGAAACACTTTGCTTATTCAGTACCTAATACCTGAATCCTAGGGGGAGCATTGCCCGAATACCCCACTTTTACTGATTGAGATCTCCATCCATTTAACCCTTGCATATTCGTCTCCGGTATTCACTTCTTCGCACATTAGATCACCACACCTTTCCATTTATCATTAGGTTAGAAAGCAGAGAAGAAGTTAGTACTAGTAGCCCTGTTCCCTGTGGATTCGACTACCCACTCACCGGGGTAATTAGTACTAGTAGCCCTGTTCGGACGCGTGTCACGGACTGTCTGTCTATAGCAGTCATATCAATTCAACTAAGTTTATTTAGTAATTCCCTTCGGGTATCATCTTGTTTTAGCCAATCTCAGTATCATGTTTTTTATGGATCATCATTTATTTTAAGTATTGCGCCTATTGGGCTTCTTATGTCAGGATATGGATCGAATAAGAAATCTTCCTTTTTAAGTGGTATACGGGCTACCAATCTATTAGAAAGAAAATACAATTAACTCTATGTATGTGTGTTATCAATATCTCTACGCGCGATTCGTTGGAACATGAACTTTTCCCTCTCTACTAGAAATAAAGGAAAGAGCTTGAATGTATTGAATTGAATTGATATCCCCTTTTTTTTCTCATTCGGGTCGATGAGTTAAACCAGATAGTCATATGAGTGAAACAAAATAGCTTAACAATTCAAAGTAAAAAGACAAAATCTCATTCCCTATGTACAAGAATAAAGTGGAAGTAAACATAAGTAGTGTAGACCGCCCCACCCCAAGATTGAGATTCTTTGATTAGTTATCATATCTTGAAGCGGGCGAAATCAACTGTATGGAGTTTCTACTACTGTCTTGTATGTATTACCATACCAGGGATCAATAACAAATTAGTGGACGGTTAGAAACACTAAGGTACACAAAAGATTAGTAATGGAGATAATCTTAGGTATAAAAAAAAGGAAAGGGATAATGGACGGAGATTGGTCAGTGATCTCCTTTCCAAGTTTAGTATTTATGTTGTTTTATTTGATCTTTAAGAACTGTAGTCGGACAAGAGGTCAAGTCAAGAAGTAAATGTTTGTAAGTAAAGTCTCCGGTAGGTAGAATGGGGAAAGGTAGGTGAAGTCCGTCATTGAATTGAAGTGGTAGAGTGGTAAGTGGCCGTACGGTCTTTATTTTCTATCAGCGGTATTAGTTTCTTTAGTATTGGTCAAATTTTCTTCTTTTCTTATTTTTAGTAAAGTAAAAAAAAGTAGTAAAATAGTATTTTGTTGGTACGGAAAGCTAGTATTATTATTAATAAGAATTCCTAAGCTAATAACAACGGATTCTAAGGTTTTCTATTCCAAGCAGCGTATTCTTGCAGCAGATTTCCCGCTAACACTATACACTGGCAGCCTCAGCTTGCTTGGCAGGATGGGAGTGAAGGTCGAGGGAGCAGAATCCGCTGTTGGAGCGGAAGGGTGAAGTTAAGGTTGGTATGAGGTATGATGTAGTGTGTTCTGGGGCTTTTCGTGTAGCATCAGACGAAGGAAATCAAAAATGTAAAGAAAGTTAAAGGTCTTAGTTCGCCGAGTCTTAGGTCTGATGAGACTTTCACTAAGGCTACTTGTTCAGCTGGTTGTGTGTGTAGTCCTGTGTGGTAGTAAGCTTGCTCGAAGACGGCAAGTCGAAGACTGAGGGTGCACCGGGAATAACGGTAGAGCAGTCAGCCGCATAGTGAACAGCGGTGAGGTGGTACGCTTACACAGTTGCAGCTGTTCGGGTAGAGCAGTCAGCGGTAGTGAAAGGTAAGCAACCTCTTGTAGCGGTGAGGGAATGAACAGCAAAAGGGTGAAAGAAACAAGGAAATAAACGGGAAGTTATGGCCTTCCTCGACTCGGGGTCAGATTATAACTGTATTCGCCCGGAATTGGTTCAAGCAGTATTTAGGTAAAAATGCTGCGAGCAGGCCAATGCCATTGAGAGATAAGAAAGGGGTGCGCCGCTCTTTCTCATTCAGCGCTAACAGAGAGAAGGGCCAACAGCTCTACACCAGGATGTGCAATGCGAGGAATTACTAAAGCAGCTGAGTTAGCGTATACAGTTCAGTGCGTCATGTGCATCAGAAGAGTTGTATTCTCAGTTATAAAAATCGCATACATCGGAATCAGTAGGCTATCGGGCTGTACGCGAAAGGTTGCTTCCATCGACATCTTTCTGCATGATTGGGAATAAATAGGTGATTTTCAACACATGGACTCAGACTAAAACGCTATGTCAAAATTGCTTGTACTCATCTTTCGCACCAATAGGGGCTAGTTTTTTGACTGTACTAAAAAAAAGTGAACACATGCTAGCTTCGGAAAGTCGTGTCCAGGAAAGGAGCTTATTCCTTCAGCTGTGCAAAGCGAGAGAGAGCTTCTATAGCTATTATGCCATCAGGAGAGTGCTTGGATTCGCTTTCCTTTAACTTAATTAAGTACTTACCTTTAGGAATACCAGGCAAAGCAAATGGTTTGATTTTTTGGCTCTTCTTTTCTTTTTGTACACATAAAGGACTCAACGGCAAGATAAAGATAAGAGCCAGGTACAACGATAGCTTACCAACTACCTCTGACTGCTCTAGTTGAACTAACTGGCTGGTACTGCTGCTTTTTTATTGCTCTCACTCTCCTTACAGCTTTAACTGCTCCTACAGCTTCCTTTGTGAAGTACTTTTCTGGAATACGAACTCTTTCTCAACGGGACCTCTATTTTTGATTTTCGACCAGACCAATAGGGAAGGGAAAACCGGATTCTAGTGAGCTTGACTTGAACGCTGACTCAGATGCGGACGCAAGGTCAAAGTATCTTGCAGAAGAAGAGTCTTAAGCGGGGGAGTCTCTGTCTCTTGCGTAGGGAAATTTCTCCATGAATTGGAAGGATTGATTGAACCACCCGTCACCGCTTTCCTTTATTCTAAAGACTGCCTTTCTCGAAAACCGACCCTAACATTGGGGGCTCGCAACTTTCTTAGAGAAGGGCCGCTCGCAGGCTCGCTTTTTTCTTTATCGAAGAACCCCGGCAGTAAATTGACTTCGGGTTTGCTTACTCAACCTAGGCTACTCAAATTGGACGAGAGCTTTAGATTATCGACCTTATTGATCGGCGAAAGCTGGGATCTTCGGCAGAACTAGCACTTCCCTTTGATACTGGACTCTCCGACCCGACCACCTAGCTCTTTTCGGTCCGATCTCACGGATCTGGGAAACTCCGTCTTTTTTTTTTGCCTTCTCTTTGTGGCTTATTTTGTTTGGCCGAAAGACGAAAAGCAGGATTTATTTGAAAGCTTAGGCATAGGAAGAATCTTTTTACAGGAAAGGAAGATTGTCTAAGGGCAGGGGCGAATCGCATAAAACAGAGGAATTTGTCCAAGAAGACATGGATCGGACTGCTCTTTCAAAAAGGGATTTCCAGCTGAAGTGCCCTTACTGAAATGAAAGGTCGAGTGAAAGCAGATCCCAGTAGCTTGAAGGGAGAAAGGCTGGGACAGCGAGAAGAATAAAAAAGAAGAGTCAGTCCCGAGTTGAAAACTCGGGACCAGAAAGAGAAAAGATAAGAAGGCGACAAGAAGATCGGTTTGAGTGATAGAAAAATTCTCTGTATCCGGTTCAAGAAAAGGGAGCTCAGTTCAGTCCCGGTTTGTTTGAATAAGGATGTAGGGATAAAGAAGAGCCCTAGGGGGAAGCAGGAGATTGAGCTAGACCAGACCTTGATACTCACCTTCGTCGGGAAGATATCTACTTTTATAACTGCCTTGATCCAGATCTAGCGCTGACCTTTGACGGGTGATCTCCCCTTTCCTAAATAGAGGACTTGGGTGAGTTTGAACGACTGATTGATCGGGAAAATCCGGGGCATTAATTAAAAATTTCGAGAATAGTTCACGGACAAGGAAGGGAGAAGGAATCTCAGAGTTCTGGATCTGGATCTCATTACTGGACCATGCGAATGGAATGCAGAAAGCTCCGTTGGCAAGATTATCCACTGATGTGCCCAAGGCCTAGTCAGGGTTGCTTGGTCAAAAAGTCAGTGCCAACTCCTTCATTGTCCTGTGCCCTTTACTTTAAAGCAAAGCTCGGCGGCCTGTCTTTGAATATAAGTCTTCTCTCCTTTTGGTCTGGGATGCAAAGTCACCTACTTCTTGGTTGAAGGAAAGCATTTGACCGACTTTGGTTGGATAGCTTTGAGAAAGATAGGATTCTACAGAAAAAGTTGACAATTAACTCCCCAAAGAATAGGAAACCAAAACAAGAGTCTCAAAATTCCACTAGTCACGAAAACATCCAAAGTGGAAAGATGCTAGCCCAATGGAGACTTGTCAAAAAGTGCGGATCACCTGATTTGATTGTCGAAGATGACCTTCTGTGAGTCTGAAGCGAGGGCTCATGTGCACAGTGATCCCCGAGCATTTCGATCGATGAATTCCATCGGGATTCAAATCTATTTTTTTAACTTAATCGATCATGGTCCAAAACATTCTTTGGATGCTTTGGTTCAAGTTTCACTCCTTGAGGCTAAAACCACCCATGACCCCTTTTTTAGCCTCAGAATTGACATACTGACCACCAGACCAAGAGCAACTCAAGTGGAGTCTGCTCTCCTTGCCTTGAAGTAGGTCTTTAGCTTTGGTGCTATCCTTCCCTTTGACTCCGATCTCCTCTTTCCTGCTCCACACAGATCAGGTTTTGAGGGCGAAGTCAGCTTTCTCATCCACCGGGCAAGCAGGTTCCACGGGTTAGGAAGGTGGGTAAAGGCAAGCAACTCTTTCCTGACGGCCTTAACGGATAGAAGGCAATCACTCGTCTAGGGCCCTCGGTCAGGCTGGCAACTATTTCCTCGTCCATCAATCCCATTCCAACAATAAGGGAGAGCTCTTAATCTGTCCTTTATGCCACGAATCGCCTGTTAGAGAAAAAGATTGAAGTAAGGTCTTTCCCTCACCAGTCCCATTTCGGATTCTTTTGACTATTGGGATAATACCTTTACCTTTCCCGCGCATTCCTTGCCCGATTCTTATACTATTGATCTGACGGAAGAAATTCCTTTTTCTATTTCATAAGGGTCACCTATGCCTATTCTGTGCTGCTCTCTGATTCACTTCCTCACTCGGAGATAGCCTTTGAACCCCTTCTTCTGAACTTGAAAACACACGCCTTTTTAATTACTATATTATTCTTCTCTTAGCTTGCCTCACTCGACTCGAGATAGCCTATCACTCTCTAAGATATAATAGAAAGTGATTGAGAAGAAGCTGTGAGGCAATGTGCTGATGTCCTTCAGGCAAGTCTGTCGAGGAAGAAGATCCAATCTACCATCCTTTGCAGCTGAATGAATCCTCTCATTATTAAGAAAGGCAGTGGAAAATTCTCATTAGAGGAAAGGTAAAGAGACTGTAGAAAGGCCAATCCAGCAAGCGCTTAGGCAAGCTAGCAAGTTCGCTCTCCTATTGCTTTTCTCAAGAATATCTGAAAAATTTCTTTTTCAAGCCAGCATTAAATACAAGCACGCTAGGGCTATATCTTTTTCTGGAGGGGCTGGGCTTTGATTGAAAGGGCTGAGCTAACGATAAAAGTTTCTTTCGATGGGATAGGAATAGAATACCCTGGAGAGATTTCCTTCTATTTCTTTTTAGGTTGCCTCCGGATGTATTTATTTGGAAGGTAGGAGTTCGTGGAATGGAAGCTAGTGTTCCTGTGAGAAAGAAAGAGTATTTTGAGCCAGGCGAGTGCCCAGTACCCCTTTACCTGTGGGGAATAAAGAGAGTGCCCGTGCCCATAACTGTGGATAAGATAATATGTCGGATAGTCTTAATGCCATTTCGAATTCTTTTTCTTCTTTTTTTGAGGCAGTTCTAAAAGAAAAGCCAATCCTAATCCAAGAGATTAGCCTTCCGCTTTACCTGGGTTTTGTCTTTGATTGGAAGTTGGAGTTGGATTTCATCTGTGTTCAGTTCCTTCTGTCTTCGAGGGAGTTGTTGAACTATTCCCAGTCAGTGATCCATTTTCTTTACTAAACTAAGGGCATCGCGCTCCAGTCCATCTACCTTCTCGAGTGCTACTTAGAAGGAGCGGGAAAGAGTACTAGAGCAAGTAGCACATTCTTTTCTAGTTGTGGGTCTATCCAAGCCTGCCACTGATCCTCCTGCCAACCCAATTGAATCTCTTTTTTAAGCTCTGAAGTAATTCACCATCCCTTTTTAACTTAATTGAATTTAGGAACAAAATAAAGAGTCAAAATAGTAAGAAGCGAGGTCCAAGAATGAAGAAGGGGTAGAATTGCTGAATGAATACGAGCTGTGGCTAATACCCGAGGCATAAAAGAGGCATTTTACACGGGATCCCGAAACCACCAGCCACCTCGACCTAATTCATGATGAGCCCACCAACTTCCCCGGCGAGATGCCTACGGTTAAAAAAACAACCAACATGTCAAGATCCAAATTGAATTGGTTCCTCGGTCCCAGTCGGAGACCACTATGTTTGCACCGGCGGTCCAACAAAGAGGCGAAGTAGTCGTCTCTTTCTTTCCATTACGAACGACACGCTTCAACTGCTCCCTCCCCGTGTCCATTAGCGCTCCTGTCCAGAGCGAAGAGAAGGCAAAAAAGCGTCACTGAAGCAAGATGAACAGCCTTCTATTGCTACGTAACAATAGAGCAGATGCGCATTTTGTGCCCTCAAAATGTTTGAATTATCGGGTAAAGGACGAGCTTCTTATATGGGATCCGACGCATATGGAAGAGCGAAGCAACGTTCCATTCTTTTCGGCGGCATCCTTCCGCATTGGCGGTGAGTGGAGTGCTACAATCCCATTCATCATAATTGATCTACATAAGCCAAAGCCCATAGCACTGGCTACATTTCCGGCATAAATGCGAGGAGGATGTATAGCTAATATAGGATCTTGTGGAATAGGATTTGATTATGCAAGCGGTTCGGTATGAACGAAGAAATTTTGAACAAAAGGATCGGAACTCATTGATAGGAAAGGAGAGGAAAACAAAGCAATGCCAAGAGCTCCGTCAATCCGCTATTCATCGATAGATGAAGCTCTCTCTTTTTCATCTCTTGCCAGATGCAACAAAAGATTAGTCCTTTTTCCTTCTCACGAACCGCGGGAGCTCCCAGCGCCTAGAAGAGCAAAGCTCATTTTCCTTCCAGGGTAAAGTGGCGCATAAAAAAGGGCTGGCCCATCAAAAATCCGGTTCCTTCACGAACAAAGTTTAGAATCTACAAGGGTTCATAGAACTAAGGGAGTGTACAACTGGGGCGGAGCTCCACTTTTTTGTTGGAGAGAGAGAATTGAGTTCTTTACTAAGTTCGACACAAAGGAAAAAAGAGTTAGCCCAAGCGTTATATTTGGTTATTTACTAAAATCTCCTTTTTGTGGAGAAGGTTGGATTGTTAGTGTGGACGATTTAGAAGATCAAATTGGAGGGCATGTACGGTTAGGTTTCATTTGTATACTTGGCAGAATTTGGCATATCTTAATCAAACCCTTTGCATGGGCTCGCCGTGCATTTGTATGATCTAGAGAGGCTTACTTGTCTTATAGTTTAGGTGCTTTATATGCCTTTGGTTTCATTGCTTGTTGTTTCATCTGGTTAAATAATACCACTGAGTTTGACGGGCCCACCGGGCCAGAAACTTCTCAAGCTCAAGCATTGACTTTTCTAGTTAGAGACCAACGTCTTGGGGATAATGTGGGATCTGCTCAAGGACCTACTGGTTTAGGTAAATATCTCATGCCTTCCTCGACTGGAGAGTTTCTTTTTTGTATCAAAACAATGCGCTTTTAAAAATAAAATGGTCAGAAAAAATGAAAAAAAGTTGAAATTCGCGAAAATTGATGCAAAAAAGACAAAACGGGATTGGATTTCCGGAAGAAAGGTTAGATACCTGCTTGTATTTTTTTTTGAAATGGGATGGTCTTCAAACTCCAGAGATGTAGTCTAGACTGCGGGCTCTACCCTTTCTGGCTGGACTGATTCAGGGAAGGCTCAATTTGACCTTCTCCGGAGCATGCTTCATAGCCACTCATTCGTCCTGACCAAAGAGTAGAATCTATCTCTCAGCGATTCCTTTCTCCGCTAATCAGCCCTTCCCAACCAGCCCCCCCGATCAATCATCGGTTGATCGGCGATAGGGGTTAAGATGGTTCAAAGTTGTTGGAACGAATCGTTTGTTTGCTTTATCAAACAAAGCTTGATTAGGGGGTCGTCGGTTAGCCCCCTATTTTCAACCATTACAGCTGGTGTTAACCAGCTTTTCGATACGGATGGACACGAAGAAAAATGCAGGCAGCGAAAATGCAAAAGAGAAGAACAAAGATTCCTGACCCTAATGACTCAACCACAAATCTGTTGAATGAAGGGGGATTGCTTACTCTCAACCACTAGTTAGAAGGAAATCCCTTGACTGAGCATAAGCTCAGTCAAGTGAGGTAGGTGGAGATTCCATTCGAAGTAACATAACAGGATTCATTAATGCACCATCCTAAAAAAAAAAGCGAGATCCGGAGTTTTCGAGAAAAGGTCCCATTCGTCAATATCATGATTGGGTCGACCAGGGCAGATCATAAGTGAAATATCATGATCGGGTCGACCAGGTCAGGCCCGATCATGAGTGAATAGAAAATCTAAAACATACATTGTTGTTCCAGGGGAAATACTTGGTTTAATTCTACCACTTCTACTAGGGGTAGCCTTTTTAGTGCTAGCTGAACATAAAGTAATGGCTTTTGTGCAACGCCGAAAAGCTCCTGATGTACTGGGATCGTTCAGATTGTTACAACCTCTAGCAGATGGTTCGAAATTAATTCTAAAAGAACCTATTTCACCAAGTAGTGCTAATTTATCCCTTTTTAGAATGGCTCCTATGGCTACATTTATGTTAAGTTTGGTCGCTTGGGCCGTTGTACCATTTGATTATTCTATGGTATTATTAGATCTGAACATAGGGCTACTTTATTTGTTTGCCATATCTTCGCTAGGTGTTTATGGAATTATTATAGCAGGTTGGTCTAGTAATTAGGGGGGGGGCGTTCGGTCGCCTATGATAGACATACCAATTGGTCAAAAAAGGTTTGTGTGGCAGCTGTTGAACGACTACTCTACACAGGTGTAGGCTTACAGGGCTAGGGCTCATAAACCCTTTCTTTCATCAAGAGGGCCCTGGTCGGTCACCTTTTTTGCCCGGGATCGAGAAGTGGAAGTCATAAAAAAGAAGTGGAAGTCAAGGAAAGGTAGCTTTTTTGGCCCGGGATCGAGAAGTGGAAGTCAAGGAAAGGTAGCTTGTCAAGCTGGCCTATATCTTCAATATTATAGCTATCTTTTAACCGGCTGTTCTTCTTTGTCAACGCTACTAAGGACCGCTAGGTTCGCCTACTTGATGAATGAAAGAACATGAGAAAGGGTACTAAGAAAAGGAAAAGGCGACGAAAGCCCACTACAGTACAGTTGAAGTCAGCGGCTGAGTTAGCCTAGCCTCACCTACTAAAAAGAAAGAAATAGTAGGCGAGCGAGTTAGCAAAGACGCTTAGGCTTATAGATAAGAGAGCGTCGGTGCGTAGCCTTCATTTTACTATGCTACGCAAAGTCACTTAGCTCGACCTTAATTTTCTTTAGTAAAAGGGGGCACTACATAGAATAACCGCTGTTCGCATACTTTACTAAGGTATAACCTTTCGCTCCCGGGGGAAAAGCCGCTTCGCAC
This sequence comes from Dioscorea cayenensis subsp. rotundata, assembly GCF_009730915.1. NCBI lineage: Eukaryota > Viridiplantae > Streptophyta > Magnoliopsida > Dioscoreales > Dioscoreaceae > Dioscorea > Dioscorea cayenensis. The sequence continues at coordinate 15,877,716 of NC_052479.1, forward strand.
CACTAATAGACTAGTAATGATTAAATTTAAAAGGCGTTACTTTGTTTCGCAAGCCTTTGTCATTGTCAGTCAACTAAGTAGGTCGAACAGCCCCCTGTGAATCCGTAAATCTAAGGAACATGCCGCAAAATAATGGATGGTCCCCTATGCATTTCATTCTTTCTGGAATAGATCGAATGAAAGGACCTTATCTCCCATCATGGTGAACCTCTCCTTGTGATCGGGATGAGGTAGATGCCTCCCAGCCGGGGGGCGGATCGAATCGGAGTTTCCTTTGGTAGCCACCGACCTACATTTATCCTTAAACTTCCGTGCTTGGTGGAGAAGAAGCGAACAAAGGTACGCTTGCTTGCTGTCTTGTTCTCTACCGCAGACTGGGATCGCTCGCCAACTAGGCCCTCTAGATGAATGTTGGAGCAACATTCATTGTATGAGAACATATTACCAATTTTCAGGGACAAGGGGCAGAACGAACTCTCGATCTACTTACTGTAGCCAAGGACGGGCGTCATCGTCTAGGCCTTCCTTGTTGCTCTGATCTCCCCTATGCCTAGGATGTTGACCGGGACAAGAGCTATAGTTAGTTGCTATTTCCATTTGGTTATTTTTTCTCATTGTTGATATCGGCAAGACCCAGCCAGATTATGATATCTGCTAGTTGGTAGTGACATGACTCTTAGTACCCGCAAAAAAAGGGACACTGGTGAAAAATCAATCATTAGATTTAGTTTCATGCTCTCCCTAGCAGCAGGAAAGGAGTCTATCTATCTACCTAGCTTTGGTAGATTTCCCCCAACGCAATTCAAAAACGGAAATTCAAAGAATGCTTGAGGTTTATAAGTCCGATGACTCAGCAGCAGTGCGGAATTGACTTTATCATCCAGTGGATCTGATATATAGTTAGGGACAATACATACCAAAAGGTTCGAAGAAGGAAGATGCATTAGAGTATATAACTAAACCACTCTTCTGTTCAAGACCACGAAAGCAAAAAAAAAAAGGACTTTTAAGGATTGAAGTTAACAAACTAAAAAACAGATTCATGGATCACAGTGATTGGTACTCGTTTGGCGCATACCTACGCGACCCTTTTTTAGGTCAGCAAACACATAGGCCGGCAAAGACATTCATCCCATGGGAATACATTAATGAACCCACATGGAAATTGAGGTTTGATGGTTCCTGCCTTTGGCCTGGAAAAGAATGGGTTTTCTTCTATTATATGAAGCTAATCTAATGAAGTGAGGGCTTAACCCCCGGTCTTGGTTTAGCGGTTCGGTCTAACCAACTTTCTGGAAAATTTCAGCTATAAAGAAGCCTTCCATTGTCAATTGTCTCCCTGAGACATGGTATCCCAATCTTATATATAAGATATCATATATTTGCTTAGATCCATAGTAAAGTTCTTCCTGCACTGACTGCCCTCCTCTTTCATCCCAGTTCATATTGATGGGGAATTAGATAGAAAAGCCAGTGAATGGAGCTTTATAAATAAATGGTAATTTTTGATGGAAATGAGAGGTCGCTCAACACAGAGTTCCTTCAAACAACCAACTCGGTCGCTTCCCTTAACTCTGTTTTTTTTTGTTATATGTTGACTCTCTCCTTCATGTTCCCTAAAACACAGAAGACATCCATCCGGTGTGTCCTTTTCCCAGTAATTTGATGAGATATCAATTCCCTGTCTTCAAGTGATATAGAAACTTATTCCCTTGTTGACCTAAAACAAGCTGACCTCACACAAAGTGACATTCCTAAACTCATTGAAGAAGCCAAGTGGGAATCCCAGATCCACAGTTGAAGAAGCCAAGTGGGAATCCAGACATGTGGAGCCTCGTTGCTAACTACCTGGGACTAGTCCTTCGCCCGCCTACTAAACTCATTGAGCCCGTGATAGAGCTTTGCAACCACGACGGCTACCAAAGAAAGATTCTCCCTTAAGGCTATCCTGAGTGGCAGACCCCATACTGAAGCAGGAACCCGCTGCTTAGGACCCGAGGATAGAACAATCCTTTGCAGCCAGTCAAAAAAACCTACCTTGATGAGTTCACAGTTGTTGCAACTCTGAGTGAAGTGCTTTAGAGGTAGAAATTTTTTTTGAAGTCAAAACATTTTTTTGATATCTTTTTTACTTCCGCACTCCACCTCTCCGTCAAATCAATTTCGTTAGGGGAAAAAATTCTTTTTCCAAAATCAAAGAAAAATAAAAATAGTTATGAAAAAGAACATAGAAAAAACTATGAAATTTCTTTCAATCATGAATCCCTTTGCTAAGTTCTACAATTCTCAACCGTAAGAGAAGTATAGGTAAGAGGTCCAGTAGCTTTAAAGAGTGGTTACTTCACATCGATCAAATTCATTTTTTCATTATTGGTTGATGAATGGAATTAAGCGTAAATTTGAAGCTGGCTAAACCCCTCAACATAATAGTGTATCAGAGTGCAAAAATAGGACCATCGTTGAAATGGCAAGGTTTATGTTAAAAGGTGCCAGGGCTTCAAAAGGCAGAAGCAGTCGCTACAGCTGTTTACCTTCTCAATATAAGAAAAATCAAAAAAGCGGTAAAGTAAATAAGAGGAAGATAAAATAAGTTATGGTTGAGCTTAAGTAAGAAGGGCCTAGGAGATGGCACATGACCCCACAAGCTACAGAAGCATCAGTTAGAGGACCACCAGCCCTCTATCTCTTAAGGCTTCTGGCTTAAAAAAAAATAGGATCTAACTAACAGGGGGCCGCTGAAGGCTGAAGGAGGATCTTCCTCCCCCTCTTCTTCTCAAATGATTGTTTGAAATAAAGAAATCTTTCAATTTTTCAAGAAATCAAAACAAAGGTTTTGCAAGCTTTTTTAGTGCATGTGCCATCAGAGAAAAAAATGATGGCGAGGATTGTCCTCTGAAGGTAAAAAGAAAATTGTTTTCAAAGAAAATGATCGCTGAAAGAGGTTTGAGAAAATGACCCCTGCAGTCGTTAAGGAAACTGAAGAAGTGAACCTTGGGCCCCGTGTTAAGTTCATCTTCCTTTCCAAAAAAATTGGGCGCCAGGATCTGATTCCATTTTTGAAGGACTCCTGGAACCTTGTCTCGGATATAAGACCTACGAATCAAATTAGGTGTCAGTGGAAAGATAAATGGGTGACTCTTTATGTGGTATGTGAAAAAAAAGAAGCTGGGGCGGAGAGTGGAGGAAAGGAGATGGAATCAACTCGACCAAAACATCTTTGTTTCGATGAGCACTCGACCCTTCCGCGTTGAAGGATATTAGACACTGGACAAGGCACATGAACTGCAATCAATCACTATCTGCTGAAATCAAACCTGAGAAAAGAAAGTCCTGCTATATCTACTATATTTTATCCAGGACCGGTTGCTTCTAATCCCGCTTCAGAGTCTATGTCGGTTGATGCGCCTGAAACAGCTTTTGATTTAGCTTCTTTAACTGCGACTTTAGAGTCTGGTTATAGACCAAGCCCCTTCTCTTAGTAAGTTGCTAAAACCCCAGTGGTAACCATTCTCTATTCCTTGTCAGAATACAATGTCAGACCAGTAGGTGGGGAAGTTAGGGCCGGCAGGTACTATGTTGATTCTCATATCTTATGTCTAAAGCTGGCTCTTTCTAATGCTTGCCACTACTCCGAGATGATTCTGCTTCCGATTTGGTTGGTTTTCAGTCTACTGTGTGCTGTAGATAAAACAATGCATGTTCACCCGGGCATTGAGTCAGGGCCCTATGCCTTATCTTTCTTAATGATGTTTCTATCCAAGTTGCTTGCTCTGGGTGTAGCTATCACGCTTAGGTTGGTTGGAAGCAGGAATGCGGGAAGCGGTAAGGCAGCTAGTGGATGGAGTTTTGTCAGCTCGATAGAGTCTAGACGGATGCTCTGTGATGAATTCTTTTCCATAGGATGCGGTCGGGCTTCCAGCGATTAAGTGGTCGATCTATGTTGTGTGATATTGTCTGGTGACCATATGGCCCGGGGTCAAAAAGACATGTAGAGGTTGTCGTTTGAGGGCTTCAGCAATGCCTTTCTATTCAGCATGTCTTTCTTATCCTTTTATTTGTCAATCAATCTTGCTCTTATACTCGTATTTGTATCTGGAAAGTGAATCTATCTATTCGACATAATATATAGGGGTGAGTGAAAGCGAGGGATGGGATTCAAAGTAAAAACAAGCAATGGACTTCTTCGTAGCTGGTCAAAGCACAAGGTAGCAAAGTTAAAGCAAGGGACAGATCAAAGTAAGAGATGGGGTATTTCGTTCTCGGTCAATCATTCCTAGTCAAAGCAAGGGGCAAGTGCAGTTGATAGACTACCTTCTCCTGAGCCCTTTGCTTCATGATTAGGAAACGGATTTGTGAAAATCCCCATATTAGGGTTTTGAGGAGGAGGAGCTTGGGCCTGAGCATTCTGATCAAAGTGAAGTTATCCAGCCGATTCAATGACATCTTAAAGATTCCAACATGAGTTGGTCTTATGGCCATATGCTCGATGATAGGAGTAGAACTTGGACATATTAACTTTGGTTAGATCCTGACGCCTTTGCTCAGGTAAAGTGATCTTGCCTCCGGCTAAGAGTCTGTCAAGGATTACTTTACAAGGAAGAGGGAAGACTTTGTTTTCTCAAAGAGGCTTACGGGCATTTGCAGCATCGTAGGCGAAGGGAATTTGAGCATTGAAGTCTTATCTTTGTCCTTACCCCTGGTTTTGGAAAGCTTGGTTAGCTTGAGGCAGGGGAGCCAGAGTGGATTGAGAAAAGAGGTTGGGAGACCTGGTCCAATGCAATCACAACCTGGATCATCCATCCAAATAGGAGGGCGATGAAGAATCATCTCAGAATCAAGCTGGATGATCATACACATAAGGTAAAGAAAATCTCTTCCATTCATGCACTGACATAAGTGGAGGGAAAGATCAAGCCTAGAGGGTTCTTCTCCTTCTCGAGGAGCCCTTCCTGATCTGATTTAGGGCGGGACAGACAGTTGGGCAAAATAGGCATGCTTTCCCCTTGGCCACATCAGCGGCATCATGACTCAGCTTGCTCACCGAAGCGAGCATTCAACCACCCTTCACTAAAATAAATGCCAGTCAAAGAAAGAGTGCTGTTAGCAGCCTTGTGAGAATTAGGTGCGTGCATCGAGGAGATTAGCAGGATCTCAGTCCATAGCCCCACAAAAGAGGCTAGGCGGTGACAATTGAGAGGTTATCACTGAGCATTCCGTCTCATGCGGGAATAGAGGTCAAATGGCAAGGCAAAAGACCATACGTCCGTGTGGAACCTCGCGGAATATAGCTGACATCCAAAATCTGATTGGGGAACGGGGCAACACCCATGAAGCTCCGCCGGAAAGGGAAGGCTTGCCAGCGTAATGGTATAAGCCTGCTTGACTGTGAGACCGACTGGTCGAACAGAGACGAAAATCGACCATAGTGATTCGAGAGTCCCGTATGGAAGGGGTCTCGCTTAACAGATCAAAGGTATGCCGGGGATAACAGGCTGATGACTCCCAAGAGCTCTTATCGACGGAGTAGTTTGGCACCTCGATGTCGACTTATCACATCTCAGGGTTGAAGAAGGTCCCAAGGGTTCGGTTGTTCGCCGATGAAAGTGGTACGTGAGTTGGGTTTAGAAGGTCGTGAGACAGTTCAATTCCTATCTACCATTGGTGTGAAAGGGAGAACTGCGAGGAGCCAACCCTAGTACGAGAGGACTGGGTTGGGTCAACCTATGGTGTACCGGTTGTTATGCAAATAGCAACGCCGGACAGCTAAGTTGGTATGGAAGAACTGCTCTATACAAGTTATCGTACGAGGTTTTTGAACAGAACTTTGATAGGCGAGAGGTGTGAAGTGAGTAGAACTTTGATCTACCACTGAATTTCACTTTCCAACAAAAAAATGAAAGAGAGTAGAACCGATTCCTGCAATTGCGGTCAGTCTCGCTACCTCTGAGCCGCCCCCTACTTCTCCGGGTCTCAAAGACTGAATAAGGCTGCCAACCTATAGCAGCAAGCGGGGTAGAGTCAAGTAAAGTACAACAACGTTGGGGTGGGGCGCTCGTCTACTTAGTTGCTTTGGCGCGCTACTCTTCCTTGCGTTTTTTTTTCCAGGCGGCCTCGAAGAGGGCGGCTTTGCTCATGCAGGAAGGGCGGGAGAGGGAGCTCCAACCTCCGCGCCTAGCCGCAACCTAAGCGCTGGTTCTATCCCGGCCAAGCAAAGCCGGGGAACCCCAGTGGGAAGAGGGAAAGAAAGATCAGGGGAAGAAGCGGGGTAGAGGAATTGGTCGACTCATCAGGCTCATGACCTGAAGACTGCAGGTTCGAATCCTGTCCCCGCCTAATCACGTCAGATACTTGATAGAGTCCTGCTCGTGAATCGGGGTTCTCAATAGAGGAGAGCCAGACGATAGATGGAAAGAGCTGCCATTGGATAACTAGAACTGGAATTGAACGAGCAAACTACGGCATCAAAGCAAGAATCGTCTTGAGCAAAAGGCGCTCAAGCCGTTGCTATTATGCATCCGTTTTGAAGCTGGCCAGACCTCAAGTAGTGGTGGTCAATATCTAGGCCCTCTCTTCTGCGGAGTCATATACTTAATATTTCAGAATAACTTACCCATCTCGGAGAGACTCTGTCTCTACTCTAGGCTTACTCAACACCCTCCCTGTCTTATTTCAATGCTTTGAAACCATGAGCTGTGAATGGTAAGGAAGAGAGCTACTGTCGTCTGTTTTGTTCTCGTGCCTAAGAATGCTAAGCCCAGTTACAAGCAAGTCGAGGGAAGATAGTGATGAGTGTTACTAGTCAAATCGATAAGAGATACCCCTATTATGTTATTGACCAAGAAACCTTTATGATCTACTCTATTATCTACGACAAGCCTACATCAATCATCAGTTACCATAGCTACTATTCAAAATTATTGACCATTCGAAGAGCCCAACCCAAGCGTGAAGAAGCAGCAGTTCTTTGATCCCATTTTTCCCATGGGGCTGAAGAGATTCCCAAGTGAATGATTAGATGAAATTCAACCAATTCTTTGCCTCATGAATGCTAGAATACCTCAACTAGAACTCATTGCAGTGCTAATCTATACTCCTATGGGGGGACAAAAAAGAAAATACCTCATTGTTTGCATGGAAGGGATCTCCACTTCTAAATAGTAGCCAAGGAGTAGGAGCTAGCAGTATAAGACTGACCCACGCAAGGTGGTGAAGTAGCAGCTGCTCCTTTTCATCACCCCTTGGGACCAAGAACAAGCTTGCTCAAAAGAAGCGTCCTTTCGAGGTAGGCTGAAGGTCTTCTTGATTTTCTTTTTCAACATTTACCAATTGTGGTAAGATAGATAATTATATCTCGCCTGGGATTCAAAGCTATTTTACCCTTTGACGATAAAGAGATGCTGCTCAGATCGAGGGACCAGAAGCTGCTTTGAAACCGGAGTTTACACGCACTCTCATCCAATCAAAGAATTGGCTCGAGGCGATCACTACTATCATAGACTACTGTTTCAGCTGACCCTGAAATGAATCCACCACCCTGGTAGAAAGGCATGCTATCAGGAAGATTCCCACCCAATAAGTAAGAACTGAATCCAGAAGACTTGCCCATCGACAGACATGCAGCAGCCAAAATCGATCAATAGCATAATAGAAAAATAAGTCAGGCTTTGTTACAGATAATCCTGTAAAGAAATAGAGCAAAAAATTATCCTGCTCTAAGAGCATGCCATGAAAGAGAGACCCGAAAAGAGACTGGGTCTATGTATACTTGCTGCGCATCGAAGAACATCATTTATTATGTAAAAAAGATTCAGTTACAGTAGATCCTGCCTACGAAATGAATGAATCCATTTATCATTGACATCTTTCTTTTCCCTCTGCCGATGATCTATCTCCTTCTCTTGTTGACCTTGGAACCCTATATGAGAAGTAGGTTGGCGGGCAGGTCCGTGCTGGACATGCGTAGGTCCATGATGATCTTTGATCACCGTCAAAGATAATAGGCTATTGGTGACCGTGAACCTATGGAAGAAGTCCAACGGTAGAATCCATATGGAAAAGGTGGTCCTTCATCAGTAGTTCACGTAAAGAGCTCATCGTAGACCAATGGCTAGTTGTAGAAAGCGGTAAAAGCCACCACTCTCTTCTCTTTATCACACCATATTTTTGATGTGGTATGCGGCTAAACAAGTAGATCCTGGTGAGAACTGAAATCCTGATGCAAACTGAGATCTTGGAGCTAAGGCCTAAAGACGATGGGGACGTATTTTTTTTTATTCAAATCCAAAGTTCTGAAGTCTCCGCTTTAGTTCAAAATCCCGAATCTTATTAAACTTAAAAAGAAGAAAAGGGGCATCTGCCCTGGTAAGCAGATATTCCGATGGCTGTATGGAATAAGGCTAGCGGTGTAGCGCACATCATTTCTCAAAGAGAGTGAGGCTCATCAGGCGGCCAACCGTTGCGTCCTCGTCGCTGCCTTAGGTGGTTCAGCGAAAGACCTGCGGGCCCGGCTGGGTACGATGAAGATTTTCATACCAAAAAATGTCTAAGGCTGAACTCCTACTATATCTCTGCCATTGCTCTCTACTAAACTAAGGCTGATTCGAAGCTCTCCCGCTCCGAAGGTGAGGATTTCACTTTAGATTGATTCAGTTAGTTGTATATAAGGTTCCACCCTGAGCATTAAACTAAGGTTGACCCCTACTCTTCCAAGTTTCGCATCTTGACCCAATACCGAGGGATAGGCTAACCATTTCCTCCTCCGCTATGGTCGACGTCATTCATAGCTTGATCGGTTCGTTCGTAAGGATGAACAAAAGCGTAATTAATAAGAGCTTGCATACTCCACGAAGATAACCCCCTTCTCAAAGGCGGGGAAGGACTGATGATTCGATTCCAAAGCAAGGGGAAGAGGGGCATTTGAAGTAGCCGAATCTTAAGCTCAAGCCGAAACAGGTTCCTAGGGAAGAAGCAACGGACTGAGCGACGAAGCGACGGGATTGAGCGCTTCTCCTAGCGCAGTTCAGGAGTTTTTCGTCGCTGGATTAAGACGACTTAGCTACTTGTCTGAAAAGCCAGAAGCCGAAGGCCAATGACACTAGCTAACCAACTGAGAGAGCTGCCCTAGATGAATTACTTGCTTCGGGAAAGGAGGAAAAAGCATCCTACCAATTCTCTTAAAGTAAGAAAGATGTCTTTAGTCTCCCTCTAGTCCAGGTAAGTAGTTCATTGGTAAGGCGCCTACCGATAATGATCCGAATGCCTTCTTCCGAAAATCCTTCTTTCTATCGAGAGAGCAATTTTGAGTGCTATAATTCGTCTTTTGGTACGCCTATTGGTGATTTCCCTATGATTTTTCATCATAAGAATTCTATTTTTTTCTTATGGTAAGTGGTCTATCTGTCCACGACGATAGCTCTTCTTTCGGGTCGTCTACATTTACCAATAACAAACAGTAGGGCAGCTGCTTTGCCAACACCATCCGAAAGGTCCTTGGCTAGGCAACGTCTTTGGCTAGGGCTTGGTCGAGCAGGCAGCATTGGTCGTCTATTCAACCAAGGCTGGTAATGGCAAGAAAGGCATATCGGATACACTTGGCAATGAGAGGGACTTCCAAGCATGCCATTCATTAGATAAGGTATGTCTTGTCTTTTTTTGAAATTGCTATTAGCTGTACTGTATCAAGGAAGGAGAAGCCAGATGTAGATGTAGTACTTTAGTTAATGAAGGAGATTTCCCACTAATGAAGGTTCCCACTGGGATCAATGACTGTAGTTGAGCTCTTTTATTCGGTTATCTCCCGCAGCTGGAAGGGAAATCTCAGGCTCCATCTCTTCCAATGTCCGCTACTATATCTATATAAATAATAAGTGAAGTATCCCGGTAAAGGATGAGCTCGAGAAAAAGAGAAAAAGAAAGTAGCGCAAACAACAGGGTTGATCTCTCTCTCCCCCTACAGCTAAGGTGATTCCGCCATCCAACGAACCTTGCGAACCACACCTTTCAATCATAACATAAGGAAGGTGAGAAAAGACTTTCCTGGGTCCATTAGATCGTACGCTGGGAGCGGAAATTTTCTTAGATGACTCAGACAAGACCTACATTCGAAATGAAATCTATCTATCTAAATAGAATCAGGAAAGACTCAATTCTTAAAGTGAGCTCGAAATAGCCTTAGCGGGACTTCGGGCAAACTGCAACTAGAAGAGAGGCGGGGCGAGCGACTAACAGGAGGAAGGCCTGAGTCCACAGCTTGCGAGACAGGTCTTGGTCTATCCAGTCAACCTATTATACGTCAATTTCCTTCCGAGGCGTTGATACCAAGTTGAAAGACAAAGACTTTCTTTTCCGCGAAGGGAATGTCAATTGGCTGCCGATTAAGGTAAGGTGCGGAGCAGATGAAGACCTTGAAGAAGACTTACCCGATAACGAACCTTGCGCCTTCAAACTTTTTTTTTTAATCTTCTAGATTAGGAGATGTGAATAAAAGAATCCATAGTCCCAGCTGGCCCCCGTCGATTTGGATACCTTTTCGGATAAGACAAGACTCTATAATCTTCCCTAGGAGAAAAAACCTCAAAAAATTCATATGATTGAATAGCCTGAGCCTAGACTAGCGAAGAAGGATACCAGACCTAGTACTAGAATACGATAAACAAACTGGCCTTTGACTGGGCGTCACGTTCCTCAATGGCCAACTAGGAGCACGGAAGCGATTGAAGCATGCCCAGGCTAACACAATGGATCAATGCAGGGGAGACTAGCCGAGAAGGCTAAGCTAGCTATCAGCTGCCGTACCCCAGCGGAGTCTAGTCTTCTTATCGAGATGAGCATGAGTGGTCAATGAGATCATGGGCCCTAAGCCTGGGCCTATTGTTGTGTGTTCTGATCCTTTTAGTGAGAGCCTGTGACCATCGCAGTGACCACAGTATGCTTAATTGACTGTCTCTAAAGAATCCTTGAAAAAAGGTTTTAAAGTTCAGTTAGATTACGGCGAGTCAGGGTACCTTGCTTTTGAACTCTTCCAAGAGATCAATGAATCAAACCCCCATCCTTCATGTAGAATTCTCTAAGTAAGAGGGATACCTCATTGATATTCATCGTGGATAGATATTCAGGCATTAAATGCCCACATGAGACTAATCTATTTTGATTTTCTATGACATACTGTAAAAACTCACTATTGATTTGAAAGGGCTGATGCTGGAGCTTGTTCATAACACTACAAAGTGCCTTGTAGTCTCCTCCTTTGCCAATATTAATATGAAAATTCTTCATGTTTTCACTACTTAAGAGTCGGTAACGATATAATATTTCACCTGTGGGTCCACTTAAGTACCACCCTGAGAGATCCGAAAGAGTTCTAGGATTTACCCCCTCTGGATATGCACTTGTCCAATCTAGAGGTCTGCTTACCATTGGTAAATTGAGCTTTACCGGCAGTAATGAAATATCAAAGTTGCAAACAGCATAGATATAGTAGGAAGATAACATTTTTCCCCTTTCTTAATGCTCACAGCTTTCCCAAGACAAACTACTAATATATTGGATCAATTTTCTGGACTCCATGAATTATACTAAAGCGGCTTCGAATGGGTAAAGCTTAGCTAATTTGGTTTTTTTTCGCTGATTCTCCCGGCTTTCAGAGATGAAAAATCTAGTTTACACCTTCTGCATTTAAATAATTTTGCTTGTAAGCGAACAATTTTCTCTAAGTGTTCAACCAAAGTAGCAACAAGAACCATAACCTGGGAATCATTGGGGTTAAAAACAATTGCTAGAAGTTGAACTATTAGTGCCTCAAGCCTATATTGACCAAACTCAGAAAACAATTCCATATCATCAGCTTCAAGCCCCCATTTCCTAAGATAGTCCCTAGCACATTCTAGTTCTTTCCCAATTAAAAGTTTGATAATGTTTTTAGTACTACTATAGATCAATTCCTCATCAAAGTTCATAGTTTTATCCTCAATAGTAATTTGGAGATCACGTAATTTGTCTTCAGTTAATTTACCTTTTTTGCTTTCTAAAAGGGAAAACACTTCTTTTTTATACAAGGCAGAATTAGATGCTTTATAGTTTGTTCAACTTTGTGGTTCTTTTTTGCTCAAATAATATTGGTAAAACTCCTCACAAAACCTTATTAATTTGTTTTTATCTTCATCTTTTAATGGAAAATCACTCAATGAGTTGGTGACCCCAAGTATTGTTGGATACCGTAGAAAAAAACCTTATATTTAAGTATTTGTTCATTTAAGATTTATTAAAAGAGTTATTTGGATTTTCTTCCTGTGCTAACTTATTTGACCATAGCATATCTGTAGTTATTCTCCTACGTAGGGTCTCTTCTTAGATTAGCGCAATTGTCCCTGCCCCTGGACATCAAATTAAAATTTCACACCTATACAATTGCTATGAGAGGCCCTCGGTACCACATAGTCCGAGGACATATAGTAAGAGAACGACATTGGATAGAGTTGTCTATCATTCTGGGATTTTCCTAATGGTGCCACTACCCAATGAAAATTCTAAGATCTGATCGATCCTCTAGTAAAAACTAGAGACAGACTCAAGTATAAGTGATCACACTTTTACTCTAAAGGGGCACTTTTAGAGTAGGGGACATTCATTTTTAGGTATAAATGATCACACTTTTACTCTAAAGGGGTACTTTTTCCTTCCCGTGTTTAGAAGCTGATTGGATTTGATCCAGTATCCACTTGAAGGAAGCATGGGGTGACTGCTGCTCCACCTTCCCAAGTAGTAGAGTTGCAAGAGGCTAGAGAGCTATGAGATTGATTTTCTTCTGATAGATGATTCAAAAGAGTACGGGAGAGTGGAGCATGCTTTCCTTGCGACTACTGCACCAGAAGAAAAGGACATGGGACAAGAAGAAGCCCTCTTTGAAAGACATTAATCCCTTCCTTTTGAATTGAAAGTGGATCCCCCTCTTCCGTTATGCCAAACTGAGATCCTGTCTTATGGACTTGACCTTCAAGCAATCTTATCTTTCCCGCAGCTCAGCTGGTGACCCTCGAGGAGATTCGACAGCAAGAGAGAAGGACATTGGGCGATCCACAACCCTACTTGAGATTGGTTGACATTAACATATGGGGCATGTTATAGTGTTAAATAACAAGACTTCTCTTATCTATATCTACATAGAAAGAGTTAATTTAATACGTGTGCTTGGGAGTCCTTGAAAATTGAATAAACCAAGATCTTACCATAACTGTAATTTTAGAGAGACACGAAAGTACAAGCCTATGGGGTCGCTTTTGCAACTGGATTACCAGCACTGAAAACCGTCTTTACATTGGATGGTTTGGTGTTTTGATGATCCCTAGCTTATTTTATTGACCGCAACTTCTATATTTATTATAGCTTTTATCACTTCTCCTCCTGTTGATATTGATGGTATTTATGAATCTCTTTCTGGGTCTCTACTTTATGGAAACAATATTATCTCTGGTGCCATTATTCCTACTTCTGCAGCTATAGGTTTGCATTTTCACCCGATATACATGGGAAGTAGGATAGTGGTTATACTATACAATGGTGGTCCTTATGGGCTAATTGTTACACACTTCTTACTTGGTGTAGCTTGTTATATAGGTCCTGAGTGGGAACTTAGTTTCCGTCTGGGTATGCGTCCTTGGATTGTTGTTGCATATTTAGCTCCTGTTGCAGCTGCTACTGCTCTTTTCTTGATCTACCCTATTAGTCAAGGAAGTTTCTCTGATGGTATGCCTTTTGTTTGGAATTTCTGGCACTTTTCACTTTATGATTGTATTCCAGGCGGAACACAATATCCTTATGCATCCATTTCACATGTTAGGCGGCTCCCTATTCAGTGCTATGCATGGTTCTTTGGTAACCTCTAGGGAAACCCCTGAAAATGAGTCTGCTAATAAAGGTTACAGATTCGGTTAAGAGGAAGAAACTTATATTATCGTAGCTGCTCATGGTTATTTTGGCCTATTAATCTTCCAGCTAGTTTCCACAATTCTCATTCCTTACATTTGTTCTTGGCTGCTAGGCCTGTAGTAGGTATTTGGTTTACCACTTTGGGTATTAGTACTGTGGCTTTCAACTATTTAGGTCAAAATTTAAATCAATCAGTAGTTGACAGTCAGGGCCGTGTCATTAACACTTGTGCTGATATCATCAATCGCGCTAATCTTGGTATGGAAGTAATGCATGAACGTAATGCTCACAACTTCCCTCTAGACCTAGCCGCTGTTGAAGCTCCATCTACAAATGGATAAGACTTTTGTCTTAATGTATATGAATCTCAGAATAATAAATACAATAAATAATGATGAATGGAAAAAAGAGAAAATCCTTTAGCTAGATAAGGGGCGGATGTAGCCAAGTGGATCAAGGCAGTGGATTGTGAATCCACCATGCGCGGGTTCAATTCCCGTCGTTCGCCCATCACATTATTGAAAATTTACAAAATGAGATTTAAAATATTCCTATTTATTTACGGCGACGAAGAAGAAAAAGCGTTACTTCTCAAAGAGAAATTTCCCGCCCTTTTCCTACTTCTTCTTCCAAAGCATACGGCTTTCTAGATGTATATGATGATATCTAGATAGATGGATCTTATATGAATCGTATGAAGTACAACATGAGTGGATATATAGGAATCTAAATCTGCCAAATCACTCATGCTATGATCTTCTACATCCTAGGTCTCCCCGTTTCATCATCTGGCTTATAATCTTCATGTGGCACTCAGACCAAATGACTCTATGTAATTACGTCGATACTTCCACATATTGCGGGTACGTAGGAGACATCTCTATTTTTCCCCCTAGGATCTTTATAATTACCATTACTTAGCTTTCAATTCACCTCTGACCATCAAATTAAATGTGAATAACCCATCTTCTTCTCTTTGAAACAAGGGTTGTTTCTGGTTCTTTCCGTGCTTCAAACAATTTTGTCTTCCCCATATTACCATATCTCTAGAGTCAATAATTTTCTATGAGGAACTACTGAACTCAATCACTTGCTGCCGTTACTCAACAATTTTTTGTTGAGGTCTATCCCGTAGAGGTACTCAAATTAGATCAGTCATCGACTTCTAGGTTTTGTCGTAAACCTAATTTAATTGGTTACTTCCAATTACATAAATCAATAGTTCAAACCGCACTCAAAGGTAGGGCATTTCCCATTGATATATGAACTTTTGTACCATAAACAATGGTATCTCCAATTATAGCCCTTTGGGATGTCAAATATATCTCTTCTCACCATCCCCATAGTGTATGATACAAATGTATGCATTTCGATTAGGGTCATATTCTATGGTTATGATTCTACCAGATATGTCTTTTTCATTCTGTCAAAAATAGATTTAACGGTATATACGCTTATGACCTCCCCCTCTATGCCTTGCGGTAATGATTCCTCTGGTATTACGACCTTTACCACAACGATGCTGTCCATAGATCAAATTATTTCGTGGATTGGATTTCACTTGACTGTCCACGGCTCCATTGGGTGTGCTCGGTATAGAAGTTTAGTATAAATGTATCGCCCTCTTCTTTATTAAATTAAGTATGTATTTTCCATAAAGTTCTTTTTTCTATAAGAGGTGGAATAGAATAACCTGGTTGAAGGGTCTATAATGCATTGTATGTCCCATAATAGGTCCCATTCTTCTACCCTTTCCCGGGAGTCGATGACCATATTACCTTGACACAAAAGAAGAGTTTGACCCAATGCTTTATTTCTATCCTAGTTGATTCTGATTTGACATTAGAAGTATATTAATTCTTCCCCAATAACCAAATACATTTTTCTGTAAACACTGCATATTTTATTACATCCATAAATCATTTTCTTCCCCCAATATCGATAAGAAACACACCAAATTCTCCTTTTGGTGCTTCAACTGCGGTATAGGTAGAAGGAGCTCATAAGGAAAAACCTTGTGTATAAGGTTCGAAATGGTGAATTGAGGTAGAGTAGACCGATGATCCTGTAGTAATTTGGCCGGGTATTGAAAAAAAAGGCTTGCATCTGCTCGCCCTAAACTATAACCGGTCCCATCTCTCTCCAGACCTAACGTGGTAGTTTCCCATCATAGGGCTTTCTATCTATAGATTGACCATTAACAACCAAGGATCCAATTCGTTTAAAACTAAACTGACTGCTTCTATAGATAAGGTGGAGCGTCCTTGGTTCAGCATTAGAGCGCATAGGCTTCCGCCCTACTACAGCGCTTCGCTAATGCGTTGCATTGTCAGCTTTGCTACCGACGCTTCATCTTAAGTGCTTCGCTACCGAGGCTTAGCATAAATGAAGCTCCTATCTATAGAAGTGCTTCGCTAATGCTCGGCTAAGTCGTCGAACCCTTGCACTGACCATTCGCTTTCTCAGTAGAGAAAGCCCTTCTCTTTGCCCCTTAAGTATAAGTAGAAGGACAAGAAAGAGATTCTTGGTTTTCTTGCTCCCGCATCCTCATCTGCGCTAGTCAAGCCAACTTATATTTTTGGGAGATGAAATAGCTATTGAAGCGGACATTTCGAAATCACAGCATTGAAGATATATATAGAAAGATATATCTTTCTATATATATAAGGTCACGTTATCCCAGACTGCGTTCCCGAAAAAGTAGTCTACTTGATAGAAAGGGTGGCCACTCTCGTGTTTCAACCCCACATTACTTTGATTGTTGTGAGGCACTGTATATTTATAGCCTCTACGAGTTGCAAGTGAATGGGGCCAGTGCGTGATCAACGGAAGGGTTCATCAAGCCATTTCTCGCCTCAACCCCCTAAAGAAAAGAATTTAGGAGGAGGGGTACTTTACTAAACTAATAGGGGGCAATTGCATCGCACCTGACTATGAGGGACCTCTCGAGACTTTATGTTTACTTCGTAACTAGTGGTCAGTTTCCCATTCCCGTCGTGAAAGCCTTTTCTCAGTATGCGGAGCCCCAACGAGGAAGGTGTTAGTGTTTTCTCATGGGGTCAATAATGCTAATCCCTCTCTTTGTGCCGGGAACAAGATAAGAAAACACGAAGCGTTCTCTTGGTTTCCCAACCTGTTATTGCTTCTAAAGGCTACCCTCTCTAGGCTGGATTTTGGTCCAGCCTATTACGAGGATCCCGTATCCTGTACATTGTCTTTCCCCTTCCTAAGATACTGTAGTTCATATGCCGCCGCCTTTCCTTGTCATTTTTCTTTTAGTGCTTCGACCTGAAGCGATACTCAACGCTAGTTCAGTGGATAAGATGGCTGTGCTCCAACTCACTCAAGAATGGGATGGCAGTGGTCTGCCAGCAAGCTCGTTCTGATGTTGGACGTAGTACATTGGAATCCTGAAGCACCACCATGAACGCTACTGCGCATGCGCCTGCGGTGCGGTAAGGTACCACACTGTTGTGCCAGCAGCCAACTCTGGCGTGTTAGCTTAGTTATCCTCATCAAGCCACAACCTTGATGTCTAGCTTCCCAACTGGTAGACGGTTCCTTTTCCCCAGATCAATGAAAAAGGGAGAAGTCAGTTTCTTCTTCCGAAGAACCGGAAGTGAAGCGCTATGCCGGGGTGAGAGGACGGGAAAGGAAACTGTTCCGAAGAAAGATCTTGGGGTTCCCAATGCTTCTCCATGCCCAATGAGATGTGCCAACCCGGGATGCTTTACTCCTAACCCCATGATGGTTCCAAGACAGAGCTTAACCTGAGTCTCAGTTAAGAACGGTGATAATCTACGTTTTATTTCACACAGCGCACGATTCCATGGATAGTTTCATTCGACATCGTGATGGTGGTCATAGCTTACGATCATCAGCTTTGATCATGCCACTACGCATTTGATTAGGGCATTGCACAATGATTCGAGCACTTTGTCGCATCTCTTCGATATGGATACAGTAACGATCATAGCGATCTCCTCTAGTACCTACTGGTACGTCAGGATCCGATTGGTCATGAACATCGTAAGGTGCTACTCTTCGCGAATCCCAGTATAACCCAGGTTGGGATGGGTAGGCCCACTGCTTCACTTTCAATTAGGCCCGGGCCAAGTCAGTGGGGGGACCCTATCGGGCTCCTTCCTCTCAAAAAAAAAACAAACTGTACATGGGAGTTTCCCTTCATACGGCTCGAATCATTCTCAGATGCCCCGAGAGACATCCTTTCCTTTTGGGGCGCGCAAACAAGCACCGGCCGCATCAGCAGGGAACTATGACCAATAGAGTCAGACACAGAGCGTCATCTTTGTTTTTTCTTGTGATGGTTAAGGAGTTTCTTTCTCTGAGGGTGCGGGATGCTCGTGGAGTCTATGCCTTCCGTACCACCACAGGTCGTTCTTGGGCAGATCCTGCTATTAAATATAAGAGAGGGATAGGGGGAAGGGGGTCGGGCCTCTCATATAAATAGGGTTATAGAAAGAGAACCCGGCCACCTATTTTCATTCAATGTTCCGGGGTGCCCGATTCGAGCGATGAATTCGGCTAGCTAATCTGCTTTGATCCAGGAGGAAGCTCAGTCAACCTCCTTTTCGGAGCAGGTCACGTGACCTACAACTCAGCCTTCACTTTTTGAGACTTCCACTACCCACATCTCTATGTGTCCGCAGCAGTTCCATATGGGGAAAGATGGCCTTACCATGTTCCATCAATAGCACCTAACCTATGCCGATTTTGGCGAATCACGCTCCACCTCGGTGAACTCATGCGGTTCTGACGTGCCTAGAGGCCAGAGGCGAATCCGTTCACAGTCCTACGAACCAACACCATTCGAAGATAGATGGTCCGCCCCACCTAGAATAGGAATCTTTGACTGGCTTACACACATTCGCTCACTTACGGTGTTCCCCTCAGTTCACCCTAGCCCCGGGTCGTATGAAACTAGCATGCATCATGGCTCCCGGGACTCTTTCATAGAATTGCAACAATTTCTCCCACTCCTCAAAAGCCCAAAGGAATGGAGATGATGCTCCCATATCCATAGCATGAGTAGTTGAAGCAAGTGAATGATTAAAATTTGAGTTATGTCACGGAATAACAATCGTATATATTGAGCTCGTAATGGTACCTCGCAATTCATAAGTCTCTCTACGGGTGGAGAATGAGCGTGTTCTTGGGCCATTATAGAAACATAGATAGGGTCAATAACGGAACGAACAACGAAACTTTATGACAGCTTTTTCGTACATGTTCACTTGCATCACATACACAAGTGCTCTCTGAATAGTGCAATAAGGTCACCCATAACAC
Source organism: Dioscorea cayenensis subsp. rotundata (assembly GCF_009730915.1). Classification (NCBI taxonomy): domain Eukaryota; kingdom Viridiplantae; phylum Streptophyta; class Magnoliopsida; order Dioscoreales; family Dioscoreaceae; genus Dioscorea; species Dioscorea cayenensis. The sequence goes on from NC_052479.1 coordinate 15,896,949, forward strand.
GGCTCTCCCACTGGAGTGACCTTAGCCCCCAGCCATGCTATTCCATGATATTGGAAAAATAGCAGCCTAACTACTTTTTATAATCATCTTGAAAGCTGGGCGCCTTTTGAATATGAGTGGGGCTCCTAGGTGGCGTGTTCGTGGAGCCAAACCGAAGGAAGAGCAAAAGGAAGGTTGGGTGCTTGTGGGGCGAGGCCACCCGGCCTTGAATAGGATGGGGTTTAGCTCGGATCCCGCCTACTTGCAGAAATGAATGGATCAGAAGGGGAGCTGGGTTCTATTTCCGGGCCGGCGGGAGGTGAACCAGAAGAAGAATAGAAGTGCCCCTTCCGGGTGGAGAGAAAGGTGCTTTCATCTATCTCGACCAGTTTCCTCAGGCGTTGGAAAGAAAGACCGGCTCAGAGAATCACTGCCCCCTTATCATTTCGCCAACAAAGAAGTTATCCTTGACTTGACGATTGACCATTCCTTCCCGACCGAGCCGTCTCTCTTCGCCATTCGAAGTACTTACCTTTGCCTTCCTTTTTTTATAACAAATAAAAAAAGGAAAGACTTTTTTTAAAAATTAAATTAAAAAAAGATTTCATCTGTGATTTTATCGGCCACAAGGGAATTTACTCGACCCATTCTACAGTCTCCCGCACTGCTCAAGTGTGCGACTCCGTATGAGGTCCTCCTTCCCTTTTATTCTGCCCACTCTCTGTTCACACGGTTATCAAAGCGGAGTAAGGGTGGGCAGCAGGTACCATGAGCCCTCTATCTCACACATCTATCAAGAAGCAAGTGTAGTTAACTGGTTCCACCGAATTCTCCTATCTCTCGGCAGTTATGCTTCGGATGGTTCGCCATGGAATAGATCGACCAAGTTCCTGTTCTTTTCCGGTGCACTCGCTTTGTATCTTTGACACACAAGGAATGACGCGGTGGGAAGGAAACAGCCCTAGCCTCTGTCCGGCCGATCATTCCGCTGCCATCTTGCATTCACACCTCCATTTGACTGCCGCTCGCGGATGTAGTTGTAGATATGTGAGTCTTAGTGGGTCGTTTCCTCCACTTGTTATCTCTTTCTATGACATGATGTTGTCGTTGCCATATTCAATATATCACTTAGTCATATCTGCCTCGCTGCAGGTCAGCACCTCTGAAAGAAGCGGAGGACTTCATTCAGTGACTCCGCGATCGCCCTCTGAATGATCAGAGTAATGTAAACCTTGAAGATACATTTTGTACTCTATTAATTTCTCAGTCCCTCTAGTCGGGTGTGCGCCGGCCGGTTTTTTGACCAGATCCCCCTGAAAACCGTACGTGCGAGTCTCCTTGTATGTGGCTCCCACCATTCAAGGTGGCCCAGCCCTGCATTCATTCACAAATCCAGTAGTGAAATTGAGACTGCACGACTGATAAATGCTTGAGTAGACATATTTTTATATATGTTTTACATGCATTGAGCATCATTTTTACTATGGTTTATGTCTCATATTGTGTATTTGGTGTTTTTTTATGCATATAGGTTGTGAATGCCTTGAAGAGTAAAAAGGAAGCAAAGATGGGCTATAAAGACATAATGTTGGGAGTTCTTGTTCAATTCAAGGACCAAGACACGAGAGGAGTTTATAAACGTGGAGATGTGTGCCAACTTCCAAGAAGATTCAAGTCAATTCACTAGTTGGAAGGGCACAAAGGCAGCCACATCTTCATGTTTCTTCTCTTTGTGAAGATTGCAAGACCTCTCAAAGATACATCAATGAAGAAAAGTTTTATAGCCTACCACATGGACGTGTGCCCGGACATGTGGCCTCAAGAGAATAGTGATTGGATCGCGTTTTGTGAAAAGTACTGTAGCAAAATTACTGCAGCAGCACTGTATCAAAATTACTGTTCACACGCCCGCGTGGAAATTCCACGCGCCCGCGTGAAAATTTCTGCAGCGCACGCGGCCGCGTGGAAAATCCACACGGGCGCGTGAGGGCACGTGACAGGCGCGATCTAAGGCCTATAAATAGCCGTTTTGCCCTATTCATTGTCATCTTTTGTGCGGCTCTTGAGGGGATGAGACGGCTAGGGTTTGGAGAGGAGGTCTTTGCGGCTTTGGAGGCGCTTCGTCACCAACTTTGATCGATTCCTCCTCCGTCATAGCATCAAGGAATCCACCGGTGAACCTAGCTTCGGAGTGGGTCCTTCAAGACGTCGAAGCTCTCCATCAAGGCCATCAGTTCATATATAAGGGGGTTTATTTCTATGGTTTTAATGTACTTTCATTCATTGATGGTGTGTTTTGTATGTTGCTCCATGGAGAGCTAAAACCCTAGAGGGTATTTGGGCTTGTGAACCCTAGGATTCTCATCTTTTGTGGATTTGCTTAGTGTTTCTATTTAATCCGAGTTTGATTAAGTTTTAATCTTGTTTTCTCATTGCTTGCTTGTTTAATTAATCCTTGTGGTTTATTGGATTTGCATGATTTGTTACTTTGATGTGAGAGAGGTCTCCATTAGAGTTAGAACTTCAAGGTTAAAGAGGGTTGAGAGGGTGAGTCATGAGATAGTGGAGTATCCCCTCTCCCTTCCGATTGAGTGTATTCTATCTCTGTTCCTTAAGCTCTATGCAACCATATTTGGTGTGAGCCGTGAGATTGAGAGATTTCTCCGCCGGGACCTTGTAGGGGGTTAGGATCCTTCTCCGGGAATTAGGGTTGGATCAATCTTTAGAAATCGGATACAACTCTTGGAATTCCTAGAGTGCTTTGCAGTCATATGTGGTGTGAGGTGTTGAGATTGAGCGATTTCTCCACCGGGACCTCGTACGGGACTAGTATCGGTGATTGGGAGGCCGGATCCGATTATATTTGGATTTCCACGACTTAACTTACTCATCATAGAAACACTTTGCTTATTCGGTACCTAATATCTGAATCCTAGGGGGACCACTGCCTGAATACCCCACTTTTACTGATTGAGATCTCCATCCATTTAACCCTTGCATATTCATCTCTGGTATTCACTTCTTCGCACATTAGATCACCACACCTTTCCATTTATCATTAGGTTAGAAAGCAGAGAAGAAGTTAGTACTAGTAGCCCTGCTCCCTGTGGATTCGACTACCCACTCACCGGGGTAATTATTACTTCGACACCCGTGCACTTGCGGTTTACACGCATATTCGGACGTGTGTCAACGACCTCGGAAGCTAATTCGCGTGTAGGTAGCGCTATCTGTCTACCGTTGACTCTATCTATTCATTGATATATTGTCTTGCTCCCTCCCTCTTTTTCCAAGAATGAATGAGCCGCTCGGAAAAAGCCTTCCATTTCCGTCAAATGGCCCGGCCTCCCGTGGCTTTTCCACCGTCCGGGCTCCCCTATGCTTTCCCGACGCAGGCCTACCACGCTTCGCACCTGCTGCGTTTTGGCCAGACAGTCTTTGCCAGTAGTGCCATTCTCCCCGTAGGATGTCTGTATGGGTGGGTTGTCCCTTGCTGCTATTTTTTGTTAGGCGCTATGGAAAAAAAAGGAAATTAAGTGGTTGACTTGGACAGTACCCGGGTTACACATTCTACTAGTGCCCTTGATGGGCACTCCAGCACCCGCCAACGCTCGTGAAAATCCAGGTCGGTCGGTCCTCCATTCATCCGACCGGATGTGTGGATAAAGATGCCATCTTCACAACCTTCTCCCATCTATCCCTATTAAAAGTCATGTAGGGCGGTTCGCTTGAGTTGCTCAACCGCCCCTTTACCCGGTGCTCATAACGCGCTACAGAACCTCCACCCTGCTGGGGGACCGAGCAGGGCATAGCTAGCGGCATAGGAGCCTACTCAGCGTCAGTGGCTTCCTGCTGCACTGGGGTGATCCAATATGTGGTTCCGCATGTTCCACCACTTCTCCGTTCATTTCCAATATTGATCGTGAAACACCATGAGCAGCAAGATGTTGAGGTCCGTAATTCGAAGTGAAATTCTTCATTTGCCGTTCCTAGTAGTCATATGAAAGAAAGGCAGAAAGAAATAAGAAAGAGATTATTCCACTAGAGCTTGTCTAGTACCACCAGTACTAAAAATGCATCTCCTTCGCCCGCGCGCATCTACCTGGCGTTGCCACCTTGCATACAAATAAAGCACTATTGGCGCCCCCTATAAATATAGGGCAGAGGGTGTATAAGACTTGATTTGCGGCAGTCAACGTCTGTCTTGTATAAGCGAGCAAATTGGCGCCCCCTATAAATATAAAAAAGGCCTCTGGCAGGGCTCCTATTCTATCTAAGTGGAAGCAGGGTTCACCCTCCGCGGGGAGATGGAAGGGCAACCGTGCAGAATGTAAGACGTGTGTGGAAGCGAGCAGGCAGGAATGAAGGCTGTGAACGATACACTGAATTTCTTACCACCTGGTTCTTCGACCACATAAGAAATAAGAAAGAACTCAATTCAAATTCATTTCTAAATGAAAAACAACTGAGGAACCTTCAGCTCTTGGCGGCCTTGGAAGGTCGATTCGACGTCAGTGGAAGGAAGAATGCATCAACCACGGCAGAGAAGAATGGATGGATCACCTGCCGATCTTTGATCCAACAAAACTATGCCAGAAGAAGAGGATATACATATTGACTGCCACAAAAGAAAATCAATCTCTATCAATCTATGCTCATTGAGGAGACGGTTATATAGAAAAAAAAGGGGGCGAACAAAAGAGATGTGTGGCTGAGGGGAGTAGAGACAGAATGCATGCATTGAAATTCTTGATGTCGGAGGTTCAAGAATCTATGATAGGAAGGACATTTAATTTAAGGATAAGGAAGACTTCAAGGAAGTCCATTACTGATACTGAGAAGTGGTGATCTCATCTCGTCTTGCTTGCTTGCTGGGAGAGAGCAAGCTTACGGACCACCTTTTCCAGCCAGATAGCGAGCGATCACTCAGCAATGATACCGCCAGCAGAGAATAAGTACCTATCCCTTACGGGAATCAAACCTTTGTCTTCAACATGAAAAGGCGATGTCCTAACCACTGGACGAAAGGGACCAAAAAGCAATTGTTCATATACCTCAGCTCCGAGAATAGAAATGCTTCGTTTTCTTTCTATACGAAATTCATTTGTGTTCATGTTGGTGATTTCTGATGTGAATTCGGCAGGTCGCCCCCCTTCCTATGCTACGGGTTCCCCACCGACCCAGTACCACCTTCCGACAATGGAATAGCCGACGCGGCCCTTCAAGTCATATTTTTTAATCAATTTTTTATGCAAAAAAAAAATGTCTCTCAAGGTGCAAGATGGAGACTTGATCAACTGGCCTGCTTAAATTTTATATGTTATATTGAAATTTATTCTAAATAACTAGACTTTGAAAAATAATAAGGTAAGCTTCTTTCAGGTCCCAATAAGCTACTCGTCCAATAAAGCTTCACTTTGTCAGAGAAGACCAGAACCGATTCAATAAATTTCGTCCCATCAGTCAAACAGGAAGGAAGATTCTGAGGTGGGCCGGGTATCAAATTCTAAAATTTTCAAATGTTCTTTCTACTTTCTATAAGTTATATAACAGTTATATCAGGAATAGAAATCCAATAAGGCTCAAAGGCCTGAGTGTGAGCTATCTATCTGATACAAAAACAGATTCATGAAGGTTCCTACCTTACTCCCTTTTTTTAACTTTCTTTTTCTTGATTCTTTTCATTATATTCCATTCCTTTCCCCATCAGGGTGACAATTTCTAATCTAATAGGAATTTAAATATGAAAATGCATGGGATAGAACTGGCGATGTTACCCCTTTCAGAAGAGAGGACGTATAAGGGCAGATATTTGGAATACGTCTGGAATCCAATCCTTTTATTGAATGAGGTAAAGAGAAGAAGGCCATCCTATCTCTTACTCTTAGTCCTAGTATCTTAGACACCATACATTGGACTTCGCATGTAGAGCTTATTAGTTCCCTAATCTAGAGGGAACCCCTCTCTTCTTTATTGATTCTTTCTGAAAGGCTGGTTTATTTTTTAGTTGATCAGATCTAATTAGGTATAAGATAGGTCGAAGGGAATGATAGAACTGAGAAGACTTTTATTTCAAATTGTGAGGAAAGAGTCTCGAGAGAACACATAATAGAGGACATGATAGAAAGAGAAAGCCAAGCCCCGACGAGTGGACATTTTCATTTCTATCGCCTGCGGAGTGTAGAGCTGGGTACTCATTCCCAGTTCTTTTTTTATTTAAATTGGAATGTTTTTTTGGAAATGAGAACACGAAGATTGAAAGGATCGGGTCCTATGATATGAAAAGTTCTTGCATATGCGGTTGGTTTGCCATTAAAGGCGGAAGATCTATCCATAGACACGACTGTGGCTCTATACTGAATCTTGTTTGATGACGGGCCAGCAACACCGGTAAAGGAACGATCGAACTAGAAAGAGGAAGAACCTAAGGTAGGTTTTCTTGAAGAGGATGAGAGCGGTTCAATCATAGGAGGAAGACAGGATTTTTTTTTTAACCAATTGGACTTTATTTATTTGGAAGCACTGTACCACTTTCGGAGGACTGACTGTCCTACATGCTTCATTCAACTATTCCACCTGCTAAGAAGAATGATAGGCGTGAGCCACAAGGAAGGAGATCTTCATCCTAGATCTGTACTTTAACCTTGAATTGCTACGCCAAGTTGACTGATGACAAGTGCTTGTGCGATATGAATGCGAAGTGTTCATTCCTTATGTTGAGCATTAGTTTTCTCTGGTTTTTACACTAATATGTGTGTTTTTATGTTACTTTTATGCAGTTAGGGTTGTGAGGCCGAGTATGAAGGAAATAGGCCAATGTGGATCATAATGCACCTATTTTGGAGGAGATCTTGCTAAGGTTCAAACGCGAAGACATAGGTCAGGTGTGAGATGCTAGAGTGTGTGCCAACCTCCTCGCATTCGAGTGAGCACATCCATTTGGAGGGGCACAAAGGCAGTCACACTCGAGCATCCTGATTTATGCACACGAGAGCTCGACCAACATGTATATCATTGAAGAAGCAAGTGATTCACGACATAAACGTGTGCCCGTTTGCGTTACCCCGATGAAAATATGGAATTGGGAAGTTATTCAGGTAAAAAACTGTAGCAAGTACTGTAGCAGCACTGTTCACAGCCGGCCGAGAAATCAGAGAAACAGAGAATCCACACGGGCGTGTGGAAATTATCTATGGCCGTGCGGAAATTCTGCACCTGCGCGTGTACCGTCCATGCCCGTGGAGTCACCCGATTCCATCCCTATTTAAAGCCGATTCAGCCCCGATTTTGGTATTCTTTTCTCCATCTTTTCCCCAACTTGAGAGAGGGCTTCGGCTAGGGTTTTGAGGAGTATTGGCTAGGTTTTTGGAGAGGTTCTATGGCTCTGACATCGCGCATCGTTTGGAAGAAGGTTATTGGGAGAGCTTTCATCGGCATCGATCCGGCGAGGTGTATCCTAGGCCGAACAAAGGATCCTTTGCGACGAGTAGAGGACTCTCCATAAGACTATCGACACGACCATCGAGGGGGTTTCTTTATGGATTCATTGCTTTTACATTCAATTTCTTTGATTGTACTTAGCTCCATGGAGAGCTAAACCCCTAGTGGGTACTTGGGTGATTGTGAACCCTAGGATGTATTCGTTTCTTTGAACTTCTTTATTATGCTTTCAATAAATTGATGTTTATTCTGAGTTCCAACCTTGAATGCTTGATTGTATGAACATTTCCCCTAAAGTGACACTAGGGTTGAGAGTTCTTGTTGGTAACCTTGTGAGTGAGTGACACACCACGAGCGTTAGACAAAGCTAGGTTGGAGAGGGTTGAGAGGGTGAGTCGAGAGGTACATGAGCATCCCCTTTCCCCTCCGACATGATAGATTCTACCTCCGTTCCTCGAGTTCTTTTCGGCCATAATAGAGTGAATGGTCTAAGGGATGAACCTCCGCTGGGGCCTAGTTGCGCGTGCAAAGGAGTGAAGCGTTGAGGTGATCTTAGTATCTAGGGCTTTAATTGTGGTTAGGGACCTTCCGCCTGGACCAAAGGGTTAGGTCTATAATTAGGAAGAGATTTACCACCTGGAATCCCTAGAGCTCATTGCAACTTTATTCGAGTGCGAGGTTGAGAGGTTATTTAATCTCTCCTCCGGGACATGAATAGAGTTAGTTATAGTTGACCTTAGATTTGGGACTATGTATGTAAAGATTTCCACGACTCATCATTGCATTTATTAACAAGCATAATAGAGAGTTCTTGCACTTGAAGCAATTATCCTAGGTGAAGCATCATCCGGGTACCCCATCTTTATCGATTGCCTTACCTCCTCCTTACTTTTGCTCTCTTACTTGTTGCTTTTAATTGTTGAGAATTGAGTCATTGTCACACTTATCATTGTTGATATTCCACATAGCTAAGAATCGAATTAAGTGTCTTTACTCCCTACTCCCTGTGGATTCGATACCCGCTCACCCAGGATTATTACTTCGACAAACCCGTGCACTTACGGGATATACGCAAGGGGATCTTATCAAGTTTTTGGCGCCGTTGCCGGGTAGCTAGGCGTTTAGAGATACTTTGCACTTTGTTTTCTTAGCTATTTCACCACACATTCTAATTCATATCTTCTTATTCTATCATCGTTCTGATTGTCTTTTTCTTTCTTTTTGGTGCAGCTCCAGGTTATGAGCCGAGGGAATCCATCAATATTGATTGAAGGAGACACTGAGCTTGAACGTACACTTAGAAGAAAAGGGAAAGAACCTGTGCAAGAACAGCATAATCCAGCTGATTTGGAAGTAGAAGGATCCGAAAAACATGGCGGAACAAAATGAGCAACAATGAACACTATCGTATTATGCCGCACCTTCGAGTGTTGGGGACACAATCGAGTATTGTGCGTCCCCCAATTCATGACTCGAACTCGAGCTAAAAGCCGACATTCATCCATATGCTGCAGCAGTCCGCACAATTCAACGGTTTGGCCGATGAGAATCCAAACAGTCACATAGGGAGCTTCCTCGAGGTGTGCGACATGTCGAAGATAAATGGTGTGACGGATGATGCCATCAAATTGAGAGCCTTCCCATTTTCCTTAAAGGGGAAAGCAAAGCAGTAGCTAAACTCATTACCTAGAGCATCAATCACTACATGGGAGGAGATGGTAGAAGCTTTTCTAGCCCATTATTTCCCTCCCGGAAAATCAGCAAAGCTTAGGAATGAGATCTCATCCTTTGTGTAGTTGGAATTGGAGTCTCTATTTGAGACATGGGAAAGGTTCAAGGAACTCCTGCGAAGGTGTCCGCAACACGGATTCTCGGAGTGGATGATTGTTCAAACCTTCTACAATAGTTTTAACCCGAGTACAAGGCAACTCTTGGATGCGGCGACAGGAGGTACCTTAGGTAGCAAGACCCCCGATGAGGCTCGTCAATTGATTGAGGAAATGGGGTTAAATAGCTACCAGTGGAACGCTAGGGAGAAGAAAAAGGTGGCCGGTCTCCATGAAATTAATGCTGTAATGATAAGTGCTTGTGCGATTTGAATGCGAAGTGTTCATTCCTTATGTTGAGCATTACATTTCTCAGGTTTTTACATTAATATTTGTGTGTTTATGTTACTTTTACGCAGGTAGGGCTGTGAGGCCGAGTATGAAGGAAATAGGCCAATGTGGATCATAATGCACTTATTTTGGAGGAGATCTTGCTAAAGTTCAAACGCGAAGACATAGGACAGGTGTGAGATGCTATAGTGTGTGCCAATCTCCTCGCATTCGAGTGAGCACATCCATTTGGAGGGGCACAAAGGCAGTCACACTCGAGCATTCTGACCTATGCATATAAGAATAAGAACCCCACCAACATGTATATCATTTAAGAAATAATTGATTCAAGACGTGAATGTGTGCCAGTTTGCGTTACCCCGATGAAAGTATGGAATTGGGAAAATATTCAGGTCAAAGATTGTAGCAGAGCACTGTAGCAAGAACTGTAGCAGCACTGTTCATAGCCGGCCGAGAAATCAGAGAAACAGAGAATCCACACGGGCGTGTGGAAATTATCCACGCCTGTGTGGAAATTCTGCACGGGCGCGTGTATCGTCCACGCCCGTGGAGTTGCCCGATTCCAGCCCTATTTAAAGCCGATTCAGTCCCGATTTTGGTATTTTTTTTCTCCATCTTTACCCCAACTTCCGAGAGGGCTTTGGCTAGGGTTTCGAGGGGTATTGGCCAAGGTTTCGAGGGGTATTGGCCAAGGTTTCGAGGGGTATTGGCCAAGGTTTTGGAGAGGTTCTACGCTCCGACATCGTGATTCCATTAGGAAGAAGGTCGGTAGGGGAGCTCCGATCGATTTGTATCCTATACCAGATGAAGGAATCCTTGGACGACGAGTAGAGGACTTTCCACAAGACCATCTACATGACCATCGAGGGGGTTTCTTTATGGATTCATTGCTTTTACATTCGATTTCTTTGATTGTACTTAGCTCCATGGAGAGCTAAACCGCTAGTGGGTACTTGGGTGATTGTGAACCCTAGGATGTATTCGTTTCTTTGAACTTCTTTATTATGCTTTCAATAAAATGATGTTTATTGTGATTTCCAACCTTGAATGCTTGATTGTATGAACATTTCCCCTAGAGTGACATAAGAGTTGAGAGTTCTTGTTGGTAACCTTGTGAGTAAGTGACACACCACGAGCGTTAGACAAAGCTAGGTTGGAGAGGGTTGAGAGGGTGAGTCGAGAGGTACAAGAGCCTCCCCTTTCCCCTCCGACGTGATAGATTCTACCTCCGTTCCTCGAGTTCTTTGCGGCCATAATAGAGTGAATGGTCTAAGGGACGAACCTCCGCTGGGGCCTAGTTGCGCGTGCAATGGATTGAAGCGTTGAGGTGATCTTAGTATCTAGGGCTTAATTGTGTCTAGGGACCTTCCGCCTGGACCAAAGGATTAGGTCTAAATATAGGAAGAGATTTATCACTTGGAATCCCTAGAGCTCATTACAACTCTATGCGAGTGCGAGGTGTTGAGATTGTTCGATTTCTCCTCCGGAACATGTATAGAGTTAGGCATAGTTGACCTTAGATTTGGGACTATGTATGTAAGGATTTCCATGACTCACCATTGCATCAATTAGGAAGTATAATAGAGGGTTCTTGCACTTGAAACAATTATCCTAGGTGAAGCATTATCCGAGTACCCCATCTTTATCGATTGCCTTGCCTCCTCCTTACCTTTCCTCTCTTACTTGTTGTTTTTAATTCCTTAGAATTGAATCATTATCACACTTATCATTGTTGATACTCCACATAGCTAAGAATCGAATTAAGTGTCTTTACTCCCTACTCCCTGTGGATTCGACCCCGCTCACCCGGGATTATTACTTCAACAAACACGTGCACTTGCGGTATATAAGCAAGGGGACCTTGTCATGTAACTTCATTGGCAGCCCAAGTGGAGAGTTTGAGTAAGAAGCTAGATCTTATAGCTTCAAATATAGTTGTGGCCGTGATAATTGCACCGGTTGTGGTGAAGGACATGCTCCCTTTGATTGGCCAATCGACATTTGTGATGTTTCTTCAGTTGAGAACATTGACTTTGTAGGTAATGGTATGAGACCTCAAGGGAATCCATACAGCAACACCTACAATTCAGGTTGGAAGAATCATCCCAATTTTTCATGGAGTAATCAAGGACCACAAAAGACCATGGGGCCATCAGGTTTCCAACAACAGTAACAAGCCCCTCAAGTGGAAAACAGAATTTCAGGCTTGGAAACCCGAATGACGGATTTGGAGAAGCACTTAGCTAGATTTGTTCAATCGGCAAATACAAGGTTTGAATCAGTAGAGGCTATACTTCACAATCACACCGCCTCCTTGCACAACCTTGAAAATCAGGTGGGGCAAATTGCGAAGTCTCTCTCCGAAAGGCCACATGGAAGTTTACCAAGCAACACGGAAACCAATCCTAGAGAACATGTGAAGGCGATCACTTTGAGAAGTGGTCGTGAGGTTGAAGGGAGGGTTCCGAGTGAAAAGCCGAAAGAACACACACCCGAGGTTGTAGAGGTTGAGGAGGGAGTAAACAAAGAGAAAGAGGTGGCACCCCCACCATTCAAGCCAAGAATCCCTTACCCCTCTAGATTGAAGAATGACCAAGGGGATGAACAGTATAAGAAGTTCCTGAGTCTGTTCAAGCAACTCCACATCAATATTCCTTTTGTAGAGGCATTGGCTCAAATGCCTAAGTACACGAAGTTCCTGAAAGACCTATTGACCAACAAGAGGAAATTGGAGGAGAGTGCTTCAGTGGTGCTAGATGCTTCATGCTTGGCGGTGTTGCAAAAGAACATGCCGAACAAGAAGAAAGACCCGGGAACCTTCATCATTCTGTGTAACATCGGCAACTTAGGTGAGGAAATGGTGTTGGTGGATTCAGGGGCAAGTATCAACGTCATGCCATATACTTTCTTCCAAAAGCTAGGCTTAGGAGAGCCTAGGCCTACTTAGATGACTTTACAATTGGCGGACCGAACGGTACGACATCCGAGAGGCATCATTGAAGATGTGCTTGTCAAGGTGGACAAGTACATTTTTCCGGTTGACTTTGTAGTGCCAAATGTCGATGAGGATGCGGATGCACCCTTGGTACTTGGGAGACCGTTCTTGCGGACTTCCAAAGCATTGATTGACATGGACGGCGGAGAGCTCACATTGAGAGTTGGAGATGACAAGCTCACATACTGCCTTGCTGAAGCCATGCGGCATTCTCTTGATTTCAATGACACTTTATACTTTCTAGACACTACTGATAAGCTTGTTGATGAATATGTGCAGGAAATGTTCAACCCGGATCCATATGAAGGTTTGTTCGATCAAGAGGAGAGCAATGAAGAAGTAATGATGCTTGTTTCAACTGGAGAAGAAACATCTACCCCGTTGATCTTGAAGATGGTGCTCCAAAAAATGAAGAGGGCTCAGAGACGCCACCAAAAATGCTCAAAGATTGTTGGAGACGTACATGAGCTAAGGAAGTTGGATGAACCATTGCTAGGTGGTCCGAAGCCCAAGAGTACACCCTCTACCATCAAGAGACTTTTCTCATCATGCTTTCAAGCCATAGGTAAGAGGGCAACCTTCATTTATGAACCCCCATGAGGTAAGAAAGATACGTCAAGCTTAGTGACGTTAAACAAGCACTTCTCGCAACTTTAGTTTAGTTTGTTTTCATGAATAAACTGTTAAGTGTTGGTGTTTTAATTTTTAAGTACTTGTGCTGCGATTTTGTTGTGTGTTTTTAAAAGAATTCATTGTGTGTTTTGTTGAGAATTGGCGAAGTTTGGTCATTTGAGTTCTATTTTGTATTTTTATCTGGTAAATTTTGCATAATATGGCAGGCTATGAGTATGTAAACATGTTCAGAATAGTTCTGCAGAGCCTGCAGGTTTTTCTAAGTAATCCAGAGAAAACACACGGGCGTGTGGAATTTCCACACACCCGTGGGTGTATACTGCGAGCTCATCCAGAGAAAGCACAGGGGCGTGTGGCTACCCCTGTGAATGACCATGCAACTGGCGCACGCCCGTGGGTAATTTCTGCACAGGCGTGTGAACTCTTGCAGAGTTGGGCAGATTTTCCCGAGAACACACAGGGGCGTAGACTCACCCCTGTGGGCAACCTTGTGAACCACACACGGGCGTGGGTAATTTCCGCACGCCCGTGCAAATCTCTGCAGGGTGTTCCCTCTATCCCGAGAAAACACAGGGGCGTGCTGCTGCCTCTGGAGTTGAGCATGTAAATGTCCACGCCTGTGGGGAATTTCTGCACGGGTGTGTGTAAGACTTGATATTTTTCTCGAATGTCCAGGAAAGCCACAGGGGCGTGCATCTGCCCCTGTGGGTCGGGCGCATGGGCGTGGGTAATTTTCCGCACGCACGTGTGAGAGCAGTCAGAGTCAAAGTAGCGTTTTCCCGAGAAAGCACAACGACGTGTGTACGCCCCTATGGCGCTTTCGAAGTGAAGCACACGGGCATGGGTAATTTCCACACACCCGTGGGGATACACAGAATTCCAAGAGACACGATTTTCTCCTTAAAAACCTTGTGATCCATCTCATTCTTCATCTCCAGTCTTCGAAAAATGGTTCCCGATCATCTTTCCGACCCTTCATCGCTGTTTGGAGGAATTTTCTTCATAAATCTTACCGAATTTCAGAAGTTTTCATATTCATCTCTTCGGTAACCTTTTTATCCACCTTTCTTCGCCAATTATGGTTTTTCACGGATTGAATACTTTTAAATGCGAATTTTCATGCATGATGGATGTGCAGTAAGCATTTAGAAGTGGTTTTAAATTGAATTGTTAAGATTTGTTGTGCACCCGTGGGGGAGTTTCACGGTCTGCAGATCCACATGGGCATGGGTAATTTCCACAGGCCCATGTGGAATTCTGCAGTATATTGCTTCTGCGATTTTTGATTGTTTTCTTCTTTTGCACTACAGATATGGCACCTCGCGCGAAGAAGAATGAAGTGAAGCGCCTCAGACTCACCTCACCCGAGCCGATACATGTGGAATTCTCGAACCCCGAGCATCAGGCTCGTTCAAGAGACTTTCAGCACTTGGGTTTGGTCAGACTTGCTTCGCGGTTGTACAAGTGCTTCGAGATATTCAGCAGGGTAACGAGGTAATTAATGAGATTGATGAGATGCTGGCAGTGGGAAGCCGGAGAAGGCTGCTGACGATTAGTGAGCCATCTTACCGCACACTGACGCTAGAGGTTTTAGCGTCCTTTGAGTTTCGATTGTTACATAGGAGAGTTGACACTACAGAGGCGATACAGTTTAGGGCATTCGGACATCCATTCTCTATGAGCGTCACTAAGTTTTCAATTAGGATGGGCCTGTACGATGTCGCTTATACAGGTACCGTGGAGTATGGCCGACTACCTGTAGACTTTTCAGTGTCAGTCACTCCATATCATGCGTACATGATTTTGTGTGGACGTGGAGAGTATGAACCGGGATTGGTAAAGGCCTCTAGTTTGTCCCAGTTCAGTTACAGATACAAACACGCAGTCATCAGCAGGTCTGTGACAGGTCGAGCAGATAACACAGCCGCTTTGACTAGGCTGGATCTGCTTTTCTTATACTCCATGGCCCGCAATGTACCACTTTACTTAGGGTGCATTCTAACAGATGTTTTGCAGTACCTGGGTCATTCGACGAGAGTGGGTCTACTATTTGCTGGCCCTTATATCACCAGACTCATTCTGGGAATGGGTTTGGGCGACGCTCTACGTAGTGCTGACTGAAAGGACAGTTGTGCCCACTCCTCTTGCGTTTGATACAATTAGGATGATGGGGTTGGTACGGAGGTTTGGGCCAGGGGTTTATATTCTCACCACAGCTACCGCTGAGAACACCAGGAGCGAAGAAGATACTGCGGGGGGTGTTGACACGCGTACGAATATGCGTGTATGTACCGCAAGTGCACGGGTGTCGAAGTAATAATTACCCCGGTGAGTGGGTAGTCGAATCCACAGGGAACAGGGCTACTAGTACTAACTTCTTCTCTGCATTCTAACATAATGATAAATGGAAAGGTGTGGTGATCTAATGTGTGAAGAAGTGAATACCGGAGACGAATATGCAAGGGTTAAATGGATGGAGATCTTAATCAGTAAAAGTGGGGTATTCGGGCAATGCTCCCCCTAGAATTCAGGTATTAGGTACTGAATAAGCAAAGTGTTTCTATGATGAGTAAGTTAAGTCGTGGAAATCCAAATATAATCGGATCCGGCCTCCCGATCACCGATACTAGTCCCCTACGAGGTCCCGGTGGAGAAATCGCTCAATCTCAACACCTCACACCACATATGACTACAAAGCACTCTAGGGATTCCAAGATTGTATCCGATTCCTAAAGATTGAACCAACCCTAATTCCCGGCGGAGAAATCTCTCAATCTCACGCCTCACACCAAATATGGTATCATAGAATACACTCAATCGGAAGGGAGAGAGACACTCCACTATCTCATGACTCACCCTCTCAACCCTCTTTAACCTTGAAGTTCTAAATCTAATGGAGACCTCTCTCACATCAAAGTAACAAATCATGCAAATCCAATCAACCACAAGGATTAATTAAACAAGCAAGCAATGAGAATACAAGATTAAAACTTAATCAAACTCGGATTAAATAGAAACACTAAGCAAATACACAAAAGATGAAAATCCTAGGGTTCACAAGCCCAAATACCCTCTAGGGTTTTAGCTCTCCATGGAGTAACATACAAAACACACCATCAATGAATGAAAGTACATTAAAACCATAGAAATAAACCCCCTTATATATGAACTGATGGCCTTGATGGAGAGCTTCGACGTCTTGAAGGACCCACTCCGAAGCTAGGGTCACCGGTGGCTTCCTTGATGCTATGACGGAGGAGGAATCGATCAAAGTTGGTGACGAAGCGCCTCCAAAGCCGCAAAGACCTCCTCCCCAAACCCTAGTCATCTCACCCCTCAAGAGCCGCAAAAAAGATGAGAAAGAATAAGGCAAAACTGCTATTTATAGGCCTTACATCGCGCCTGTCACGTGACCTCAATCGCCCGTGTGGATTTTCCACGCGGGCGCGTAAACAGTAATTTTGATACATTACTGCTACAGTAATTTTGTTGCAGTATTTTCACAAAACGCGGTCCAATCACTCTTCTCTTGATACCACATGTCCAGGCACACATCCATGTGGTAGGCTATAAAACTTTTCTTCATCGATGTATCTTTGAGAGGCCTTGCAATCTTCACAAAGAGAAGAAACATGAAGATGTGGCTGCCTTTGTGCCCTTCCAACTAGTGAATTGACTTGAATCTTCTTGGAAGTTGGCACACATCTCCACGTTTATAAACTCCTCTCGTGTCTTGGTTATTGAATTGAACAAGAACTCCCAACATTATGTCTTTATAGTCCATCTTTGCTTCCTTTTTACTCTTCAAGGCATTCACAGCCTATATGCATAAAAGAACACCAAATACACAATATGAGACATAAACCATAGTAAAAATGATGCTCAATGCATGTAAAACATATATAAAAATATGTCTGCTCAAGCATTTATCAAACTCCCCCACACTTAAGTCTTTGCTTATCCTCAAAGTAAAATTAAACATTAAACTCATGGAAAGAAAAGTGAAGTGCTTGGCCTTAGGTTCACCAAAAGAGTACAAGAATAAAATTCTACAGTCATGGAGAGAATCAAACACTAGACAAAACAATCAATGCTCTAGCAAACAATCCAATCAAAAATGAATGTGATAAAATCCGAATGCGTGTGTGTGTGTGAAAAACTCAACTCATTTCAACACTATGTCCACTACCAAATTCTTATTAACATGGGACTTATTTATAAACAGAAAGAATAGGTAGTAGCTTCACACAACCTCTAAGGTAGCCCTTTCCCAAGATGCCTCCCTAGTGGCTTTCACACTTTCGAGGTGGTAGCCCTTTCTACCAAGGATGGTAGCTTTCACACAGCCCATGAGATAGCTCTTTCTCTCATTAGGGCATAACAAGTATCCGACTTATGAGAGTAGCTACATACATCATGGGTGGTAGCTCTTTCCACCCCTATGTACAAACAATTTCCAATTTTTTTCAAATTTTTTGGATTTTTTTTAAAATAAAAACTAGCACACTAAAGTCCCAAACATAATGAACTAGAGTCTTCATAGGTCTAATGAGCGAGAAAAAGTGCACAAAAGAGCAATCGGAAAAAAATATTCAATAAAAATTGGATGAAAAACTATAGCATGATAAAAATCCATGTTTATAACCTCCAAAAAAACTAAGAATTAAACTCTTAACTCTAAGGTGAACCTTCATTGGCAACAAGAGCATGCTCATGAAAAACACAAGTAAAAAGTCATGTATAAGGTGACCCCCTCACACTTAAGATGTACATTGTCCTCAATGTACGCATGCAAGCACAATAAAAAAATAATAACAATGGAAGCATAATGTGTGTGTGAATGCAATTAAAAATAGGACTCCCTCGAACTCCTCATTCTTCGTTTGGTGAAGCCTAACTCATGGGTGTATGTGTTCATCGGGTTGTGAAGCTCACATGACCATGTAACAATATCACATGATCATGTCTATGACTAAAATACCATCAACATCACTCTCAAGGCCATCTACACATAGACAAGTGGTTCAGTGAAGCTCAACAAAAATAGAAAAAGATGTACGAGTTCTTATAAGTAAACACATGAAGCACAAACTCCCACAAACAAAAACAAAAACACAAAGTTAACTAAAGTCTAAAAAAACTAAAAATAAATAAAAATAAAAATAAAGAAAAAAACTATAAATGAAAAACAAAAAGTAAAAGAAAAACTAAAGAATCATGAGTGGGACGCCTCAAGCATCAACGTCGTCTTCTGGTGTTGCCGGTGTGCCAAAATAATGTTCTCATCCAAGGTTAACCATATGAAATTCAAGCATTTTGGAACAAGTTTTTCGGTCCTTGGTGTCATACCTGCAAATAAAGCTTCAAAAGAAGTCAGTTAAACATGAATTTGATGAGTACAGGGCTCCACGCGACCGTGGAGGGCAAGCCAAGCACTTTTCTGGCCTTATTGGGTACTTTTCCAGCACCCACGCGGGCGTGTGGGGAAAGCCACGCGCCCGCGTGGGCTCGTCTCGATCGGCCGTGGCGCCACGCGAGCGCGTGGCGCCAGCCCACGCGGCTGGCCAGCCCACGCGGGCGCGTGCTGGGCACGCCCGCGTGCGGCGCCCTAACCGACCAGCTGGCCAGCCGCGCTGGGCGCTGGGCGGTCGGCGCCAGCGCTGGGGAGCGTGAGCGAACGGCCGCCCTGCCCATGCGGGCGTGTGGGCCGGCCACGCGCCCGCGTGGGCGCCTAACCATGGCCAAGAAGCCATGATTGGGCTCCAACGCTTCCAAAAATTTCTGATCCATACATTCTAAAGTGTTTCTACAAGATTTTCCATGAAAAAAACAACACTTATAAACCAATAAAAACTCTATGGATTGGCAAAAATAAGGGCATAGAGAAGATAAGGGAAAAATGAAGTTTACCAAAGCAAATCGGTGAAGGAAAACTTAATGCAAATGCCGGCAAAAACACTTTTTAAATCTCCAAGGAGTTGAAGGAAAATTAGTTTTTTTGTGCTCAAAAAAGTTCAGATTCTTGAAGATGGAGAAGTGGGAGAAGATGGGTGTAAGTGGTGAAGATAATGAAAAAGTGACCCCTCATAATCTTATAAGCCACATGGGGGTGTGGAAATTCCACACCCCAGCGTGGAGTCTTGATACGACCGTGTGGAAATTCCACACGATCGCGTGAGCTGCAAAATTTCTGTAGACAGTCCACGCAAGGCTCCAAACTTCAAATTAACACTAATTCTTCAACTATAAACATGAATTACACCCTCAACCATACCACATACATGAAAATCAATTTAAATCACCAAAAATTTTTCCATGAAAAACTTTTAACACCAACAAAAAAATTCATCAAAGCACGTACTCATGAATTTATTACTGCAGAAATGAAAAATCTAAACTAGAAAAACAATTAAAAAAACTTGGGTTTGCCTCCCAAGTAGCGCTTTGTTTTACGTCACTAAAGCTTGACGTACCTCTTGCTTACATTATGGAGGCTTGAAAAGAGTGTGTTCCTCCCGACTAGACATTGCATAGCTACTTCCTTTAAACCAAAAATCAGCTTACCGGGAAGAAGTATTTGTTGGAGAGTCCAACCATCTTAATTTTGGCCTCCAAGGAAACAATTTGGGTTGGGAATTGTCCAAGCTTAGCACAGGTGGGTTATTGGATGGCTTCAATCTCCTACCCACATCTTCTTCACTTCCCAAAACCTCTCTCTTGCATTGTAAGAGTTGATCAATCACAAAGAAAGATGCTTGTTCCATAACCTTAGGGTTTGCTTCTTCTAATGTATTTTCAACTTGAGAGGAGCATGACACTAGCAAATCCCCTTGAAAATTTTCTCGCTCACAAGCACAATCTTCAGTTACAAAATCCAAAATCTCAAAATGATATTCAATTTCTTGTTTTTCCTTTTCTGCACCAATGTACTCAATTTGCCCAATTTCTTCCATGTTGTTCATGGCCTCATCATGTCCCGGAGATACTTGCCTTGCTTGTTTAAATTCTTCTTTTTTCGTAGCAAGCATGTCCAAGATCTCTCCTAATTGATGCTCAATGTTTTTAATGGAGACCTCGTGACAACTTAATGTGGCCTCAATATTTTCGAAACGGGCATCAGTTGCTTCAATAAATCTCAGTAGCACTCTTTCCAACCGAAGTACATCTTCTTCAACTTTCTCATCCCATTGAAGTTCTTGTTGAGGTGCTTCCCATTGTTGTCTATCAATATCCCAAAACAGGTTTGGGTAGCTCCTTTGATTTGAATGATAGTTGATGCGATATGGATTGTGTTGTTGATGAACATTGACAAATTGATCAATTTTTCTAGTGAGAGCATCAACCTGAAAATATAAATCTAGAACTGGATTAATCATCATTCAAGTCCCATGCAAGAAAAAGTAAATAAGACAAAATAAAACAAAATAGAATGATGGAAGAAGATAGAGGGGAATATGATGAAAACAAAATAAAAACCGATAAGAATGATGGAAGAAAAAGAAAGTGTGGAATAGACAAAATAAAGAAAAAGATAAGTGGCTAGAGCAACAAAGTCCTAGCGTTCCTAGTATCCTGTTCCCCGGCAACGGCGCCAAAAACTTGACACGCATCCGAATATGCGTGTATGTACCGCAAGTGCACGGGTGTAGAAGTAATAATTACCCCGGTGAGTGGGTAGTCGAATCTACAGGGAACAGGGCTACTAGTACTAACTTCTTCTCTGCTTTCTAACCTAATGATAAATGGAAAGGTGTGGTGATCTAATGTGTGACAAAGTGAATACCGGAGATGAATATGCAAGGGTTAAATGGATGTAGATCTCAATCAGTAAAAGTGGGTTATTCGGGCAATGCTCCCCCTAGGATTCAGGTATTAGGTACCGAATAAGCAAAGTGTTTCTATGATGAGTAAGTTAAGTCGTGGAAATCCAAATATAATCAGATCCGGCCTCCCGATCAACGATACTAGTCCCCTACGAGGTCCCAGTGGAGAAATCACTCAATCTCAACACCTCACACCACATATGACTACAAAGCACTCTAGGGATTCCAAGAGTTGTATCTGATTCCTAAAGATTGATCCAACCCTAATTCCCGGCGAAGGATCCTAACCCCCTACAAGGTCCCGGCGGAGAAATCTCTCAATCTCACGCCTCACACCAAATATGGTTACATAGAGCTTAAGGAACGGAGATAGAATACACTCAATCGGAAGGGAGAGGGGACACTCCACTATCTCATGACTCACCCTCTCAACCCTCTTTAACCTTGAAGTTCTAACTCTAATGGAGACCTCTCTCACATCAAAGTAACAAATCATGCAAATCCAATCAACCACAAGGATTAATTAAACAAGCAAACAATGAGAATACAAGATTAAAACTTAATCAAACTCGGATTAAATAGAAACACTAAGCAAATCCACAAAAAGATGAAAATCCTAGGGTTCACAAGCCCAAATACCATCTAGGGTTTTAGCTCTCCATGGAGCAACATACAAAAACACACCATCAATGAATAAAAAGTACATTAAAAACCATAGAAATAAACCCCTTATATATGAACCGATGGCCTTGATGGAGAGCTTCGACGTCTTGAAGGAGCCACTC
Organism: Dioscorea cayenensis subsp. rotundata; assembly: GCF_009730915.1. Lineage (NCBI taxonomy): Eukaryota > Viridiplantae > Streptophyta > Magnoliopsida > Dioscoreales > Dioscoreaceae > Dioscorea > Dioscorea cayenensis. The sequence goes on from NC_052479.1 coordinate 15,918,721, forward strand.
CGAAGCTAGGTTCACGGTGGCTTCCTTGATGCTATGACGGAGGAGGAATCGATCAAAGTTGGTGATGAAGCGCCTCCAAAAGCCGCAAAAACCTCCTCTCCAAACCCTAGCCGTCTCACCCCTCAAGAGCCGCACAAAAGATGAGAAAGAATAGGGCAAAACGGCTATTTATAGGCCTTAGATCGCGCCTGTCACGTGCCCTCACACGCCCGTGTGGATTTTCCACGCGGCCGCGTGGGCTGCAGAAATTTTCACGCAGGCGCTTGGAGATTTCCACGCGGGCACGTAAACAGTAATTTTGATACAGTCCGGGCACACATCCATGTGGTAGGCTATAAAACTTTTCTTCATCGATGTATCTTTGAGAGGTCTTGCAATCTTCACAAAGAGAAGAAACATGAAGATGTGGTTGCCTTTGTGCCCTTCCAACTAGTGAATTGACTTGAATCTTCTTGGAAGTTGGCACACATCTCCAAGTTTATAAACTCCTCTCGTGTCTTGGTCCTTGAATTGAACAAGAACTCCCAACATTATGTCTTTATAGCCCATCTTTGCTTCCCTTTTACTCTTCAAGGCATTCACAACCTATATGCATAAAAGAACACCAAATACACAATATGAGACATAAACTATAGGAAAAATGATGCTCAATGCATGTAAAACATATATAAAAATATGTCTACTCAAGCATTTATTAGGTGTCCAGCAGACTCCTACATGTTCTGTAGTACCGGGTACTCGAGCCTATGACCGTATTGAGAGGCTGGAGACCGATCTTAGAGAGATTCGTACTGAGATAGCAGAGCTCCGGGCTACGCAGCCGGCTCAGTACACAGATCTTATGGCCCGATTCAACTTCCTTCGAGATCTCTTGAGACCCAGATCCTCAATTCCTCCAGCACCTCCATCCTCGACCCCAGCACTGGAGGACCCACTATATGCCACCTCAGCAGCAGCAGCAGCACAGGAGCCCGAGAGCGACTCCGACACTTGACTTTTTATTTCTTTGCATGCATTTTACTTTATTCTATTTTCTTGTTTTTAGACTTGTTCACTCATAAAGGATTTTTCCTTCTGAGTTTATGTTATGTTGCATTTACCGAGTTGTATTCATTGCTTCATCTTTTATACACTCGAGTTATTTTTGTTTTTCTTGAGCTTCACTAAACCCCCTCGTGTATGCGTGCAGATGGTCTTGTCATCTTGGGAATTGAGACTTAGTCATGGGCACATCTAAGGTGCTTCGGCACTTGGCTGTGTGAGCTTCACAACCTGTTGGAACACTACTCCCAATGAATTAGCTTCATCAAAAGCAACACTAGGACTCAGGGGAGTATTGTTTTGATTGCTTCTCCCACATCTATTTTTGAATGATATATTTTGTGTGAGCTTTCATGTGTACATTGAGGACAATGTACAACTTAAGTGTGGGGGGGGAGTTTCATAATGAGCACATCTTTTCTATTGTTCTTGATTGATATATGCTCACATAGCCAATGGCGGTTCACCTTAGTTGCAATGATTGTATTCTTAAGTCTAGGAGAATTGTTAACATTGAATGTTTTCATGCTCAAGTTCTTGCTTGAATTTTTAGGAATTTTTGCCCGATTTACACTTAGTGCACTACTCACTCTCTGAACTCTATTGGAAACTCATGTTCGATGTTAAAGGGACTAGTTAGGTTTACTTCTTTGGCTAAATTAAAAAAAAAACAACAAAAAAAATGAAAAGAAGGAACAAAATAGTTTTGTATTTGTTGGGTGGAAAGAGCTACCATCTATGAAGTATGAAGCTACTCTCATAAGTCAGATACTAGTTATGCCCTAATGAGAGAAAGAGCTATCTCAAAGGATGTGTGAAAGCTACCACGCCGGTAGAAAGAGCTACCACCTCGAAAGTGTGAAAGCCACCTTAGCGGCCGCTTTGGAAAGGACTACCTTAGAGGATGTGTGAAGCTACTACCATCTTTTAAAATTTTTGTCACTTTTATAGATAAATAAGTCCCTTGTACTTAGAACTTTGAGCAGTATACTTTGGGTTGTTTTGAGTGAGTTCACACACATACATGAAATTCGGGTTTGTTGTCCTTTTTTATTCAAGTTTTTAGCTAGAGCATTGATTTTTCGTATTTAGTGTTGAGATTTTCCTTACTTGTAGAATACTTTCTTTGTATGCCTCGATGAACCTAAGGCCAAGCACTTTCAATATTTTCTTCATTGATGCACAGAATGTTTTAATGTTTGCTTGAGGACAAGCAAAAGCTTAAGTGTGGGGGAGTTTGATAAGTGCTTGTGCGATATGAATGCGAAGTGTTCATTCCTTATGTTGAGCATTAGTTTTCTCAGGTTTTTACACTAATATGTGTGTTTTTATGTTACTTTTATGCAGGTAGGGTTGTGAGGCTGAGTATGAAGGAAATAGGCCAATGTGGATCATAATGCACCTATTTTGGAGAAAATCTTGCTAAGGTTTAAACACGAAGACATAGGTCAGGTGTGAGATGCTAGAGTGTGTGCCAACCTCCTCGCATTCGAGTGAGCACATCCATTTGGAGGGGCACAAAGGCAGTCACACTCGAGCATTCCGATTTATGCACATAAGAACGAGAGCTCTACCAACATGTATATCATTGAAGAAGCAAATGATTCACGACATAAACGTGTGCCCGTTTGCGTTACCCCGATGAAAATATGGAATGGGGAAGTTATTCAGGTCGAAGACTATAGCAGAGCAATGCAGCAAGTACTGTGGCAGCACTATTCATAGCCGGCCGAGAAATCAAAGAAACAGAGAATCCACACGGGCGTGTGGAAATTATCCACAGCCGTGTGGAAATTCCGCACGGGCGCGTGTACCATCCACGCCCGTGGAGTCGCCCGATTTCAGCCCTATTTAAAGCCGATTCAGCCCCGATTTTGGTATTCTTTTCTCCATCTTTTCCCCAACTTGAGAGAGGGCTTCGGCTAGGGTTTTGAGGGGTTATTGGCTAGGTTTTTGGATAGATTCTATGGCTCCAACAAGACCATCGACACGACCATCAATGCTTGAGCCTCCACCCATTCAGAGACATAATCGACTGCCACGAGTATGAACTTGCATCCATGGGAGCTCGGAAAATGTCCCATAAAATCAATCCCCCACACATCAAAAACTTCACAGGCCTAGTTCCAATTTTGGGGCGTCTCGTCCCGGTGAGATATGTTACTGACCCGCTGACATCTATCACAAGCTTGAATGAATTTCTTGGTGTCATGGAATACCGATGGCCAATAGAAACCTACATCAAGAATTTTCTTCATTGTTCTATTCGCATCATAATGGCCACCAGTGGGTCCCGAGTGGCAATGCCTCAAAATGCTTAGACCCTCTGCCCTAGAAATACATCTTTGAGCTACCTGATCGGAACAAACCCTGAATAGGTATGGATCTTCCCAGATGTAGTGCTTGAGGTCTGAAAAGAATTTCTTCCTTTGTTGATATGTAAACCATTTCGGGATGACCCCACCAACCAAGTAATTAGCGAAATCGGCAAACATGTGTGGTTCCTTCTCTTCTACTGCCTGGATATTATACAAGTGTTCTTCAAGGAATGAGTCATTAATGTCCATGTCTCTCATAGTTTCTGTGCAAGAGCCCTCCAAACGGGATAAATGATCAGCTGCAAGATTCTCTGCTCCCCGCTTGTCCTTAATCTTCTTGTCAAATTCTTGAAGCAGCAAGACCAACCTAATCAAACGTGGTTTGGCATCTGATTTGCTAAGCAAGTACCTCAAAGCTGAATGATCGGTGTACACCATCACTTTAGAAAGAACCAAATATGACCGGACTTATCAAAGGCAAATACCACGGCAAGTAGCTCCTTTTTAGTCGTAGTGTAATTCGCTTGGGCTCCCGTTAGAGTCTTACTTGCATAGTAAATGGGATGGAAATGTTTGTCCCTCCACTGACCAAGCACTGCCCTAATTGCAAAGTCACTTGCATCACACATCAATTCGAATGGGGAGTCCCAATCTGGAGCTACCATAATCGGCGCTTGAATTAGTTTCTCCTTGAGTGCCATGAAGGATGTCATGCAGTCATTATCGAACTCGAATGGGACATCCTTTTCCAATAACCTTGTTAGGGGTCTAGCAATTTTAGAAAAATCCTTGATGAATCTTTATAGAACCCAGCATGCCCCAAAAAACTTCTTATGGCCCTCACAGAATTTAGAGGTGGCAATTTTTCGATGGTAGAAATCTTTGCCTTGTCAACCTCAATTCCATCTTTTGAAATTTTGTGCCCCATAACTATCCCCTCTTGGACCATGAAATGGCATTTCTCCCAACTTAGCACAAGATTGGTCTCCTCACATCGAATGAGGACCCGCTCAAGGTTCTTGAGGCACACATCGAATGAATCACCAAAGACGGAAAAGTCATCCATAAACACCTCCATAAAATCTTCTACCATGTCTTCAAAAATGGCCGTCATGCATCTCTGAAAGGTGGTAAGGGCGTTACATAGCCCGAAAGGCATGCGGCGATAAGGAAATGTGCCATACGGACAAGTGAACGTAGTCTTCTCCTGATCTTCGGGGGCGATGGGAATTTGGAAATAACCAGAGAAGCCATCCAAAAAACAATAGTAGGCATGCCCAGCTAACCGCTCCAGCATCTGATCAATGAATGGTAGGGGAAAATGATCTTTTCGGGTGGCATCATTTAATTTTCTATAGTCAATGCATACCCTCCACCCGGTTGTTGTATGAGTCAGGATTAGCTCATTTTCTCATTGGTGATCATGGTCATTCCCCCTTTCTTTGGGACCACTCGTACGGGGCTTACCCAGTTACTGTCTGATATCGGGTAGATAATGCCGGCATCAAGAAGCTTAATGATTTCTGCCTGGAGCACTTCTTTCATATTTGGATTGAGTCTTCTTTATGGCAAGGCTTTGGGTCTGTGATCGTCTGTCATTAGAATTTTGTTAGTGCAAACAGATGGATTTATCCCTCTTATGTCACCAATCTTCCAAGCAATTGCAATCTTGTGTCTCTTTAGTAGATCCACCAACCCATTCTTCTGCTCAACTGTTAGGTTTGAAAAGATGATTACTGGAAGTTGTGTACCTTCTCCTAAAAAGGCGTACTCAAGGTGTTCAGGTAGTGTTTTCAACTCCAAATTTGGTGCTTCCTCAGTTGACGGCATCAACCCTCTGTTCCAAAGCCCATCACCCTGTTCGAACCCTACTTCTTCAACCGACCCCGCACTCTCATCAGAACTGTTGTCTGTACCATGAAAACGAAGCTCATAACATTCGACATTATTTCCTAGACCTTCATGCTGCTTAAACTGTTGCCCCAAGTTGCACTCCTGTACCTTTGCTGACACTTGGCCTATTTCAACACGGTCCTCAAAGGTGGGATTCATGGTAGCAAACTGTCGACCCTCAGTAGTCAAAACAAACTGTTCAATTAGTGATATGCCTCCTTCGCTCACTGATGGTGTTCCACTTTTAATAAAAGTCTCAAACACTGTGTACCAGCTACAACCATCAAAAGATATGCTAGAATCCCCAGATGGCAGCAGAGTATATAAATGGTTGTCTGGAGGGGGTGAAAAATGTTGTTGAGTCTGCAAATTAATCCAGCCATCAAACCTGTGTACCCAATCTTCCAACTTGATGTTCGGATTAGCCATGATGTACGTATGAGATGGACGTGTCATGCACAGTACCTTGCAAAACCAAGAAAGATGATAGAAAGTTAAGACCAAAGGAAAAGAAAAAAATAACGACAAGAAATGAGTAAAGAATGAAATGGCTAGAGTAATAATCTAAAATTTTCCTAGAATTCCTTAAAAGTCCCCGGTAACGGTGCCAAAAACTTGATTGCTTCCCCGCAAGTGTACGGGATCGCCAAGTAATACCTCGCTTGAAGACACGAGGATCATATTCCACGGGGCTAAGGATCTCCTATTACTCCTTCTCGAGCTATTATCTAGCCTAAGATCTCAAATGATGAATTTTACTCTACTAAATGTAATTAAAGCTAAAATGAGATTAGGACCAAATTAGAGACAACAAGCAATAAGCAAGCAAGAAAATTAATGAGATGCAAAGGCCTATGGATGAGGATCCCCTTGAGGGATTATCATGCAACATGGATGATGATCTAAAGATGCAAGGGTAAAATGGACCATGAGATTCCAAGATTAGAACAACCCCAATTTCTCGGCGATTGAACCCTAATCCCATACGAATATAGATAGGAATTTCTCCCAAATCTATATCCCTACGATTGCATTAAGTACGTGGAAATCTCACTTAGGAATAAACCTACTCTTCTTCAGATTTAACCTACATGGAGGGCTACCAAACACCCAATTTCTCGGCGTGATGATACAAGTATCCCCTTCTAATCCATTCATGATCTAATACATGCGAGCAAGTCACATCTACATGCATCACTTAGAAAAGAGCTACGGATTTATCCTTAGTGTAGCACTTAGCATGAAAACAATGGACTAGATCTCAAAATTACCCAAGCATGGAATTAACAAGTTATCATCCAACATACATGATAAAACCCCCCAAGGTTCACCAACACCCGGTGGCCTTGGGGGTCTAGTGTGTCATCATCCCACAACAAGCAATACAAACAAACAAAACATGAAACAAAAGCATAAATGACACTCCCTAGATGAAATGGTGAAGGAGGAGGTGAAGAATCTGCCGAATGACACTTTTCCCGCCAAAGGAGTGCCAAATGACGCTTTCTCTAGCCGTGGGTCTCCTTCCTTCAAATCGTGGTAGATATCCCCTTGAATGATGTTGCCTTCTTGCCTTGAGAATCTTGGACCTTGGGCTTGGATGATCTTCTAGCTTCCTTGCCCTCCTTCTCCTCCTCAAGGTCGCCCAAAAACTCCCCAAGTGCTCTCCCCAAGTCGGCCAAGAAAAGGGTCAGCTAAAATGTTCTCTTTTCTGCCCTAAAAGTTGGTATTTATACCCACCGAGGCATACGGGTCGTATGGGGGTCGTATAGCACCCAAAAACCCTAGATTCGCGATCCATACGGGTGCATATGGCCCATATACTAGGTAGTATGGAAATCTAGGCAGACACTTAAAATCAATCTGCTACTACAGTGCATACGGCCCCCATACTGGGTAGTATGGGGGTAGTATAAAATTCCTATTTTCTTCTCTTTTTGCCCAAATGATATCTTCTTGTTCTCTATGGCTTTCTTATGCCCTACAAAGCAAATAATAGACGATTAAGCGCAAAACGGGCATCAAACCTCACAAAATACATGCAAAGTGAATACAATATATTCAAGAAAACATCTACATTTAGACACTTATCAATTATTATTATGGTCTTAATGTTCATAGGGGTCTAATTGTAGTTATTTTTTGACACCATACCCAGTCGCCGCGTGGGATGGCTCGCTACATCCTGAAATTTGAAAGAATTGAAAGTGGCCTTCTGTCAGTCTATCGGTGCTATGGTAATCTCCGCTAGCAATTCAAAGTGTCTATTTAATCAAAGATGCCATACCAGTGTGTTCCGATTCGAACGCTGGATGAAGGCTAAGCCAGGTGTAGAATGGAAGTCATGGGTAAATGATTCGGGTAGCTTCCCCGAAGTCAAACGAGAAATGAGCAGCGCTTGACCGGTGTGAATGAAAAGGACTTTCACATGAGTCTACTAAATACTTGGAAATAAGGTTCACATGAAGGGGTCGAAGTAAGTGAAGCTAACCCCGTACCCATCTATTGCCTCAAAACAAAACCGAACGAATCGATCAGTTGGTAGGTGGTTGATAAGTGCTTGTGCGATATGAATGCGAAGTATTCATTACTTATGTTGAGCATTACATTTTCTTAGGTTTTTACACTAATATGTGTGTTTTTATGTTACTTTTATGCAGGTAGGGTTGTGAGGCCTAGTATGAAGGAAATAGGCCAATGTAGATCATAATGCATCTATTTTGGAGGAAATCTTGCTAAGGTTCAAACGCGAAGACATAGGTCAGGTGTGAGATGCTAGAGTGTGTGCCAAACTCTTCGCATTCGAGTGAGCACATCCATTTTGAGGGGTACAAAGACAGTCACACTCGAGCATTCTGATTTATGCACATAAGAACGAGAGCTCCACCAACATGTATATCATTGAAGAAGCAAGTGATTCACGATGTAAACGTGTGCCCTTTTGTGTTACCTAGATGAAAATATGGAATTGGGAAGTTATTCAGGTCGAAGACTATAGCACGTACTGTAACAGCATTGTTCACAGCCGGCCGAGAAATCAGAGAAAAAGAGAATCCACATGGGCGTGTGGAAATTCCGCATCGGCACATGTACGGTCCACGCCTGACAAGGTCCCCTTGCGTATATCCCGCAAGTGCATGGGTTTGTCGAAGTAATAATCCCGGGTGAGCGGGGTCGAATCCACAGGGAGTAGGGAGTAAAGACACTTAATTCGATTCTTAGCTATGTGGAGTATCAACAATGATAAGTGTGATAATGATTCAATTCTCAACAATTAAAAGCAACAAGTTAGAGAGCAAAAGTAAGGAGGAGGTAAGGCAATCGATAAATATAGGGTACTCGGATGATGCTTCACCTAGGATAATCGCTTCAAGTGCAAGAACTCTCTATTATGCTTCCTAATCAATGCAATGGTGAGTCGAGGAAATCCTTACATACATAGTCCCAAATCTAAGGTCAACTATGCCTAACTCTATTCATGTCCCGGAGGAGAGATTAAATAACCTCTCAACCTCGCACTCGAATAAAGTTGCAATGAGCTCTAGGGATTCCAGGTGATAAATCTCTTCCTAATTATAGACCTAACCCTTTGGTCCAGGCGAAAGGTCCGTAACCACAATTAAGCCCTAGATACTAAGATCCCTTCAACGCTTCACTCCATTGCACGCGCAACTAAGCCCCAGCGGAGATTCATCCCTTAGACCACTCACTCTATTATGGCCGCAAAGAACTCAAGGAACGGAGGTAGAATCTATTACGTCGGAGGGTAAAGGGAACGCTCCTGTACCTCTCGACTCACACTCTCAACCCTCTCCAACCTAGCTTTGTCTAACGCTCGTGGTGTGTCACTCACTCACAAGGTTACCAACAAGAACTCTCAACCCTAGTGTCACTCTAGGGGAAATGTTTATACAATCAAGCATTCAAGGTTGGAACTCACAATAAACATCAATTTATTGAAATCATAATAAAGAAGTTCAATGAAATGAATACATCCTATGCTTCACAATCACCCAAGTACCCACTAGGGGTTTAGCTCTCCATGGAGCTAAGTACAATCAAAGAAATCGAATGTAAAAGCAATAAATCCATAAAGAAACCCCCTCGATGATCGTGTAGATGGTCTTGTGGAGAGTCCTCTACTCATCGCAAGGGATCCTTTGTCCAGCCTAGGATACACCTCGCCGGATCGATGCCGATGAAAGCTCTCCCAATAACCTTCTTCCAAATGATGCGCGATATCGGAGTCGTAGAACCTCTCCAAAACCCTAGCCAATACCCCTCAAACCCTAGCCGAAGCCCTCTCTCAATTTGGGGAAAAGATGGAGAAAAGAATACCAAAATCGGGGCTGAATCGGCTTTAAATAGAGCTGGAATCGGGCAACTCCACGGGCGTGGACGCTACACGTGCCCGTGCGCAATTTCCACACGGGCGTGGATAATTTCCACACGCCCGTGTGGATTCTCTGTTTCTCTGATTTCTCTGCCGGCTGTGAACAGTGCTGCTACAGTACTTGCTACAATGCTCTGCTACAGTCTTTGACCTGAATAACTTCTCAATTCCATACTTTCATCGGGGTAACGCAAACGGGCACACGTTCACATCGTAAATTACTTGCTTCTTCAATGATATATATGTTGGTGGAGCTCTTGTTCTTATATGCATAAGACGGAATACTCGAGTGTGACTGTCTTTGTGCCCCTCCAAATGGATGTGCTCACTCGAATGCGAGGAGGTTGGCACACACTCTAGCATCTCACACCTGTCCTATGTCTTCGCGTTTGAACCTTAGCAAGATCTCCTCCAAAATAGGTGCATTATGATCCACATTGGCCTATTTCCTTCATACTTGGCCTCACAACCATACCTGCATAAAAGTAACATAAAAACATACATATTAATGTAAAAACCTGAGAAAAATAATGCTCAACATAAGGAATGAACGCTTCGCATTCATATCACACAAGCACTTATCAACGCCCGTGGAGTCGCCCGATTCCAGCCTTATTTAAAGCCGATCCAGCCCGATTTTGGTATTCTTTTCTCTATCCTTTTCCCCAACTTGAGAGAGGGCTTCAGCTAGGGTTTTGAGGGGTATTGGCTAGGTTTTTGGAGAGATTCTACGGCTCCGACATCGCCCGTCATTTGGAAGAAGGTTATTGGGAGAGCTTTCGTCAGCATCGATTCGGCGAGGTGTATCCTAAGCCGGATAAAGGATCCCTTGCGATGAGTAGAGGACTCTCCATAAGACCATCGACATGACCATTGAGGGGGTTTCTTTATGGATTCATTGCTTTTACATTTGATTTCTTTGATTGTACTTAGCTCCATGGAGAGCTAAACCCCTAGTGGGTACTTGGGTGATTGTGAAGCATAGGATGTATTCATTTCATTGAACTTCTTTATTATGATTTCAATAAATTGATGTTTATTGTGAGTTCCAACCTTGAATGCTTGATTGTATAAACATTTCCCCTAGAGTGACACTAGGGTTGAGAGTTCTTGTTGGTAACCTTGTGAGTGAGTGACACACCACGAGCGTTAGACAAAGATAGGTTGGAGAGGGTTGAGAGTGTGAGTCGAGAGGTACAGGAGCGTTCCCTTTACCCTCCGACGTAATAGATTCTACCTCCGTTCCTTGAGTTCTTTGCGGCCATAATAGAGTGAGTGGTCTAAGGGATGAATCTCCGCTGGGGCTTAGTTGCGCGTGCAATGGAGTGAAGCGTTGAAGGGATCTTAGTATCTAGGGCTTAATTGTGGTTACGGACCTTTCACCTGGACCAAAGGGTTAGGTCTATAATTAGGAAGAGATTTATCACCTGGAATCCCTAGAGCTCATTGCAACTTTATTCGAGTGCGAGGTTGAGAGGTTATTTAATCTCTCCTCCGGGACATGAATAGAGTTAGGCATAGTTGACCTTAGATTTGGGACTATGTATGTAAGGATTTCCTCGACTCACCATTGCATTGATTAGGAAGCATAATAGAGAGTTCTTGCACTTGAAGCGATTATCCTAGGTGAAGCATCATCCGAGTACCCCATCTTTATCGATTGCCTTACCTCATCCTTACTTTTGCTCTCTTACTTGTTGCTTTTAATTGTTGAGAATAGAATCATTGTCACACTTATCATTGTTGATATTCCACATAGCTAAGAATTGAATTAAGTGTCTTTACTCCCTACTCCCTGTGGATTCGATACCCGCTCACTCGGGATTATTACTTCGACAAACCCGTGCACTTGCGGGATATACGCAAGGGGATCTTGTCAAGTTTTTGGCACCGTTGCCGGGGAGCTAGGCATTTAGAGATACTTTGCACTTTGTTTTCTTAGCTATTTCACCACACATTCTAATTCATATCTTCTTATTCTATCATCTTTCTGATTGTCTTTTTCTTTCTTTTTGGTGTAGCTCCAGGTTATGACCTGAGGGAATCCATCAATATTGATTGAAGGAGACCCTGATCTTGAATGTACACTTAGAAGAAAAGGGAAAGAACCTGTGCAAGAACAGCATAATCCAGCTGATTTGGAAGTAGAAGGGTCTGAAACATGGCAGAACAAATTGGGCAACAATGAACACTATCCGATTATGCCAGACCTTCAGTGTTGGGGACACAATCGAGTATTGTGCATCCCCCAATTACAGCTCAGAACTTCGAGCTAAAGCTGGCATTTATCCATATGCTGCAGCAGTCCGCACAATTCAACAGTTTGGCCGATGAGGATTGATAAGTGCTTGTGCGATATGAATGCGAAGCAGTCATTCCTTATGTTGAGCATTACTTATCCATATGCTGCAGCAGTCCGCACACTGCAGCAGCACTGTTCACAGCCGGCTGAGAAATCAAAGAAACAGAGAATCCACACGGGCGTGTGGAAATTATCCACGCCCGTGTGAAAATTCTGCACGCCTGTGTGTATCATCCACGCTCGTGGAGTTGCCCGATTCCAGCCGTATTTAAAGCCGATTCAGCCCTGATTTTGGTATTCTTTTCTCTATCTTTTCTTCAGCTAGGGTTTTGAGGGGTATTGGCCAAGGTTTTGGAGAGTTTCTACGGCTATGACATCGTGATTCCATTAGGAAGAAGGTTGGTAGGGGAGCTTCGATCGAGGCGTATCCTATACCTGATGAAGGAATCCTTGGACGACGAGTAGAGTACTTTCCACAAGACTATCGACACGACCATCGAGGCGGTTTCTTTATGGATTCATTGCTTTTACATTCAATTTCTTTGATTGTACTTAGCTCCATGGAGAGCTAAACCCCTAGTGGGTACTTGGGTGATTGTGAACCCTAGGATGTATTCATTTTTTGAACTTCTTTCTTATGCTTTCAATAAATTGATGTTTATTGTGAGTTCCAATCTTGAATGCTTGATTGTATGAACATTTCCCCTAGAGTGACACTAGGGTTGAGAGTTCTTGTTGGTAACCTTGTGAGTGAGTGACACACCACGAGCGTTAGACAAAGCTAGGTTGGAGAGAGTTGAGAGGGTGAGTCGAGAGGTACAGGAGCGTCCCCTTTACCCTCCAACGTGATAGATTCTACCTCCGTTCCTTGAGTTCTTTACGGCCATAATAGAGTGAATGGTCTAAGGGATGAACCTCCGCTGGGGCCTAGTTGCGCGTGCAATGGAGTGAAGCATTGAGGTGATCTTAGTATCTAGGGCTTAATTGTGGCTAGTGACCTTCCGCCTGGACCAAAGGGTTAGGTCTAAATCTAGGAAGAGATTTATCACTTGGAACCTTAGAGCTCATTGCAACTCTATGCAAGTGCGAGGTGTTGAGATTGTTCGATTTCTGCTCCAGGACATGTATAGAGTTAGGCATAGTTGACCTTAGATTTAGGACTATGTATGTAAGGATTTCCACGACTCACCATTGCATTGATTAGGAAGCATAATAGAGAGTTCTTGCACTTGAAGGGATTATCCTAGGTGAAGCATCATCCGAGTACCCCATCTTTATCGATTGCCTTGCCTCCTCCTTACTTTTGCTCTCTTACTTGTTGCTTTTAATTTCTGAGAATTGAATCAGTACCACACTTATCATTGTTGATACTCCACATAGCTAAGAATCGAATTAAGTGTCTTTACTCCCTACTCCCTGTGGATTCGACCCCGCTCATCCGGGATTATTACTTCGACAAACCCGTGCACTTGCTGGATATAAGCAAGGGCACCTTGTCAAGGATCCAAACAGTCACATAGAGAGCTTACTCGACGTGTGCAACATGCTAAAGATAAATGGTGTGACGGATGATGCCATCAAATTGAGAGCCTTCCCATTTTCCTTAAAGGGGAGAGCAAAGCAGTGGCTATACTCATTACCTAAAGCATCAATCACTACATGGAAGGAGATGGTAGAAGCTTTTCTCGCCCGTTATTTCCCTCCCGGAAAATCAGTAAAGCTTAGGAATGAGATCTCATACTTTGTGCAGTTGGAATTGGAGTCTCTATTTGAGACATGGGAAAGGTTCAAGGAACTCCTGCGAAAGTGTCCACAACACGGATTCCCAGAGTGAATGATTGTTCAAACCTTCTACAATGGTTTGAACTCGAGTACAAGGCAACTCTTGGATGCGGCGATAGGAGGTACCTTAGGTAGCAAGACCCCCGATGAGGCTCATCAATTGATTGAGGAAATTTGGTTAAATAGCTACCAGTGAAACACTAGGGAGAAGAAAAAGGTGGCCGGTCTCAATGAAATTGATGCGGTAACTTCATTGGCGCCTCAAGTGGAGAGTTTGAGTAAGAAGCTAGATCTTATAGCTTCAAATAGAGTTGTGGCCGTGACCAATTGCACCAGTTGTGGTGGAGGACATGCTCCATCTGATTGCCCAATCGTCATTGGTGATGTTTCTTCAGTTGAGAATGTTGACTTTGTAGGTAATGGCATGAGACCTCAAGGGAATCCATACAGCAACACCTACAATTCAGGTTAAAGAATCAGTTGAGGCTACACTTCACAATCACACCGCCTCCTTGCACAACCTATAAAATCAGGTGGGGCAAATTGTGAAGTCTCTCTCTGAAAAGCCACATGGACGTTTACCAAGCAACACGAAAACCAATCCTAGAGAACATGTGAAGGCGATCACTTTGAGAAGTGGTCGTGAGGTTGAAGGGAGGCTTCCGAGTGAAAAGCCAAAAGAACGGATACCCGAGGTTGTAGAGGTTGAGGAGGGAGTAAACAAAGAGAAAGAGGTGGCGCCCCCACCATTCAAGCCAAGAATCTCTTACCCCTCTAGATTAAAGAATGACCAAGGGGATGAACAGTATAAGAAGTTTCTGAGTCTGTTCAAGCAACTCCACATCAATATTCCTTTTGTAGAGGCATTGGCTCAAATGCCTAAGTACGCGAAGTTTCTGAAAGACCTATTGACTAACAAGAGGAAATTGGAGGAGAGTGCTTCAGTGGTGCTAGATGCTTCATGCTCGGCGGTGTTGTAAAAGAACATGCCAAACAAGAAGAAAGACCCAGGAAGCTTCATCATTCCGTGTAACATCGGCAACTTAGGTGAGGAAATGGCATTGGCGGATTCGGAGGCAAGTATCAACGTCATGCCATATACTTTCTTCCAAAAGCTAGGCTTAGGAGAGCCTAGGCCTACTCGGATGACTTTACAATTGGCGGAACGAACGGTGCGACATCCGAGAGGCATCATTGAAGACGTGCTTGTCAAGGTGGACAAGTATATTTTTCCGATTGACTTTGTAGTGCTAGATGTCGATGAGGATGCGGATGTACCCTTGATACTTGGGAGACTGTTCTTGCGGACTTCCAAAGCATTGATTGACATGGACGGCGGAGAGCTCACTTTGAGAGTTAGAGATGACAAGCTCACATACCGCCTTGCTGAAGCCATGCGGCATTCTCTTGATTTCGATGACACTTTATACTTTCTAGACACTACTGATGAGCTTGTTGATGAATATGTGCAGGAAATGTTCAACCCGGATCCATATGAAGGTTTGTTCGACCAAGAGGAGAGCAATGAAGAAGTAATGATGCTTGGTTTGACTGGAGAAGAAACATCTACCCCGGGGATCTTGAAGACGGTGCTCCAGAAAATGAAGAGGGCTCGGAGACGCCACCGAAAACACTCAAAGATTGTTGGAGACGTACATGAGCCAAGGAAGTTGGACGAACCATTGCTAGGTGGTCCGAAGCCCGAGAGTACACCCTCTACCCTCAACAGACTTTGCTCATCATGCTTTCAAGCCATGGGTAAGAGGGCAACCTTCATTTATGAACCCCCGTGAGGTAAGAAAGATACGTCAAGCTTAGTGACGTTAAACAAGCGCTTCTTGGGAGGCAACCCAAGTGTTTATTGTTCTCGCACCTTTTAGTTTAGTTTGTTTTCATGAATAAACTGTTAAGTGTTGGTGTTTCAATTTTCAAGTGCTTGTCTGCGATTTTGTTGTGGGTTTTTAAAAGAACTCATTGTGTGTTTTGTTGAGAGTTGATGAAGTTTGGTCGTTTGAGTTCTATTTCGTGTTTTTATTTGGTAAATTTCACATAATATAGCAGGCTCTGATTGTGTAAACATGTTTAGAATAGTTCTGCAGAGCCTGCAGGTTTTTCTAACTCGTCCAGAGAAAACACACAGGCGTGTGGAATTTCCACGCGCCCGTGGGTGTATACTACGAGCTCATCCAGAGAAGGCACAGGAGCGTGCGGCTACCCCTGTGAACGACCATGCAACTGGCGCACGCCCGTGGGTAATTTTCGCAAGGGCGTGTAAACTCCTGCAGAGTTGGGCAGATTTTACTAAGAGCACACAGGGCCGTGGACTCGCCCCTGTGGGCGACCTTCTGAACCACACACTGGCGTGTGTAATTTCTGCACGCCCGTGCGAATCTCTGCAGGGTGTTCCCTCCATCCCGAGAAAACACGGGTGCGGCTGCCCCTCGTGAATTGAGCATGTAAATGTCCACGCCCGGGTGGGGAATTTCCGCGCAGGCGGTGTGAGACTTGATATTTTTTTCTCGGATGTCCGGGGAAGCCACGGGGCGTCGTGGCGCCCCGTGGAGTGCAGCGCGCAGGCGTGTGTAATTTCCGCACGCCCATGTGGATGCAAAGAACGCCAAAAGTCGTGAGTTTTGTTTAAAAGAGGATGATTCCTCTCCCTCTTCACGACTCCTTTTTACTTGAAAACACTCTCACAGTACTCTCCGAGTCCATAGCGTCAGTTTGGTAGGATTTTAGCGAAGTTTTCCAGCCGGCTCTTCATTTTCTCACTCCTCCTCGTCGGTAAATCCCTTTTCATCATCTTTTTCGTCAATTCATAGTTTCTATCGATTAATCTGGTTAATAATGCTTTGTTTCTTCAATTGGAACGATGATTTATGTTTAGAATGAAGTTAGAAGTATTATTAAGTTGTATTTTTGGATTATTGATGCATGGCCGTGCGGTTCTCACGCCCGTGGATCCACACGGGTGTGCGGAAATTCCACACGACCGTGTGGATTTCTGTAACATTGTTTTATCAACTTGTTTGATCAATTTCGTTTAAATTTTGCAGATCATGGCAACTAGGTCAAAGAAGCAAGCTGATAAGAGGCCACGTGTGTCATCCCCTGAGCGCGAGGGTATGTGATTTGCGATTCCCGAACATCAGTTCCGTTATGAGCATTTGTCGAGACTCTGTTTTGGACAGACTCGATTTTTGGACATGACTATACTGCAGGAGCTTCAGCAGGGAGATGAGTTTGTTGATGAGATCGAGGATCTAGTTTCAGAAGGTGGTTGGCGGCAGTTGCTGACGAGTAGAGAGCCAGCCATCTGAGAGTTTGCAGTGGAGGTTCTATCCTTGTTCGAGTTTGATAGAGCGTATTGGCTTGTACGAGGAGGCATTCACGGATACAGAGGAGTATGCACAGTTGCCTATTGATTATCCTGGAACCTTGACCCCGCAGAGAGCTTACAGAGTACTATATGGTCAATGTCAGTACGAGCCCGGGGTGCCCAAGGCCACGTGCCTTTCCGGACCTCCATACAGATATTCGCACGCCATCATGAGTAGGTCGGTGAATGGCCACGGTGACAGTACTGGTGTTTTAAGCCGTCAGGAGCTACTGTACTTGTACTCGATGGTAGAGCGCGTACCGATTCATTTAGGGCACATTCTGGTAGAGTACATTAGACACCAGGGACACTATGCTAGACTGGGAGCGATCTTCTCGGGCCCCTACATTAAGAGATTAGTACTGGGCATGGGTCTCTTGGATTCGATTCGCGGGGCCGAGAAGATGAGTGTACCCGCTCCCTTGAGTTTAGAGACTATGCGGATGATGGGCATGGTCCACAGGGTTCTGACAGGGGTCTTTTCTTTAGTCCTACCAGCCCCAGAGACAGCTGAGGATGAGGGTGATGAAGCCGGAGCATCTCAGCCCACCCCCGAGCCTCAGCCAGCATCGATGGAGACCGAGGCACCTCCAGCAGCCGAGGAACCACCCCAGTGCGTATGTTTTAACCATCTCGAGCCAATGATCGCTTTGAGAGGCTCGAGAATGCTATAGGAGTGGTCTGAGCTGAGGTTGCCGAGATTCGGGCTACGCAGGCCACTCAGTATACATAGTTCATGGCACGTTTTGACATATTACAGCAGATCCTAGAGAGAGATGTTGCCTCATCATTTGTCCTGCAGCCAAGGACCCTTCAGGCCCCGTCAGTTCCTCCAGCACCTCCATCCTCGAATCCAGCTCCGGTGGACCCACCATGTGCTTCCACTTCAGCAGCAGCAGCAGCACAGGAGCCCGAGAGTCACTCCGACACTTGACTTTTCTTTTACTTTCGTGCATTTTACTTTATTCTATTTTCTTGTTTTTAGACTTGTTCACTCAGAAAGGATTTTTCCTTCTGAGTTTATGTTATGTTGTATTTACCGAGTTGTCTTCATTGCTTCATCTTTTATACACTCGAGTTATTTTTGTTTTTCTTGAGCTTCACTGAACCCCCTCATGTATGTGTGGAGATGGTCTTGTCATCTTGGGAATTGAGACTTAGTCATGGGCACGGCCAAGGTGCTTCGGCACTTGGCCGTGTGAGCTTCACAACCCGTTGGAACACTACTCCCAATGAATTGGCTTCATCAAACGCAACACTAGGAGTCAGGGAAGTATTGTTTTGATTACTTCTCCCACATCTATTTTTGAATGATATATTTTGAGTGAGCTTGCATGTGTACATTGAGGACAATGTACAACTTAAGTGTGGGGGAGTTTCATAATGCGCACATCTTCTCTATTGTTCTTGATTGATATATGCTCACATAGCCAATGGCGGTTCACCTTAGTTGCAATGATTGTATTCTTAAGTCTAGGAGAATTATTAACATTGAATGTTTTCAAGCTCTAATTCTTGCTTGAAATTTTAGGAATTTTTGCCCGATTTACACTTAGTGCACTACTCACTCTCTGAACTCTATTGGAAACTCATGTTTGATGTTAAAGGGACTAGTTAGGTTTACTTCTTTTTGCTAAATTCATATGGAAATGAAAATGAAAAGAAGGAACAAAAATAGTTTTTAGTGTTTATTTGTATTTGTTGGGTGGAAAAGAGCTACCACCTATGAAGTATGAAGCTACTCTCACAAGTTGGATACTAGTTATGCCCTAATGAGAGAAAGAGCTATCTCATAGGATGAGTGAAAGCTACCACTCGGGTAGAAAGAGCTACCACCTCGAAAGTGTGAAAGCCACCTTAGCGGCCGAGTTGGAAAGGGCTACCTTAGAGGATGTGTGAAGCTACTACCATCTTTTAAAATTTTTCTCACTTTTGTAGATAAATAAGTCCCTTGTACTTAGAACTTTGAGAAGTATACTTTGGGTTGTTTTGAGTGAGTTTACAGACATACACGAAATTCGGGTTTGTTTTCCTTTTTTATTCAAGTTTTTTAGCTAAAGCATTAATTTTTCGTATTTAGTGTTGAAATTTTCCTTACTTGTAGAATACTTTCAATATTTTCTTCATTGATGCACAGAATGTTTTAATGTTTGCTTGAGGACAAGCAAAAGCTTAAGTGTGAGGGAGTTTGATAAGTGCTTGTGCGATATGAATGTGAAGTGTTCATTCCTTATGTTGAGCATTACTTTTCTCAGGTTTTTACACTAATATGTGTGTTTTTATATCACTTTTATACAGGTAGGGTTGTGAGGCCGAGTATGAAGGAAATAGGGCAATGTGGATCATAATGCACTTATTTTGGATGAAATCTTGCTAAGGTTCAAACGTGAAGACATAGGTCAGGTGTGAGATGCTAGAGTGTGTGCCAACCTCCTCGCATTCGAGTGAGCACATCCATTTGGAGGGGCACAAAGGCAGTCACACTCGAGCATTCCGATTTATGCACATAAGAACGAGAGCTCCACCAACATGTATATCATTGAAGAAGCAAGTGATTCACGACGTAAATGTGTGCCCGTTTGCGTTAGCCCAATGAAAATATTGAATTGGGAAGTTATTCAGGTCAAAGAATCCACAAGGGCGTGTGGAAATTATCCACGGCCGTGTGGAAATTCCCCACGGGCGCGTGTACCATCCACGCCCGTGGAGTCGCCCGTTTCCAGCCCTATTTAAAGCCGATTCAGCCACAATTTTAGTATTCTTTTCTCCATCTTTTCCCCAACTTGAGAGAGGGCTTCGGCTAGGGTTTTGAGGGGTATTGGCTAGGTTTTTGAAGAGGTTCTACAGCTCCAACATCACGGGTCGTTTGGTAGAAGGTTATTGGGAGAGCTTTCGTCGGCATCGATCCGGCGAGGTGTATCCTAGGCCGGACAAAGGATCCCTTGCGACGAGTAGAGGACTCTCCACAAGACCATCGGCAAGACCATTGAGGGGGTTTCTTTATGGATTCATTGCTTTTACATTCGATTTCTTTGATTGTACTTAGCTCCATGGAGAGCTAAACCCCTAGTGGGTACTTGGGTGATTGTGAAGCATAGGATGTATTCGTTTTATTGAACTTCTTTATTATGCTTTCAATAAATTGATGTTTATTGTGAGTTCCAACCTTGAATGCTTGATTGTATGAACATTTCCCCTAGAGTGACACTAGGGTTGAGAGTTCTTGTTGGTAACCTTGTGAGTGAGTGACACACCACGAGCGTTAGACAAAGCTAGGTTGGAGAGGGTTGAGAGGGTGAGTCGAGAGGTACAGGAGCGTCCCCTTTCCCCTCCGACGTGATAGATTCTACCTCCGTTCCTCGAGTTCTTTGCAGCCATAATAGAGTGAATGGTCTAAGGGATGAATCTTAGCTGGGGCTTAGTTGCGCGTGCAACGGAGTGAAGCGTTGAGGGGATCTTAGTATCTATTGCTTAATTGTGGTTAAGGACCTTCCGCCTGGACCAAAGGGTTAGGTCTATAATTAGGAAGAGATTTATCACCTGGAATCCCTAGAGCTCATTGCAACTTTATTCGAGTGCGAGGTTGAGAGGTTATTTAATCTCTCCTCCAGGACATGAATAGAGTAAGGAATAGTTGACCTTAGATTTGGGACTATGTATGTAAGGATTTCCATGACTCACCATTGCATTGATTAGGAAGCATAATAGAGAGTTCTTGCACTTGAAGCGATTATCCTAGGTGAAGCATCATCCGAGTACCCCATCTTTATCGATTGCCTTACCTCATCCTTACTTTTGCTCTCTTACTTATTGCTTTTAATTGTTGAGAATTGAATCATTGTCATACTTCTCATTGTTGATATTCCACATAGCTAAGAATCGAATTAAGTGTCTTTACTCCCTACTCCCTGTGGATTCGATACCCACTCACCCGGGATTATTACTTTGACAAACCCGTGCACTTGCGGGATATACGCAAGGGAATCTTGTCAGTGGTCCCAAAGCCATTCCGTTCAAGGAAGCCCAATTGGGTGGACCTGGTCGCAACACTGAGGTCACCTTTATTTGCATTCGCGTGCCTATGCTTGGTCTTCCGTTCTGCGTGAGCGAGCACAAAATGAAAGGGGTGGAAGTTCCTCTACATTTGATGATCGTATACATTCACGCGTGAATTGCTTTTGATATAAGAGCTGTGTGATCACGCAGTTTGCTTGCGTATTGAAACCTACCTAGGCTAGATCTTCCGACTCTCGCTTAAAGATGGATTGGTGGGCTTCAAAGAAGACTGGCTTTCTAGGCTAAGGAAGAAACTTACCGGCATGCAGGAGTACGTTGATATCTTCGCTAAGACAATGGAAGGTAAAATATGTATAGGCGACGAGAGTAAGGGGACTTACTACTTGACGTGGAAATTCTTGCTCTCGTTCTTGCCGAACGGCTTTTGGGAAAAGGTGAATCAAGTCCATTCTCTCTGTCCCGATTATCACGTGAGCTTGGGGGGGGGGAACTCGGCAGAAGATCGGTCTGCAAGAAAGTCCTTCTTATCCACTCTATAGGTTCATTCGCTTAAGACGGTCGTGCAGGGCAATCAGGTGCAGTAACTATCATCTCTCAAGTTGTTTAGCTATTCTCTTCCTTTTCCCGATTGGTTCTGTGTCAGGTGAGCGGTGGAACTTCTTCCTGTCAAGCAGAGCTTTGCCAAGGTGTATTTTGCTACATGTGATCTGTCCGGAGTGAAACAAGGGATCAAAGCTTAAGGCGCAAAGTCTGATGGATTGGATCCAATTCTGAAGCTGGTCCTTCCCTTCCTTCTTAGCGCTACATGAGAAATAGAAAAACTAGCTCCGACTCTCGAGTAATTGAACTCAAAATCATTTTCTCAGTAAGTTCCTTTGGTCCACACCGATGAAAGAGACCGAAGAAGGTGCAACTAGCGCTTAGAGTTCGGTGACAGTATAAACTACATACCCAGAAATCTTATAGTTACTGCTTTGCAAGAGCTGAGACAGTGTAGATAGATCTAGATAAGGAAAAGATCACATTCCTACTACTATAACTAAGAATGGTAATTACCTCAAAGTGTGCAACAACCTAAAAGAAAGGCGGACAAGAGCTCTTAGTTCGCGAATGCCAATTAGTAATTAGTCTTATAGCACTAGCACTTATGGGTGGCAGATACATAAAGTATGTCACTTCCTTGGCAAATTCAGGCGGGGCGAGTGACTAATAGGAGGAAGGCCTGAGTCCACAGCTTGCGAGACAGGTCTAGGTCTATCCAGTCAACCTATTATACGTCAATTTCCTTCTGAGGCGTTGATACCAAGTTGTAAGACAAAGACATTCTTTTCTCCGAAGGGAATGTCAATTGGCTACCGATTAAGATAAAGTGCAGAGCAGATGAAGACCTTGAAGAAAACTTACTCGATAACGAACCTTACGCCTTCAAACTTTTTTTTTTAATCTTGTAGATTAGGAGATGTGAATAAAAGTATCCATAGTCCCAGCTGGCCCCCGTCGATTTGGATACCTTTTCGGATAAGACAAGACTCTATAATCTTCCCTAGGAGAAAAAAACCTCAAAAAAATTCATATGATTGAATAGCCCCGAGCCTAGACTAGCGAAGAAGGATACCGGACCTAGTACTAGAATACGATAAACAAAAGCGGCCTTTGGCTGGGCATCACGTTCCTCAATGGCCAACTAGGAGCACGGAAGCGATTGAAGCATGCCTAGGCTAACACAATGGATCAATACAGGGGAGACTAGCCGAGAAGGCTAAGCTAGGTATCAGCTGCCGTACCCCAGCGGAGTCTAGTCTTCTTATCAAGATGAGCATGAGTGGTCAATGAGATCATGCGCCCTAAGCTTGGGCCAGTTGTTGTGTGTTCCGATCCTTTGTGTGAGAGCTTGTGACCATCGCAGTGACCGAAGTATGCTTAATTGACTATCTCTAAAGAATCATTGAAAAAAGGTTTGAAAGTTCAGTTAGACTACAGCGAGTCAGGGTACCTTGCTTTTGAACTCTTCCAAGAGATCAATGAATCAACAAATGTGATACAATACCCAGCGACGGATATCCGGTGTCCGGATCTCGACCTAAGAAAAATCTCTATATCTGGTACCGAGTAATTCCAAAATTAATTGTTCGATAGATGGTGATGGGGGTACGAAAGGAGAATTGACCCAAGATTCTCTGGGTACCAACAAATACGGGAAGGAAAGAGGTATGGGATGCAAAGTCTCATTCAATAATCCCATTTGGGGTATGTATTTCCGTGTTAGGAGCAAGCTACTTCTTCTAGTCCAGAGCTCTTTCTTTCGCCTATAGCTGCTTTATTTATTACCTCAATACCCACTCACTATAGGTCTTTTTTTCATGACATGTATTATACCACTCTATAGTAGAGATATCATTGGTATTGACTCCATATCCGGTACATTTAACAACTAAGCTTAATTGATTGTTACTAAAAGGCCTTGTTGACATAGGGGAGATGAAAGAAGGTGGAATTTTTTATAAAGATTGAGGAAGTCGATCGACGTCAGAGGCCCCTTGGTACTTTAACCCAAAGTTTTCCCTTGTCTGAGGAGCAAGCCGAACTCCCCCTTCGCAACACCTACTTTTTTTTCTTCCTGAGGGCTTGAAACAAGAGGATTAGACATTTTATTCATTGACTCAACGAGATCAAAGTCTAATTTACCATAGGAGCTCTTTCTCTAACTAATCTGTCTTCCTCTTTTGAAAGATAGGTATACTTAGAAGATCCACTTGGGAACACTCGATCTAAGGAATAGGTAGAAGAATTCGCTATGGGGTAGTACACTTCAAGGGTGACTTCTAGGACAGTCTAAACAGCTTATAGAATAACGGATGAGAGAGAGACATGACAAATAAATAGCTATTTATGAATTAGTAAAAGGTGAGATATCTTAAAGTGAAGTACTCGCCTAGAGAATTCAAGTGCCCGGGATTCGGATAGTGAATTGTGAAATCATATTGCTTTTGACTGCATCTTTACACCAAGATGGATATCATTCCAAAAGCCACTCCTATGAGAAACCTAGGAAGAGATAGGAGAGAGAAGAACTCACATCAATGGAAGAAGAAAGGATAAGAGGATCCGGGGAAAAGAGAAGACTCCAAAGTCACAAAAGAATAGCTTATTCGACTCGATCGATAAAGGGGTTCACAGTGGTGAATGGAAGTCGGCAATTCGAGAGAGGATGAGAACCCTAGATAGTTGGGATACCCGTACTTTGATGAGTGTCCAAAAATGTAAATCATAATGAGGAAGGAAGAATGACTTCAATGAAAAGAAGATTTTTCGCCGGGATATCCGCTACCTAAAAGAATTTGAAAGAGAGGTGAGGACCGCGAACATAGAAAGGTAAAAGGGATTACGCTTACTGAATCAAAGTCATGAAAAAGTAAAGTCGCGATTTGATATGCTTTACCAACATGAGAAGTAAAAAGAGCCTAACTGATGGAGTCTTTGGAATGAGAATCAAGGGACCTTATCATGATTAATAAGTCTTTGTTCTATTAGACAAAAAAGATCGCATTTTTTTGCACTTCGTTAAAAATAAGAGTTGTACCCGTACGGAATTCTTCTGTTTCTCAGTATGATCTTTATCATCATCTCTATTCTCTTTATTAATTCTCCTATCCCACCTAGGTCTATGAATTTTTTTCTATCAATTCCATTACCTTATCCTTACCCATGAGGGTTCCAACATTTGATCTTTAATTGACCTAGGACTAGTTCCCGGGCATACTCCAAAAAAAGGTTATTATACACCCCAAGCCCATCCCTTGGAAAGAAAAAAAGGTAGCACCGAAGAAAGGAAAGAGCGAGATGGTGGTTTTTGTTGTTCCCACGAAGCGAGATCATTCGCCAAGCGAATGAAGTGGATCAACCTCTTTTTTTGGCTTGGGGCCAAACACTTTTTTCTCGCTGGTCGAGCTTTCTACAAAAAAACAAGCGATGCGAGGCGTATTCTCTTTTTCTAAGCTTCCTTCCTTCGCTCCCCCATCGTAGATGGTTCAGCTACGCCAGTGCCACGAAATGATTGAGAACTACGACGGGCTCGATCGGAATTTTTGTTCTTTTGTATTCAATAAGTATTGCATGACCGAATAATTCAAAGAGGGCGCACAGCGAGGGAGGGTCCTTTTTAGTAGATGACTCGTCGGGCCGTCAGAGCGGGACTTCTTTGGTAAAAAAGAACAACTTGAATAACTTCGTTTTTCTGAAGGAGTCGTCATTTTCTATCAGGAACGCTATGTCATTTACAACCCCGGCGTATTTAGGATGCTTTAAAGGCCCCGTGACCCGAAGTGATGTAGAAAAATTCTTCTTTCTCGATGGTGATCGGTCATGGTATCCATAGCGTTGCATCTTTTTCAGCCAAATCCTTCTTTCGTTTTGCTTCTCCCGGTCGTCGAGCCTGATCGACTCGACTCTTTCCCTGCCCCCGGCCTCTCACTTCGTTTTCGTTCTTCCTCTGTACCGTCGCTTGAATGAAGACACCCGATCGGCCCGACTTTCCCAAATGCCCACCACCGGCCCTTCTCCTTTCGGGTCTTGATTTGTCGCGTCGTTTCAGTCGTAGTGGTCGACGGGGAAGAAAGAAATGAATGAATGTCCTTTTTTTGGAAAAATGTAGAATAATACACCTACCGAGACGAAAGCCAAAGGTGAGTATCGTAGGGTGGACGTATCGAACCGAAAATAAGATCTCAGATTGACATCTTGATAGACGGATTTACCATAATAATAAAGAGAGTCAATGGTGACGGAGCCGTGGGAAGAGCCGCTTCTTTCTTGCGGCGGAGGCTTCCATTCACCAGCGCAGACTACATACAAGTGCTCTCCGAACCGTGCTGGATAGTCACCCATCACACGGCTCTCAAACCCAACCTGTGGTGGATCCCGGGGGACAAAGTAAAAGCGCTTGATCCTTTGCCCCATACTTTGAGATGCTCCTCCCCGCCGATCAAGCAGCGACGCTGCTCTTAGCTGAAAGCCGCTAACGTTCGGTTCGGATAAGTAAGAAGAAAGTGCCTTCGGTCGATTCGACCAGGTGGTCTTCTAACGTTCAGAGTTGTTCTGGTTTGAGAAAGGAGCACCGCCAAGTCCACTAGGGGCGCCCTGAATGAATAAGAAATGGACAGCTGAGGTCAGGCTTGCATGAAACTTCTACCGATAATAAGCTAGATGTCGATTACACACCTGAGGTTGGTAAGAACTGAGGGACAATGCTCCCCTAACCTAAATGGGCCTACCAGCAAAGCAACTGGTACTTAATCAAGGGGGTGGTTTGGTTTCGTGAAAGGCCCCCGCTGCAGGAACAGGCGGTTGTCATTTGAAAGTCAAGGCCCCAACCCAGATAGACGCCCTCGCTGTATTGGCAAAACGCTTTGAAAGAAGAACTTATCGCCAAGGCCCTAACCAGCCGGCCCGCCCCTTTTCTTTGCCCGCCGGCCGCCTAGCTCGTTATTCTTTGAGATTTGGATAGAGTCTCGCTCTGGGGAAAAGATGGATTCTTTAGATCTAAAGAATCCATGCTGCAAGCATCAAGCGTAGGCAACATAAGACTGACGGGGTGAGGTGCGCCAAAAGCAACCGGGGGGCCCGGGAGGGTCAGTACTCAAGTACTATATTCTTTCCACTAACTTGAACTGGCTGGCTGCATTTTTGTAGCGCGCATACTCTGATTCTCTTCTACGAATCTACAACTCTCTTTACTGAGCGAGACTCTATCTATATCCCTTAAAAGTTTCTCTATTCTATGATTTAAATGACAGCTTCAACTAGGCTCTACTTTGGATAGGGTTTTCGGTCTTAATCAAAGATAGGGTCAGGGGCGCGTCGGAACGGTAGCTGCAAGGTCTCATCCGAGGTCCAATCTCTTTGTACTGTGCTTTTTGTGTCTTTGAATAAAAAGAAAGGGGTCGATTTAGGGCTCCTTCCCTTCCACTGCATAGCTGCGCTATCGGGTACTACTGAGCCCTCTGTCCCACGCATCTAACCAGCTCGCGTGGTTCACCGGTTCCACCGAAAACTCTCATTTGTTGAAGCGGAGCATAGTGCGGCGCCGAGCGAGAAAGGTCTCTTCTTTTGGTTTATTCACTGATGTGAAATGAAACTTAGCACTTGTTTTTCTTAGGGCTAGGGCGTTCGCAGAATCAGTCTATCCGAACCGAAGATGCACTCGACTTCTCAGATCGGTGACGGCCTGGCCTCTCCAGCGGAGCTGGGCGCCGAGGGCCCTGGATGCGCTAGCGATCGGCACATTAGGGGTGGCGCTTGCCCGGGGTTTCTCGGCCTGGTATCCTGCACCTCGCGTTCATGATATCTACATTCAAGCTGTGCCCCGGAGACACGGTCAAAAGCACGCCCGCCCAGTGTGCGTCTTTCACGACATGCTCTGGTCCCGGGTCTCTTCCTGTGGTCTTCTAGCGTTAGAAGAAGTCGTGTCCATCCCAGACATCTGCAACGTCCTCCTACGCCTTTTATTTTAAGAAATATGGGACCAAGATCAAGAAAAGACGGACCGGACCCATTCGGTGACTTTCGCGGTCGCCCTCACTAAACCAACTTGCATCTGAACTACGATTCAGATCAAGTCTTACCGAAATCGGTTTTCCTTTTCGTGCCATATGGCGCTTAGACTTTACTTTATCCCCTTTTTCCCCTTTCCTTTTCCTTTATTTGTTCTCGAAGGTCTTCGTCTCCGTGTAAAAGCAAACTCTCCAAATTTATGACCAACATTTCCTTCAGTGATCTTACAAAGAATAGGAGTTTTTCCATTTTAAATGAGTACGGAGCAATCAATGAATTCCGCGAAATAGAAGATCTACGTGACCAAATTTTTATGCTAAAAAGACTTTCTCTATTCTTCTTCATTCTAAACAGGGAAGCACCATACATAATGAAATATCTCTGAGGTAAACTCATAATTAATGGAAAAGCTGTATCTAACTATACAACAAGAGGTTGACTCACGTCATACGTGAGTGGGTCAAGTGTAGGGAGGGACCTCACCAACCTGAATATACAATTTGAGGTCTAGACACTGATCTATCACGAGAGATATATCGATTCTTCTAGATGAAAGATTTTTTCCAAGCAAAAACTAGCTGCCAAGGAAGAAATCGATGGGAGGGGGTTGACAGTACCCCTTGCTTGTTGAGATTATCCCTATTTTCAAAGAGGGAGTGTGAAATGCTGGATGATTAGATTGATTTGCAACTCACCTGGAGGATCGCCCTAACTTTTGGTGTGTAGCTCTCGATTCCTTCTTTGGTTCGATGACCAACATCTTGGATCCCCACTCCAGAAAAGAAAAAGTGAGCGAGACACCTCGGGAAAAAGAAACGCTTGATTCCTAAAGCAGGCCCTAGCTGAAATGGCGGAGTTCATTCCCCAAACAAAATTGGTAACCACGGAAAAGAGCATCCCTGAAATATTCACTTGAATATATGGAGCTTAACCTTAGGAAGTGCAGGAGCACACTACTAAGAAATTCACTCGACTAGACTGAGGTTCTCCTCTTGCATTGACCTTTTCCTTACTTGCTGAGAGAGCTCCCCTCCCAATAACCCAGATAGTGTAGACCTGAGCTTTCACCAAGAGAAAAAAGGATAAGCGGAGAATCCATCGGTATGAGTTTGAGCGAAGAGCTGATCTCTCTAAAATTCGGAATAAACACTACCACGAGACTTTTTCACTTCACTAGTTACGCTCGGGGCTGCTATTCGGCTCTCCCTTGTAGACAGACACTCTTCTCTTGTTGATAGGCGAGGGAACTTCGTCGGATTGCCTCCTTGGATTTCCATCAATAAACTATCTTGTCTTGCGGTTGGCCCTTTCTCTCTCGCAATAAGGCTAAGGCTTCGAGGCCTGATTTGGCATCGCGTTCTCCCCTTCGCTTCTCGGCTGACTTGAAATCGGACAATTGGAGCAATCTCTTTTACAGCGGTTGAGTTATACCTTAGTAAACAAACTTTTCCTAAATTTAACAAACCGATCCAAAACCAAAAAAACATGTCTGAGGGAGCGAGCATTCATAAGCATCGTGCACTGGGAGCGAGAGAAAGTCTTTTATGAACCGAATTCTATCCCTTGAACCTCAAAGGAAAGAGTTCCCTTCAAGCTGAAAGAGGTCTCGCTCGACTCGACTAGTCCTTTTTCCCGGGAGCTAGGAGTCATAGTTGAAGATGCGAGGGTTAACAGACAGTGAGGGGGTCAAAATCGATGGTTCAGGATGAGCCTATAATCAGAATGAAAGGGACATAGTGTTGGAGGCTTCCCTTTTGTACTACGTTGAACCTTGCTTCCGTCATCGTCTAGACCGTCCATACCATTTTTGCATTTTCAGTGAGCGATGCATAATTCAAAGCAAGATCACCAGTGCTTTGACAATCAGATTGTTTTGGATCATAGCACATTCTCAAGGTCAGAGGCTCAACTACAAATCAATCACCTCTTTCCCGACCCACCCATAGTTCTTCCTGGCTAGGCGAGTTGAGCTAAAGGCTAGCATTTCATGTCCACTTCATCAAAGAAATGATGAGATCATGATCATGAATCTTATACCACTAGCCCATCATAGCCCACAGAAGATAGAACAAGTAGACTACAATATGGAAGGTCATGTATTCAAAGGCAAGAAGATGACCAGAGAATCTAGATGACCAAAGAATCTAGACTAGACACCATCTTTGTGATCCTTCTTCTTTTTCTACACCCCTCTCTAGACACTTCTTCTAACTGTAAACACTTGCATTTTCGCCCTTTGGGTGAGAAAATCTGCAGATGATTCGCGAGAGCTCTGTTTAATCTTGGTAAGATAAGTGATGCTCCTCCATGTATGGAGCCAGCGTCGTGATATAGCATGGCATGCATATCCACGGAGGAAAGGGGACAACATCATGATATGCGGGGGTATAGTCTCTAGTACCTCGTAATAGAGTTTGGTGCTACAGTGTTGAGATTTCGGGAGAATTTTTTAGAAAGCAAGCTGCTATATATACAAAGATATAATTATTTCCCCAAGATTAGCAATGGGTGGAGGGATGAGCAGAGCCTAAGGCACGAGAGACCTCATTCTAAGCGGAGATGGTGAGACGGAGATCGGTTGTTCTGCTGCTATAAACATTCTTCCAACTGGCAGGTGAAATCATCGATCCAACGGTGGTTGCTTTCAAACTCATTCCTTAGAGCGGAGGGCACTTTCGAGCCTTCTTGCTTGACCATATGATAAGTCATCGCCTTGGATCACGGAGGTCTTTCGAATGTTGAAAGAGATCCTCATCCGCCCCTTCTTCTATTTTATAACCTAATTCATCTACATGATTCTAGTTATGGATAAGCCCGGCGAGTTTTTCATAACCTTCCACTTCACGGGATATTCATCTTGCTTGATTGGGGCCATCTATGCCTTCTTAGGCTTGAGTCTTAGATCGCGTTTCCATGGCATCTTGATCAAGAGACTTTTTATGCAATGCGACTTTTCGTTTTTCATTGTTTTATAGTGCTTTTTGAGGGTTTGTCCTTGTTCTACCTCATCTCCCGAAGCCGGGAGTTGCCATCATAACTCGTAGGGTAGGTGAGGAAGTCTTCTTATATTATATATTATAACGAGGAGATCGGTACTTTCTCGTGAGTGTGTAGACAAAAAGGTTGCAATCCAGTGAAGAAATCTCGATCAAAGCGGGGACTCAATGCTAAAAAAAGTCTTTATCTGTCTTGTCTGTAGTTCGATGTCGGATCTTTCTTATTATTAACTTTTGGCCAATATCGGCGCTACCTTGATATGCGAGTCCAACAATTCTATAGCACGTCTGCGTATTTCATCAAACTAAATAAACCATATAAAAAATTAAGAGAGGCGGTCATGGTTGACACAAATTTTTATTGCTCGTAAAAGTTTACAAAGGCAAGTTCGAGGCCAAGATAGAGAGCAATTCTTTGCATAGGTATCCAAACAAAAATAAAAGTAAGCTTACTCCCATGCAACAAAGTTTCATCAAAGATAGCTTCAATGTCCAAAAAGAAAATGAGGAGAAGGGCTTACTGAATGAACATATTTAAGGTTTTTTTCACACGGATAAAGAATCACAAGCTAAGAGAATCGTGAGATCTTCCTTCTCGATGATGAGAGGATTCATGAGGAGTTGATGAACAAAGATAATCATAAGGCGCATTCAGGACTCTATTATACGGAATAAGGCCTTGCGAGACATTATCACCAAGAAAAAGGATAGCTAATAATCATGACAATGTCGGGAAAAAAGTCTGACAAGTCATATACAAAAGACCGGGGGTTCTCTTAGCTGCGTTCATCCACTAGTACCCATAAAGGGGTTGACTCTAACCACGAGTCGGGAATAAAGTAAGCCCGACCCACTGGTGGGAATAATAAAAGCAATTTTTTTGTGGGGATAGGAAGTTCTAGCTTCCTCACTCGGCGAAAGTGAGAAAGATCTTTGCTTGCTATCTTAGCAACTAGATCCGAGATTAACTGCAACAAGCGATGTAGTTTATACTTCAGTGACTCTCTATGCCACTACGCTATCTCTCTTTCTATTATTGCGACCTTCGCTCCGGTTAGTGGAGTCGGTCTTTGCTTCCATTGCTAGCAATATATGAAGCAGTACGAGAACCTCTCGATTTAAAAATTATGCTCGTTCTTCTAATTGATCGAAAGCTCAAAGCAGGCTCCTAGTACATACCAATCTTTATACTAATAACGGGACACCAAGACTTACCCTATTGGAGAAACTCTAACCACCTCACGAAGAAAAGCTTTATTCATTCGTCAAAGAGGCTAAAAAGGGTAGGTAGTAGGTAAATTCTTCGGACGGTGTGAAAGAGGGTCTTGAAAGCATTACATTACTTCCCAACCCGTAGTAAGCTTCCAACTCTTTCGAGTATGAGCCCCCATAAAAAGCATAAGCATAACTGGGTGGAACCGGTCTTCACTTAAGTTTTGTTGTTATGGTAGCTCGGGTTGGGTTTTGCCCCTTAATATCCTTCCCTTCCGTGACTAAGCTTTTCGTGTTTTACGGTTGTCATCATCTACGAGATCTATCACGTGACATATAGGTCGCCGTTTAGTGTCCGCCTTCTTCATTGTCTTGGCGGTAGATGGGCTAGGAACTAGAAATGCCTTGGCTAAGGTAGTGGTCTCTTACCAATTCTTAGCGAACTGGTATCTTCTGAGGGGCTCTTCCCCATCCAAGAGATGCACCTCAATCCCTTTGGTTGGTGCAACCAAAAGTGCTCCGAGGCGGTATTCCAAAAAGGAGGGTATTGGCGTGCTCGATGCGGTTGTCCGGTGGAAGCTTTCTTTTGGAGAAGTGTAGTTCCGACCTTTCTAGTATAGCTGCTTGAACATCTCAGTCCAGAATCGCCCGGTTCACCGGGGATCTCTATCACTTACGAGACTTTGTGGGCCAAATGACTTAATGAAGAGTTTGGCAGTTGGACGTAAACTACTTTTCTCCTTTATATCTTCCTTTCACAATCGAAGTAGGCTAGCCCAATAGAGTGGGGTCAGGCAGGAAATCACATGGATTGATCGATGATTTCCATTCACATCTTGAGTCGTTAGAATATAATACAAGACTTCTCAACTGAGCAAATAACAAAAGAGATGTCGGTTTGGAAGACTAGTTTGAGGATGGGTGGACTATTTTTGGAGCAAACCACCCCCATCGAGGGCTTTTGTGCAATCATTTCAATGTTCAAGTTCATGGCGATTACGCTTGTTTTTGTTGATCGACTCAATCCAGGTCTATTAGCTGACTTCTCGGCTTCTGCTCAGCTTTCGTTTTTGACATCATTCTTCAATATATACATAAATTTAAAAAAATAAATAGATTAGGGCTTGATGGTAGTCGTGGTTTCAAAGCCTCATCTTTCGATTCTTCCTTCCAGCTCGGATACGAGCCCTCTTCTTCTCCACCGGAAGGCCTCTCACCCTGACCACACCTTTCTAATCTGTTGAACTAATCTAAATAGAACCGATCCTTCCATTAGCCAATCTCGCCTCTCATCTGATCGTCGATCCCTCTCCCTCGTACTCGAGTCCACGAGCTATCGACTTTCTTTGAGACCTTGTTACGAGATGTTGTTGGATTGTGATGCCTTGATACGTGATGCCGAGCGGACCACGGGTCTACCATCATGTATCTTTGGATAATCAAACCCCTTGGGACTTTATGAATCGCTTTTAAATGGGTAGGTAGGGCGGGGACGAGATTGAAAACCAAGTCTTTTTAATCCTCGGGGGTGTGAGGGAATACATATGCTCGACAGAGCGAGGAAGGGGCAAAAACTCATATATATATGTAAGGGTGGAGCTTGAAGGCTGGCAAACCCACATTGGAAAAATGAGAGCTTGAGGGAGGGAAGCTCTGCCTTGGACTAACTACGTTCTTCCGGTTAGAAGAAGCACGAGCGAAACCTTTGCTCAAGTTCGCACTATGTCGGGTCTCACTCGACAAGGCAAACACATAGAAGTAATGAAAAGAAGTGGGTACAACCATATCAAAAAGGCGAGTGGGGAATAAACTGCGAACAAGACTAGGGTCGGCCGACCTAGAAGAACAAAGCAGAAGAGGTTGATTACGGATCAGAGGTAGACTTGTCAAGCAACACGAACACGGATACATAAGGAATCACATCATCACCTCCCAAGTGTGACACCATGTTGATGATGGCGAGAATGATTTTTGGAGAGGGTTGGTCTCAATTTTTGTCTGGTGCGGGGATGACTCATACTCGTCTTCAAAAACCAATGTATTATATCGAAAGGCTTGCACCGTCCTGAAGGTCAAAATAGTACCTCGTACCATGACCCTTATTGCTTGTTGCTTGTGGAAATATCAAAAAACCTATCTAAATTATCATCACCAGGCTTAATGTAGTCAGAGGGAGGCAACTTAATCCTATTCATCTTCAACAAGATATCAAAATAAGACTCTGTCTTGTCAATAGGGTAACGAAAGTCCTTTCTATGGCCTTGCTTCCTTGGGCAACCAAACTGTCCATTGCCACAACCTCGTCCTCGTCCTATTATCCTAATTCAACAACATGTACATACACGCCTTCATCGCTATAGAAATCCTCAAATGCAGTGAATAGAATGGGATAACTGAGCTTTTCATGAAGAAGCCATTTAGCCTCCTTTCCCTAATAGAACTGCGACTTGTGCTTCTTCTTTGGGTGGCTTGGCGGGCTCCGAAAGAAGATCTTCTTTTATGAGCTGCTCGTTCTACGCTTTGGCTGGACTACCTCTACCATAGCGAATGCTTGGTGTCGCTACCTATCTTTGCTGATACTAAGATGGGATCGCTTCTTGGTCGGAACTAGTCTTTGCTCGACCTTACTTATTCTAGTCTTTTTGCAATAAGAAAAAAATCATTCAAAAGGGTGGCGGAAAGCTTACCGAATTCTCTCTTTACTTTAAGGCTAAGGCTTTACTTCACTTCAAGCTATTGTTCTCTTCCACCGACACGAGGGATAAAGAAAAGACTGGTTCCCCCTTTCGAGACAAAAAAATTCCTCTTTCCCCTTTCACTCAAATAATGAAGTTCGAGGATAACCTCCTTAAGAGTCATCTTAGCTTGATGTGCGGATGTTCCCTTACTTATACTTAGTAGGATGGGTCGGTCTACTAAACCATGTTGAGGACCGACCAATGGATATGTTTTGGGATAATGAGGAGCTGAACTCAGCGGAGATAAGAATGGAATGCACGAGCTTATGTGTTTTCGGGGCTTGAGTCGACTTCTTAGCTGGTGGCTCACATTCAAGCTATAATTGAGAAATTCTTTTCATACTCTCCGTTCTTGATGAGGGTAGTTACTTGTAGAAAATTCCATGTCTCCCCCGTCTTCAAATTTAACATGACAGCATATTCTCTGTCTTCGATTTCTAGAATGATTGCGCTCTTTGGTTTTATACCCGCTTTAGGTGGGTAAATAAAAATATTTGACATTTCTTTTTACGGCGAATTGATTTAACTGGGTTATTATAAACTCTTCGTTTTAGGGTCAAGGCACAGTCCCCCTTTCCCTTCCTGTGCCCCTTTTTTTTGTGAAAAAAACCCTGTACATTCCTTGTAATTCAACCGCGTTAAGAAATCGCATCTATCTTGATATGCTGCTAGGGTCATAGTTATTCTCCTGTTTATACACCCTGCACAAACAAAGTAGCAATAATGCGTGCTTCGTGTATATTTGAGGAGAATCTCAATCGATGGCATCTTGCATTAAATGGTTTGTCTTCATCTGCAAAAACAATGGGGTATTTGATTAGCGATGATTACAATGGGTACATTTTTTTCTTCGTAAAAAAAATTCTATAATATTTTTAAGTCTAGTCTACACTCTTGGCCATCTAAGATTTTTCAACATGGTATTGGCATATGCCCTTCCTTCTTGGGTTGCCCCGATGATCGAACTCTGGCTGTCAGGCTCGTGGAATTCATCGAATACCCATAAGTCATAATAATCGTGTGCTACCAAAAAAGAATTCCTTCGCGAACTCGTGAAATATACTTGACTTTAGAACGTCATGGAAGAGCCCTTTCGACAAAGGGCTCAACCCGAGACGGACTGGTGTCACCAGTCGTGCTGGATCGCCTTGTGTGCCAGCATTCCGAAAGGAGGCGGGTATGCTGGTTGGTAGTTGTGGGTCCGTCGAGGGACAGGGATCCCAGGTCTGCAACTTACCGATATGGTGCATCGAACCTCCCCTTCCTTACTTGGATGTGATTGGTCCAATAACGAAGGCCCGATGGATGACAACATTGGTGCCATCCTATGGTCTCCATTTAGAAGGTCATGTGGGTGAGTCCTCGCTGGTATGCACTCTTACCAGGAGGGATAGAATCTCTTTATCAGTAGGAATGGGGGGTGACGCGGAAGCCTCCACCCCTGTCTTATCATGGGTCCAATTACCCAACCGTGGGGCGGAGGTAATTGAGGGGTGCTTTCACCACCACCTGGATGCTTTAACATACCAGAAACCATGAAAAAGACTCTTCCCTTCTCTGTTGAAAGTGTCACCTATCAGGGTGGCAGAGTGTCTTAGAGACTCTCCGGATCTTGGGAGGCTATGTAATTAAGAAAAAAATTAATTAAATAAGGTGCTTCTCTTTGGTCACTGATGGTCTGACAAAGGAGCTTTGTATTGGCGCCTACCTCTTTTTCACGGTCAGTCTACAAGTTAGGGGAAGAGGTCTGGGTGGTTGCATGTAGCTTTTGTATTTAAAAGCAGTGCGCCTCCAGCCTTCAGAAGGCCTATGGAGAAGTTCCCTTCAAACCTGACTTGTTTCCTGTCCCAGTGTCCTTAACTAGGTCTGGGTATCCTCGAATCATCCCTCCTTTCCATAGATTGGAGATCTATAAAAAGAATGAACGTTCGGATCTATTGGTCAAAGGTGTATCTGTCTTTCTTTTTCATTGGCTACAGTTATTTGTCTTGCCAAGAAGATTGATAAGACAACCTTTGACCAAACCAAACCGATTAGATTCACTAGTTGGCAGCAAGGTTTGCTTTTCTTTTTGACCTTAAAGGCAGCCACTGAGAGGTGGCCCTGTTATTTCTATTTGAGGTCTTACAAACTTTGTTTGATAGGAGTTTTTGCCGAGACATGGCTATCTTTTGAAAGCTACGTGTTTCGGTTCTATGTCTCATTATAAGGAGATAAAAATCAAGTCGGAGATGAGGCTACGTGATCCCGAGTTCCAAGCCCTACTACCTTGAGTTGGAGATGGAGGCAGTTCGCTCCTTATTGTGAAAGCTCTCTTCTAAAGGCCAAGCCCTTAAAGCTGACTATGACAGTCGAGTTTCTGACCAAAAAAGACATGGCTATTGTCCTATCCACAAGAAGACTACCCCTTTTTATATTGACAACGATCAGTCTATTTCTGGAAATTGCCCTAACAGCTTGCAATCTGAAATGCCAGATCATTGCAAAGAAGGTTAGAGTCACCATTTTTACTCAAATCCCTAAGAGTAGAACTGACTTTTTCTCACATCGGATAAAAAGATTGTTTAAAGCAATCATGTCTATGATACCGGGATTTCTAAACTAGTGACCCAAGTTTTGAATCTCATAATCACTTGTTCGACTTCATGGTAGTCGATCCTCTTCCTCATTGGAATAGTGAGTTAGGGATACAAGATGAACTAAAACCTTCGTGCCTACTTTGGAAAAGCTAAGCCTCTATATGATATCTTTGAAAAGCGTATAGACACGCTACCTTGATATGCTTTTTCTAAGGTTTAGCTCTATTTTCTCGCTTTAGCATATAAAGAACTCAAGGTTGACCTTGATCATTCAATAATGAAGCTTTTTCGAAAGTGTTTTTGACTCACAAAAAAGATCGGTTCCCAATCCACCGAGTTGGTTACGCCACTTGTTTTTTTCATTTTTAGCCTTCGACGAAATGCAAAATTCTAGGATCCGACCAGTCGGGGACGGAGAAAATATCTATCCAAAATGGTCCGGATCCACGGATGGTTTTTCTCTTTTATTTTCATAAAAAGGCGTGAATCTTTGCTTTAACGAGGCTGATGCTCATGGGTTGAAATGTCAGGCACTTATCCGGCAATAGTCACGAGGGAAGGATCGGCTTCCGTTGGGGTACTTGATGTAATCTTTCTCTTCGGCGGCTTCTCGAGGAGACTTTATCCAGGGAATGACTTTTCCATTCGAGTTCAACCACGGGTTCTTTACGCAAAAAGTTAGGGCTTAGGGTCTTTGTTAATTCAAAAATAAGGAATTTTTTTCCAAATCCTGATATATACTTTAAACTAGTGGATCGAGGGGAAGAGCTAACTAATCGTTCCATTAATAAAGACTTCAAACTAGGCTAGTCGAGATCGTAAGAGTGACTCTTGGTGTGCACTGCCTTTTCACCCTCTCAAAGAAAGACTAAATCACTTCTAGTCTAGTGTATTTCAAACTAGAAGCTTGAGCGACCTCAAAGACAAGGTTACTTGAGTTCAAAAAGCCCACATTACTACTATCAAGCTGGCGGGAGACACTGCAATCTGTACATCTCATCTAATGGTGTCATTTATGTTTTTTACTTTCTTCAAAAATATGTCTTTGACATTCAATCTTTCATCCTCCGCTCTAGGTGGCAAAGTAAATGTCTTCCAAAATACATACCATACTCTCTGATTTGTTCTATGCCCCAGATTCCCTCTAGTACATCTTTGCTCTTGGCTATGATTTCCTTCATTTATGAATCTTTAGCATATCATATTAGTGTATTTCTACATATTTCATAGTGAGGTTACTGGATAGCTTATTGCTTAAATATCATTTGTACCAAGAAGATTTTTCTATGGCGGTCCATACAAGGTGAGGGCTCTCTTTGTTTAAGGCAAAGGAAATATGTTTCCATAAAAGCCTTTTTTTATGTTAAGAAAGTTTTTCATATGAAAGGGAATTTGAAAGCCATCTCTCAAAAGAGAGTTCATTTTAACACCTTTCTTTACAGTAGAAACGAGAAAAGCAAGCGAGGGATAAAGTAGAGATAGAGCTTTTCAAGGGCGGAATAAAAGCTTTCGATGGCGAGGCCTGTGATGAGTGCTAAGTTTATGTCGAGTGCATAGTATAGAATACAACATTGAGTCCTTTTTTTCCTTTGAGTGTGAGCAATCAAAAATTTACTATTTCAATTTAAGTAAGTAGTCGGGAAATAGGGCACAATCTATCCTGTGAGAAAGCCTTTGATTTTAGGAAAGCCAGTTAGATATGTACTTATAGTTAGCTCTTATCAAGCTTTTTAAAATACCTATAGCAAGCCTAGTTTGAAGAAGTCTTTCAAAGGGGCAGGAGTATCTCCAGCTCTATCGAATAAGGCAGTAGTAGGGAGAGCAGGTTCTAGGTTAACAGATTATAGGGCTAGTCCGCGAGTAAGCAATTTTGAGCCTGTTCCCATGGATCCAATTTGGTTACCAGTTATTATCCATTCAGTTAATAGTATTGAGACTCTCAGTACCCATATAGCCTGTTCAGTTCCAGAAAGAATATGCATCAAAACCTATTGAAAGCTTGACGTTAAAACAAAACCAATCGCCAACTACTTCAAAAAATCTAAAAACAACCTTAGTGTTGCACTCATCCACTTTGCTCCTCTAGATTAAATTTTTTCATAACCTGCACCGTGTCAAAATTTCAGCCTTCGAATCGCAAGCTAGTACAACTGATCACTCTATCAAACTTCGAACTTTCATGCGATAGAAGTAGCAAGTTGCTTCAACCCCGGTGACTGGCCTAAGAAGGCGCTACTAGGCGAGATCTACTTTGTTATCTTGGCTACCTTATTCGCATGGCCGAGAGAGTGAATCAGCTTTCTTATGAAAAGCGAAAATGAAAGAGAGCTCTTCTTTCTATATAGAAATTTTTAAAAAAATGGAGAGCGTAGGGCATTGTATTCATTCATATCATGTAATGGACTACAGTATCGAACTCCTATGAGTTAATTCGCTGGCCGCTGAAAGATTGACGCAACTCAGCCAGTTGGTATTAACTAGACTACCCTTCTTCTCCTTAGCGGGGTGTACTTACTTTGCTATCCCTACCTCTACTTCCTTTCCTGCGGCGGGGGCCGGGGATGGATCTTGTTGATTTAGTAGTTTGCTCAGTAGATCCTTCGTTGAAGCAGCGGCTTACTCATAACCACCTCGGCCATCACCGGGAGGTATAGACAGTGGCTTTTCGAGCAGTGGAACTGGTAGAACTCGAATCTATGGCAGTACCAGCAGCGGTGGAGCAAGCATATATACTCACCTGTATTAGATCAGGTCTGGGTCCCTTGCTCCGTCCTATGTAGGTAGGTAGATTGTACAACAGTTGTCCCCTTCTTCTGACTCTGTCTTATTATGTCCGAGTCCTAGAGGGAATTTTCTCTCCTAACTTACCTATGTATCAGACTTTCTTCCACCACTCTTTCATAAGGGGCAGCTGCTACTATTTTGATCTCGTCCACTCATCCCAACTCTGATCTCTATCTATGTAAATTTTCTTTACTTACTCTCGAGCGATTCTCTTTCTTTTCCAATGGGAAGCATAATTTTGACAGGGAAGCTTAGCTCACTTGATAGCTGACTCGCGCCCTTCTATGTTTCTGGAGATTTTGATCTGACTGCCCGGTGTAGGAGGTAAAGCTGAGCAGGGCAAAGACCTTTTTCTTACATAGGGGAGCTCAAGCAGGTGAGGAAAGCCACGCGAAAAGAGAGCCTTTGTCAGCAGAGGAAGGAGTTCATGATTGACAATCTCTTGAGAAGAACAATCCCAACAAACAGGAGAAATCATCAATTAGAACTAAATCCAGCACCAGCATAGGGTGGTTTCTATGCAAGGAGAACAGGGATCCTCTAACACCGAACAAGCACCCCCTTCCTGGAAAGAGAGAGACTTCAGAGAACGTCTTGTCTGCCCCCCTGATTTTAGTTCATTAGCCAGATTTGGATGTTTACCTCTTGCATCAATGGGGGATTGCCTTTCCCCATAGAGGTACGATTTTTATTGTATTAAGGAAGAGTACTGTGACTAGTCATCCACCAAAGCTTTTCTTGTTCGCCCTACTGATACTGATAGAGAGTTAATGGGGTAGTATATCTTGAACAACCTAACCTACTTCTGCTAAGGCTTTGACGGATCAAAGGCTGGTCAATAAGCAGCATCTCCATCAAACTTTTGTGAGGTTCTCCTGGGATCCTATCTATCCTTGTGAAAAAAAGGATTGGACTCCAACTTATCGTCTAAAGCCTGTGATGAGTGCTTATAAAGGCAAAGATATGGATTCTCTTTTTGAATTGCTTGAAAGCGCTCGTAAGAGGTAGATGATCCCCTTTGAGGAAGAAGGATTTTTTTTCCACCGGAGAAAGCTTTCTGCTTCCCGACCATGAATCTCTCCCTGTTGATTGTGACATAAGGATTTAATCAAGCAAGAATGAGGAAACTTTGACCTTAATTGAATGTGCTACACCTGACAAAAGAAGTTGGTCGTTCGGGAGTGTAATTATGTGATGTGATGAACTAGCCTTTGTCGACTTTGAAAGGTGATCCATATATCATAGGCCAGGCAATGGATGCTACTTAGTCTCCTCTTTCAACTTCTTCGTCAAAGGGAAGAGATACCAGGAAGCTCTGTTCCTTCTTGCAGGGTGGCATGCCTCCGTCTGAGACTCTACCCTGCTCGTTGGATGTATGGGGCCTCTTCAATTCATCTTTGAGGTTTTTTTCTATCCCCGCTTCCCTACTGAGTTCCTCCGTCTCTCTTGCATGGTGCCCCTCTGTCCCTCCCTTTTTGAGAGGTGATCCACCAATCCTTTTTCAACCTAAAGGTTGATTTCAAAGCCGAGACGGACGAAGTTTGGTCAAAATGTAGTCGTTGAAGCCTTTCTGCAACATCTTCCTGTCTATAGATTTTTTCTACGCTACAAGTCCGCTGTTAATCTTGCTTTCCTAAATCCGAATGTTCATTCTTTTTATAGATCTCCAATCTATGGAAAGGAGGGATGATTCGAGGATACCCAGACCTAGTTAAGGACACTAGGACAGGCTACAAGTCAGGTTTGAAGAGAACTCCTCCATAGGCCTTCTGAAGACTGGAGGCACACTGCTTTAAATACAAAGCTACATGCAACCACCCAAACATCTTCCCTAACATAAACCGCAAGTGCACGGGTGTCAAAGTAATAATTACCCCGGTGAGTGGGTAGTCGAATCCATAGGGAACGGAAGTATTAGTATTAACCAATTCTTAGTTATCTAGTAGAAATCAATGGATGTAATGAAATGAAGTAATTGTAAGAGAATTAATAAGCAAGCAAACGAGGAAGAAAACAAGTAAAGGAGATCTCAATCAATAAAGATGAGGTACCGGACAATGCTCTCCCCAAGGATCTAACATGAAGCTCATGATTCACTAAATGCTTCTAAACCGAGTCTAATGAGTTGAGGTAATCCAAGAACTACCGACCCTTGCCTCCAAACCACCGGTACTAGTCCCCTACAAGGTCCCGGTGGAGAAAATCGCTCAATCTCAACACCTAAGAGCTGAAACCAATTCCTAAAGATAGATCCAACCCTAATTCCTGTGAAGGATCTCTAACCCCTACAAGGTCCCGTGGAGAAATCTCTCAATCTCACGCCTCACACAAAATATGGTTGCATAGAGTTTAGGGAATACTGGAGATAGGAAACACTCAATCAGAAGGGAAAGGGGACACTCCACTATCTAATGACTCACCCTCTCAACCCTCTTTAACCTTGAAGTTCTAACTCTAATGGAGACCTCTCTCACATCAAAGAAAAAATTCATGCGAATCCAATCAACCACAAGGATTAATTAAACAAGAAAGCAATGGAAATACAAGATTAAAACTCAAATCAACTCATATTTAATAGAAACATAATGCAAATCATTACGAAAACATAAATCCTAGGGTTCACATGCCCAAATACCTACTAAGGTTTAGCCCTCCATGGAGCAAGTTACAAAACAATGATTAATACAATGAAAAAGCAATGAAAAACCATGAAGTAAAAGCCCCTTAAATTCATGATGATGGCCTTGATGGGTCGCCCAACATCTTGAAGAATCCTTTTCCAAGCTAGGTCGCCTGCAGCTCCCTCTATGCTATGACGAGAGAAGATCGATCAAAGTTGGTGATGGATGCCCCAATATCGCCAAAGGCCTCCTCCAAAACCCCTAGCTGCCTTGCCTTCAAAGTGCTCGCAAAAAACCCTCATCAAAAGTCTCCCAAAAATAAGGCAAAATGGCCTATATAAAGCCCAAAACCACGCATCATGCAGCTCCTCACGCCCCGTGTGGATTTTCCACACGGCCGCGTGGGCTGCAAGAATTTCCACACGGGCGCGCGAACATAAATTTTGCTACAGTATTGCTACACTAAAATTGCTTCAGTACTTTTCACAAAGCGTGGTCCAAACACTCTTCTCTTGAGGCCACATGTCCGGGCAAACGTCCATGTAGTAGGCTATAAAACTTTTCTTCATCGATTTATCTTTGAGAGGTCTTGCAATCTTCGAAAAGAGAAGGGACATGAAGATGTGGCTGCCTTTGTGCCCTTCCAACTAGTGAATTGACTTGAATCTTCTTGGAAGTTGGCACACATCTCCACGCTTTATGAACTCCTCTCGTGTCTTGGTCCTTGAATTGAACAAGAACTTCAAACATTGTGTCTTTTATACCCGAGAAAAAGTAATGCTCAACATAAGGAAAGAATGCTTCAGATTTATATCACACAAGCACTTATCACTACTTGTTGACCAATTGGAAGACCAGGACCCTCCTTCCCGGAAGACCAAGAACTTAAGTGAGATTGAGCTTGTTCAGAAAGCGGTATCCATCTGAATGAGACTGATCGCATTATGGAATAGAAAATGAAGACAAATGAGACTGAGGCAACCTAGGGTGACAAGGATTGATAGGGTGAATGCTTAGAGCAAGGTCAAGCAAAAAGTGTGAAAGGGGCATCCCGAGATAAGCCTTAGAGAAGGGAGCCCTTTGTCAAGCTATTGGAGTGACCATGTAGTATCACGGTTCAAAGTTGCGAATCTCTGTGTT
This sequence comes from Dioscorea cayenensis subsp. rotundata, assembly GCF_009730915.1. Taxonomy (NCBI): domain Eukaryota; kingdom Viridiplantae; phylum Streptophyta; class Magnoliopsida; order Dioscoreales; family Dioscoreaceae; genus Dioscorea; species Dioscorea cayenensis. The sequence continues at coordinate 15,962,465 of NC_052479.1, forward strand.
AAGCCCTTTCCCTTGATCTATGTCTTTATATCAGTACAAGAACATGTTCACTTTCCACACCCTACATCAGTGCACGACTCTTAGATAAGTTTAATCGAAGATTCCTTCCAATTAACTCAGTTCCGCGCATTGTTGGAGAAGGGGGATTCTCGCTCAATAGATGTAGTCAGGTCGACTCGAGTCAATAACCGTAGAGAGTAGATCATGATTCCGGCTATGGGGATGGCGAAACCCATTATCTTCCATCCTTACATACAATAGAATAAAAAGCATTTGTTTGAGATCTATATGAGAATGAAAAGCCTGTCACGGGTTAAGTTAGCGAGACCACGCCACATAAGCCCCTTTTAGAGATAGGGCGGTCGGAGGCATCGTCAACCTTAATCGAGCGCACGCACCGGGCATAATCAACTAATCCTCGAAAACTTCAATCAAGAGAGAAAAACGAGTCCGCGGACCAGGAAGACAAGCAAAGGGAATAGCCAAAACTTCCATCACAACAATTTCATTGCCTCAGGTTAAACAACCAAATTTCCTAGTTCCACTAATAGGTAGTATTAACAAGAACCAAATTCAGAAATCAATAAAAATTAGTCTCGTTGTAGTAATCGGTGTAGGAGCATACGCATAGCCATTTCTTCCGCTTTGGGTAAAAAGACTAAGCCAATCGAATCAAATAGTCGATAACTCACTCAATAAGAATATGAGGATCTTCTTATTGAGGTTGGAGTGAGGGAACCGACCAATGATGAGAGCTAAACAAAGGACTCATTTCCATAGCGGCAGCAGATATGAGGAGCTAATCACGAGAGGTGAGCTGGGTGGTCTCGATATTATCATTTTTGTATAGATATGGTTTATTTGGCAAAGTCACTAAATCTTCAACTACAAAAATACAAGAAGAGTCTCTGAGAAGGCTTTCATTTGGTATATCCTTGTCCCATCCTTTTTTCAACCCATTGATAGGTTGCGAGCTTCAGATATGTAGGATAAAGAAGGAGTTCCCACCTCTCATCTTTTTTCAAGGCAGCCCTCATGTATAGAGATTCCCCACACCTTTCCCCATGTGCCTCTTCCAATAGAGTTGGCTCCTACACTCTTTGAGTACGCTTTGGAGGTATGAGATCTTGGAAAGGGTTCCCTTTCCCTATTGGGGGCTGAGCTTCGACTATTGCTTTCCTATCCCCGACCGGGCCCGATTGGACCGCTCTACCTACTAGGCCTGCTACCCCGCAACTTCATCGCTTCAAAGCTCCTATCCTTTGCTACCGCTTCCTTGCTCACGCTCTTACTACTCGCTAGCTTTCTGCTCATCGGACTACTTGCTTGCGGCTGAAGCTTGATTGGCTATGCCACTATTTTTTATACCAGCACGAAGGACTACATGTGCATTTCATGCAGTGCCTTGGAAGCAAGCTACCTTGACCATCTTCCAAAGTGTAAAATAATATACTGACCAATCAAAGGCTTTTGTCGCAGACTGATCTACATCAGCCACCCCACAGTGACTTCCGAAGCACTACGGACGGGACGAAATCCAGCAGCCAATTGCTGCACTTGTTATTCGGAGCTAGCAATTGGCTAAATTCTTCCATAACATAATAGGGCGAGGTTGTGCGCGAGTCGAGTGATGTAGGTGCACAAGAGTACTTCGTGTCACAACCATCTCTTTTCTATATGTTCTACAGACCTATGCCTGCTGCTTCATCTGGTAGAAAAGATTCATAGATATGTGACAAGATCCCCTTGCGTATATCCCGCAAGTACACAGGTTTGTCGAAGTAATAATCCCGGGTGAGCGGTATCGAATCCACATGGAGTAGGGAGTAAAGACACTTAATTCGATTCTTAGCTATGTGGAATATCAACAATGATAAGTGTGATAATGATTCAATTCTCAACAATTAAAAAGCAACAAGTAAGAGAACAAAAAGTAAGGAGGAGGTAAGGCAATCGATAAAGATGGGGTACTCGGATGATGCTTCACCTAGGATAATCACTTCAAGTGCAAGAACTCTCTATTATGCTTCCTAATCAATGCAATGGTGAGTCGTGGAAATCCTTACATACATAGTCCCAAATCTAAGGTCAACTATGGCTAACTCTATTCATGTCCCGGAGGAGAGATTAAATAACCTCTCAATCTCGCACTCGAAAAAAGTTTCAATGAGCTCTAGGGATTCCAGGTGATAAATCTCTTCCTAATTATAGACCTAACCCTTTGGTCCAGTGGAAGGTCCCTAACCACAATTAAGCCCTAGATACTAAGATCCCTCAACGCTTCATCCGCTGCACACGCAACTAAGCCCCAATGGAGATTCATCCCTTAGACCATTCACTCTATTATGGCGCAAAGAACTCCAAGGAACGGAGATAGAATCTATCACGTTGGAGGAAAGGGGACGCTCATGTACCTCTCGACTTACCCCTCTCAACCCTCTCCAACCTATCTTTGTCTAACGCTCATGGTGTGTCACTCACTCACAAGGTTACCAACAAGAACCTCCAACCCTAGTGTCACTCTAAGGGAAATGTTCATACAATCAAGCATTCAAGGTTGGAACTCACGAGTAAACATCAATTTATTGAAAGCATAATAAAGAAGTTCAATGAAATGAATACATCCAAGGGTTCACAATCACCCAAGTACCCACTAGGGGTTTAGCTCTCCATGGAGCTAAGTACAATAAAAAGAAATCGAATGTAAAAAGCAATGAATCCATAAAAGAAACCCCTCGATGGTCGTGTCGATGGTCTTGTGGAGAGTCCTCTACTGTCGCAAGGGATCCTTTGTCCGCCTAGGATACACCCTCGCCGGATCAATGCGGACGAAAAAGCTCTCCCAACAACCTTCTTCCACATGACGTGCGATGTCTCGAGCCAGTAGAACCTATCCAAAAACCTAGCCAATACCCTCAAAAACCCCTAACGTAAGCCCTCTCTCCAAGTTGGGGAAACGATGGAGAAAAAGAATACCAAAAATCGAGATAAATCGCTTTAAATAGAGTGGAATCGAGGCGACTCCACGGGCGTGGACAGTACACGCGCCCGGTGCGGAATTTCCGCACGTCGTGGATAATTTCCACCGCCCGGTGTGGATTCTCTGTTCTCGATTTCTCGGGAGGCTATGAACGGTCTTTGCTATAGTACTTGCTAAAGCTTTCGACCTAAATAACTTCCCGATTCCATACTTTCATCGGGGTAACGCATAAGCGAGCACACGCTCATGTCTTGAATCATTTGCTTCTTCAATGATATACATGTTGGTGGGGTTCTTGTTCTTGTATGCATAGGTCGGAATGCTCAAGTGTGAGCTCGCCTTTGTGCCCCTCAAATGGATGTGCTCCACTCCGAATCGCGAGGAGGTTGGCACACACTCTAGCATCTCGCGACTTGTCCTATGTCTTCGCGTTTGAACTTTAGCAAGATCTCTCAAAATAAGTGCATTATGATCCACATTAGCCTATTTCCTTCATGCTCGACCTCACAACCACACTTTCGCATAAAAAGTAACATAAAAAGCAGACATATTAGTTTAAAAACCTAAGAAAAGTAATGCTCGACATAATGAATGAGCAGTTCAGTATTCATATCGCATGCGCAATGGTTCGTCCAACTTCCTTGAGGGTGAGGGTGTACTCTTGGGTTTCGGACCACCTAGCAATGGTTGCGTCCAACTTCCTCTCGCTCATGTACGTCTCCAACAATCTTTGAGCATTTCGTGGCATCTCCGAGCCCTCTTCATTTTTCCGGAGCACCGCCTTCAAGATCCCGGGGTAGATGTTTTCTTCTCGGTCGAACCAAAGCATCATTACTTATTTATTGCTCTCCTCTTGATCGAACAAAACCTTCATATAGATCCGGGTTGAACATTTCACGCACATATTCATCAACAAGCTCATCAGTAGTGTCTAGAAAGTATAAAGTGTCATCGAAATCAAGAGAATGTCGCATGGCTTCAGCAAGGCGGTATGTGAGATTGTCATCTCCAACTCTCAATGTGAGCTCTCCGCCATCCATGTCAATCAATGCTTTGAAGTCCGCAAGAATAGTCTCCCAAGTATCAAGGCTACATCCGCATCCTCATCGACATCTAGCACTACAAAAGTCAATCGGAAAAATGTACTTGTCCACCCTTGACAAGCACATCTTCAATGATGCCTCTCGGATGTCGACTGCCTGGGTCTCGCCAATAGTACAGTATCCTGAGTAGGCCTAGGCTCTCCTAAGCCTAGCTTTTTGGAAGAAAGTATATGGCATGACTTTGATACTTGCCCTCGAATCCGTAATGCCATTTCCTCACCTAAGTTACCGATGTTACACGGAATGATGAAGCTTCCCGGGTCATTCTTCTTGTTCGGCATGTTCTTTTCTAACACCGCCAAACATGAAGCATCTAGCACAGACTGAAGCACTCTCCTCCAATTTCCTCTTGTTGGTCAATAGGTCTTTCAGGAACTCGCATGACGTAGGCATTTGAGCCAATGCCTCTACAAAAGGAATATTGATGTGGGAGTTGCTTTGAACGGACTCAAGAACTTCTTATCATTTGCTCATCCCCTTGGTCATTCTTTTAATCTATAGGGGTAAGGGATTCTTGGCTTGAATAGTGGGGTGCCACCTCTTTCTCTTTGTTTACTCCCTCCTCAACCTCTATAACCTCGGGTGCGTGTTCTATCGGGTTTTTCACTCGAAGCCTCCTTCAACCTCACGACCACTTCACAAAGTGATCGCCTTCACATGTTCTCTAGGATTGGTTTCTCGTGTTGCTTGGTAAACTTCCATGTGGCCTTTCGGAGAGAGACTTCACAATTTGCCCCACCGATTTTTCAAGGTTTGCAAGGAGGAGGTGTGATTGCAGTGTAGCCTCGGTCGATTCAAACCTTGTATTTACCGATTGAACAAATCTAGCCAAGTGCTTCTCCAAATCCGTCATTCGGGTTTCCAAGCCTGAAATTCTATTTTTCACTTGAGGGGCTTGTTGCGGTTGTTGGAAACCCGATGACCCCATGGTCTTCTATGGTCCTTGATTACACCATGAAAAATTGGGATGATTCTTCCAACGTGAATTGTAGGTGTTGCTGTATGGATTCCCTTGAGGTCTGACACATCCGAATATGCGTGTATGTACCGTAAGTGCAGGTGTCGAAAGTAATAATTACCCGGTGAGTGGGTAGTCGAATCCACAGGGAATAGGGCTACTAGTACTAACTTCTTCTCTGCTTTCTAACCTAATGATAAATTTAAAGGTGTGGTGATCTAATGTGTGAAGAAGTGAATACGGGAGACGAATATGCAAGGGGTTAAATGGATGGAGATCTCAATCGATAGAAAGTGGGTTATTCGGGCAATGCTCCCCTAGGATTCAGGTATTAGGTACCAAATAAGCAAAGTGTTTCTATGATGAGTAAGTTAGCGATGGAAATCTAAATATAATCGATTCGGCCTCCCAATCACCGATACTAGTCCCCTATGAGGTCCCGGGTGGAGAAATCGCTCAATCTCAACACCTCACACCACATATGACGCAAAGCACTCTAGGGATTCCAAGAGTTGTATCCGATTCCTAAAGATTCATCCAACCCTAATTCTCAGTGAAGAATCCTAACCCCCTACAAGGTCCCGACAGAGAAATCTCTCAATCTCACACCTCACACCAAATATGGTTGCATAGAGCTTAAGGAACGGAGATAGAATACACTCAATCGGAAAGGAGAGGGAACACTCCACTATCTCATGACTCACCCTCTCAACCCTCTTTAACCTTGAAGTTCTAACTCTAATGGAGACCTCTCTCACATCAAAGTAACAATTCATGCAAATCCAATCAACCACAAGGATTAATTAAACAAGCAAGCAATGAGAATACAAGATTAAAAACTTAATCAAACTCGGATTAAATAGAAACACTAAGCAAATCCACATAAGATGAGAATCCTAGGGTTCACTAAGCCCAAATACCCTCTAGGGTTTTAAGCTCTCCATGGAGCAACATACAAAAACACACCATCAATGAATGAAAGTACATTAAAACCATAGAAATAAACCCCTTATATATGAGCTGATGGCCTTGATGGAGAGCTTCGACGTCTTGAAGGACCCACTCCGAAGCTAGGTTCACGGTGGCTTCTTTGATGCTATGAGCGGAGGAGGAATTGATCAAAGTTGGTGATGAAGCGCCTCCAAAGCTGCAAAGACCTCCTCTCCAAATGCTAGCCGTCTCACCACTCAAGAGCCGCACAAAAGATGAGAAAAAGAATAAGGCAAAAGCGACTATTTATAGGCCTTAGATCGCGCCTGTCATGTGCCCTCACGCGCCCGTGTGGATTTTCCACGTGGCGCGCGGTCGTAGAAATTTTCACGCTGGCGTGGAATTTCCACGCTGGCAGCGTGGAATTTCCAGCGGGCGCTGAACGATATTTTAATACAATACTGCTATAGTAATTTTGCTACAACACACTCCACAAAACGCGGTCCAATCACTCTTCTCTTGAGGCCACATGTCCGGGCACACGTCCATGTCGTAGGCTATAAAACTTTTTCTTTATCGATGTATCTTTGAGAGGTCTTGCAATTTTCACAAAGAGAAGAAAACATGAAGATGTGGGCTGCCTTTGTGCCCTTCCAACTAGTGAATTGACTTGAATCTTCTTGGAAGTTGGCACACATCTCCACGTTTATAAACTCCTCTCGTGTCTTGGTCCTTGAATTGAACAAGAACTCCCCAACATTATGTCTTTATAGCCCATCTTTGCTTCCTTTTTTTACTCTTCAAGGCATTCACAACCTATATGCATAAAAAGAACACCAAATACACAATATGAGACATAAACCATAGTAAAAATGATGCTCAATGCATGTAAAACATATAAAAAAATATGTCTACTCAAGCATTTATCAAACTCCCCACACTTAAGTCTTTGCTTGTCCTTGACACGTCCGAATATGCGTATAAACCGCAAGTGCACGGGTGTCGAGTAATAATTACCGATGAGTCGGGTAGTCGAATCCACGAGGAACGGAAGTATTAGTAATAACCACTTCTCAATTATCTAGTCGGAATCAATGAATATGATGAAGTGAACTAATTGCAAAGCAAAGCAAAACAAGTATGCAAGAAATAAAGTAGAAGAGTCTCAATCACTAAGGATGAGGTACTCGGGGCAATGATCCCCCTAAGATCTTCCTTGAAGCTCAAGATTCACTAAAATGCTCTAGAATCGAGTCTAATGAGTCGAGGTAGTCCAACGATAACCAATCCTTGTCTCCAAGCAAAAAGGCACTAGTCCCCTACAAGGTCCCGTGGAGAAATCGACCAATCTCAACACTTCACACCCTATATGACCGCAATATGCTATAAGGAAACCCTAAGAGTGAAACCGATTCCTAAATGTAGATCCAACCCTAATTCCCGGCGAAGGATCCTAACTCCCCTACAAGGTCCCGTCGGAGAAATCGAACAATCTCACACCTCGGACCAAATATGGTTGCAAAGAGAATATGGAATACGGAGATAGGAAACACTCAATCGAAGGGGAAAGGGGACACTCCTCCATCTCAAGGCTCACCCTCTCAACCCTCTTTAATCTTGGAAATCTAAATCGTAATGGAGACCTCTCACATCAAAGTATTAAATCATGCAATGTAAATCAACCACAAGGATTAACAACACTAGCAAGCAATTAAATCACAAGATTAAAACTCAAGACAAACTCGGATTAACTAGAAGCATTAAGAGAATCAATCCAAAAATATAAATCTTAGGGTTCACATGCCCAAATACCCACTAGGGTTTAGCCCTCCATGGGCCTAGTTACAAAAAATAATTGATACAATGAAAAAGCAATATAACCCGTAGAGAAAACCCCTTGAATTGGCGGATTGGCCTTGATTGGTAGTTCTACATCTTGAAGGGTTGCTCTCCGAAGCTAGGGTCGCCAATGGCTCCCCAAAAATGCTATGACGTCGAAGGAACCTATCAAAGTTGGTGAAGAACTCCCTCTCAATCGGGCGAAGACCTTCTCCTCAAACCCCTAGCCGCCTCTCTCCAATGTCTATGCTCAAAGCTCCGCCAAAAGTCCCTTTAGAATCGGCCAAAAGGTGTATTTATAGCCTCACATCGGGTTCGACATGTGCCCCCACGCGCCGTGTGGATTTTTCCGCTGCCACGCGTGCGCATGCAGCGGGTCGCTAGGAATTTCGCTCGCGGGGAGCTACTGTTCTTTACTATAGCAATTCTACTACAAGATTTACTTTTGCTCACGATGCTTTCCACAACGCGATGATAAACATTCTTCTCTTAAGGCCATACGATCGGGCACACGATCATATGGTAGGCTATCTGACTTTTCCTTCATCAATGCGTCTTGAAAGGTCTTGAAATCTTTACAAAGAGGAGGAATGTGGAGACATGGCTGCCTTTGTGCCCTTCCATTAATAACTTGGCTTGCAAAAACTATGGAAGTTGGCACACATCTCCTCATACATGAACTCCTCTTGTGTCTTCCAACTTTGATTTGTACAAGAACTCCCAATATCATGCCATGATAGCCTATCTTCGCCTCCCTTTTTGAATTCCCAATGCCTTCACAACCTATATGCATAAAAAGAACACCCAAATACACGAAATGAGACATAAACCAGTATAAAATATGATGCTCAATTTATGTAAAAACATGCCTAAAAACATGTCTCACTCAAGCACTTTATCAGACTCTTCAAGAAAAAAATTAAACATTAAACTCATGGAAAGAAAAGAGAAGTGCTTGGCCTTAGGTTCACCAAAGAGTACAAGAATAAAATTCTACAGTCATGGAGAGAATCAAACACTAGACAAAAACAATCAATGCTCTAGCAAATCAATCCAATCAAAAATGAATGTGATAAAATCCGAATGCGTGTGTGTGTGAAAAACTCAACTCATTTCAACACTATGTCCACTACCAAATTCTTATTAACATGGGACTTATTTATAAACAGAAAGAATAGGTAGTAGCTTCACACAACCTCTAAGGTAGCCCTTTCCCAAGATGCCTCCCGAGTGGCTTTCACACTTTCGAGGTGGTAGCTCTTTCTACCAAGGATGGTAGCTTTCACACATCCCATGAGATAGCTCTTTCTCTCATTAGGGCATAACAAGTATCCGACTTATGAGAGTAGCTACATACATCATGGGTGGTAGCTCTTTCCACCCCTATGTACAAACAATTTCCAATTCTCAAAATTTTTTGGGATTTTTTTAAAATAAAAAACTAGCACACTAAAGTCCCAAACATAATGAACTAGAGTCTTCATAGGTCTAATGAGCGAGAAAAAGTGCACAAAAGAGCAATCGGAGAAAAAAATATTCAATAAAATTGGATGAAAACTATAGCATGATAAAAATCCATGTTTATAACCTCCAAAAAAACTAAGAATTAAACTCTTAACTCTAAGGTGAACCTTCATTGGCAACAAGAGCATGCTCATGAAAAACACAAGTAAAAGTCATGTATAAGGTGAACCCTCCCCACACTTAAGATGTACATTGTCCTCAATGTGCGCATGCAAGCACAATAAAAATAATAACAATGGAAGCATAATGTGTGTGGGAATGTAATTAAAATAGGACTCTCCTGAACTCCTCATTCTTCGTTTGGTGAAGGCTAACTCATGGGTGTATGTGTTCATCGGGTTGTGAAGCTCACATGACCGTGTAACAATATCACATGATCATGTCTATGACTAAAACACCATCAACATCACTCTCAAGGCCATCTGCACATAGACAAGGGGTTCAGTGAAGCTCAATAAAATAGAAAAAGATGTACTGAGTTCTTATAAGTAAACACATGAAGCACAAACTCGCACAAACAAAACAAAACACAAAGTTAACTAAAGTCTAAAAAAACAAAAAAATAAATAAAATAAAAATAAAGAAAAAAACTATAAATGAAAAACAAAAAGTAAAAGAAAAACTAAAGAATCATGAGTGGGGACGCCTCAAGCATCAACATCGTCTTACGGTGTTGCGGTGTGCCAAAAATAATGTTCTCATCCAAGGTTAACCGTATGAAATTCAAGCATTTCGGAACAAGTTTTTCGGTCCTTGGTGTCATACCTGCAAATAAAGCTTCAAAAGAAGTCAGTTAAGCATGAATTTGATGAGTACAGGGCTCCACGCGGGCGTGGAGGGCAAGCCAAGCACTTTTCTGGCCTTATTGGGTACTTTTCCAGCCCACGCGGGCGTGTGGGGAAGCCACGCGCCCGCGTGGGCGCGTTCTGGTCTCGGCCAGGGCGCCACGCGAGCGCGTGGCGCCCGACCCAGCGCGGGCTGCGGCGGGCTGCGCGCCCGCGTGGGAGCGCAGCCCAGCGGCCAGCCCTCGCCCATGCGGGCGCAGTGGGCGACCACGCGCCAGCGTGGGCGCCTAAACCATGGCCAAGAAGCCATGATTGGGCTCCAACGCTTCCAAAAATTTCTGATCCATACATTCTAAAGTGTTTCTACAAGATTTTCCATGAAAAACAACACTTATAAACCAATAAAACTCTATGGATTGGCAAAATAAGGGCATAGAGAAGATAGGGGAAAATGAAGTTTACCGGAGCAAATCGGTGAAGGAAACTTAATGCAAATGCCGGCAAAACACTTTTAAATCTCCAAGGAGTTGAAGAAAATTAGTTTTTGTGCTCAAAAGTTCAGATTCTTGAAGATGGAGAAGTGGGAGAAGATGGGTGTAAGTGGTGAAGATAATGAAAAGTGACCCCTCATAATCTTATAAGCCACATGGGGGTGTGGAAATTCCACACCCCGCTTGGGTACTGTACACGGCCGTGTGGAAATTCCACACGACCGCGTGAGCTGCAAAATTTCTGCAGACAGTCCACGCAAGGCTCCAAAATTCAAATCAACACTAACTCTTCAAATATAAACATAAATTACACCCTCGACCATGCCACATACACGAAAATCAATTTAAATCACCAAAATTTTCCATGAAAAACTTTAACACCAACAAAAATTCATCAAAAGCACCCACTCATGAATTTATTACTGCAGAAAATGAAAAATCTAAACTAGAAAACAATTAAAAAAACTTGGGTTGCCTCCCAAGTAGCGCTTGTTTTTACGTCACTAAGCTTGACGTACCTCTTGCTTACATTATGGAGGCTTGAAAAGAGTGTGTTCCTCGCGACTAGACATTGCATAGCTACTTCCTTTAAACCAAAAATCAGCTTGCCGGGAAGAAGTATTTGTTGGAGAGTCCAACCATCTTACTTTTGGCCTCCAAGGAAACAATTTGGGTTGGGAATTGTCCAAGCTTAGCACAGGTGGGTCATTGGATGGCTTCAATCTCCTACCCACATCTTCTTCCCTTCCCAAAACCTCTCTCTTGCATTGTAAGAGTTGATCAATCACAAAGAAAGATGCTTGTTCCATAACCTTAGGGTTTGCTTCTTCTAATGTATTTTCAACTTGAGAGGAGCATGACACTAGCAAATCCCCTTGAAAATTTTCTCGCTCACAAGCACAATCTTCAGTCACACAATCCAAAATCTCAAAATGATATTCAATTTCTTGTTTTTCCTTTTCTGCCCCAATGTACTCAATTTGCCCAATTTCTTCCATGTTGTTCATGGCCTCATCATGTCCCGGAGATACTTGCCTTGCTTGTTCAAATTCTTCTTTTTCCTTAGCAAGCATGTCCAAGATCTCTCCTAATTGATGCTCAATGTTTTTAATGGAGACCTCGTGACAACTTAATGTGGCCTCAATATTTTGGAAACGGGCATCGGTTGCTTCAATAAATCTCGGTAGCACTCTTTCCAACCGAAGTACATCTTCTTCAACTTTCTCATCCCATTGAAGTTCTTGTTGAGGTGCTTCCCATTGTTGTCTATCAATATCCCACAACAGGTTTGGGTAGCTCCTTTGATTTGAATGATAGTTGATGCGATATGGATTGTGTTGTTGATGAACATTGACAAATTGATCAATTTTTCTAGTGAGAGCATCAACCTGAAAATATAAATCTACAACTGGATTAATCATCATTCAAGTTCCATGCAAGAAAAAGTAAATAAGACAAAATAAAACAAAATAGAATGGTGGAAGAAGATAGAGGGGAATATGATGAAAACAAAATAAAAACCGATGAGAATGATGGAAGAAAAAGAAAGTGTGGAATAGACAAAATAAAGAAAAAGATATCTGGCTAGAGCAACAAAGTCCTAGCGTTCCTAAAGATTGATCCAACCCTAATTCCCGCCGAAGAATCCTAACCCCCTACAAGGTCCCGGCTGAGAAATCTCTCAATCTCACGCCTCACACCAAATACGGTTGCATAGAGCTTAAGGAACGGAGATAGAATACACTCAATCGGAAAGGAGAGGGGACACTGCACTATCTCATGACTCACCCTCTCAACCCTCTTTAACCTTGAAGTTCTAACTCTAATGGAGACCTCTCGACATCAAAGTAATAAATCATGCAAATCCAAACAACCACAAGGATTAATTAAACAAGCAAAGCAATGAGAATACAAGATTAAAACTTAATCAAACTCGGATTAAATAGAAACACTAATATAAAGGCGCTATGAATCAAAAATTAATAGAGCGAGAAGCGACGACGATGATGAAACTATCTCAAATACAAATAAAAATAAGCGAATGCCACCGCTTCCACTCTAGTTGAAAGCCCTTTTTCAAAAGAAAGGAATTGATAGACCAATGTGGGTTCCAACGACTTCAAAAAGGCTGATGAAAGCATCTCATTAGCATGTCCTTGCCAATGGCTTCAAGTCTTATTTTCATTTCATGCCCAAGCCTTCACGGCTTCCAACTATCCAAAGCAAGGAGCTTAGCTTATTTCCCTGGCACTGGAATGCTACTAGTAACTGACATTTTTTAAAGCAAGGAACTTATTTACCATGGTCTTACTGAGAATAAGTTCTTACTTCATCCGCTGCTCTTAGGAAGAATGAATCCACTTCTTTGGTGGAAGATTTCAAGGGAATTGAATCAGAAGCATGGAATAGGACAAGGTTTACGTTATGCCTGAAATCTAAGAGCAATAGGAGGTTTAATCAATAGTAGAAGATATCCACGAGCAGAATGAATGAAGGCAATCCTTGAATCGATGGACGGAAGGAGCTTTGAGCAAAACCTGTTGAGGAAAAGAAGGGAATAAAAGCCTGTTGGTTGATGTGGATTACCGTTGTGTCTTTCCTTCTTATCCGTCGATTGCCAGTATGGAGAGAGGGAGAGAAAAAGGAAAGGAGTAGGATTCACACTAATCGAGACTATCTAGAACCCCAAAGGAGCACTAGACTATTTTTATAGCATTACCTTATTAAACGAGTAGTAGTTGCAATAGGATAAGGTAAAGGCACGCAAGTCACTTCTTGCACTAAGGCAAGGTTTAGAATCCACATGGGGAAGGGAATGAGCTGGTGCTATAATAGGAATAGGCATTTGCTCTTTGAGGTTGCAACTCGATTCTTTTTCTTTTTAAAGAATAGAGTTGCTTTGTGCAATTGAAGATGAAGCCGCTTCGACGGAAGAGAATACAGGAATAACCGTTGTTCACGTAACCGCTCTTGTCTTCATATCAGCTCTGGCTATTATTGGAATAATAGCTGTTGGGATCTTATCCCTCTGCTTGGCTCTTTCCTGTGTTAGCACGAATCGGTTCAAAATAGGTTGTTTCGGAAGAGAAGAAGAGAATAAGCTCTTTGAAAGAATAAGCTGTTCATAGAGCCAACCTGTGAATCTAGGTAGCACTTTCTTTGACAGGCTTGCACTTTAGATTTGTCCATTTGACTGGGATTTCTAGGGTCCTTTATAAGAAGAAAAGCGAGAAAGAAAGGATGAAGGAGAGTTTAAGTAGCGAACGAGGATAAAAACTGAGATAATCTGCCTATGCCTCCTTAGCTTTTCGGCTTTGACCTTCCCTTTGGGAACGGATCATGAGACCATCATCATCATAAAAGCAAGGAACTCTAGCCATAGATATGAAAGATCAGTGGCTCCAAGAACTTGATGAGAGAAGCAGGGAAAAATAGAGAAGGAAGCCCAATCAGATGAAGTTCACGAGGTGATGCTCGCCGACGCGGCCGAAGAGTTCGATGATGGGAATCCATGGTTTGACGACATCAAGAATTATCTAGAAGATAAGATGGATCATTCCCTAGTTTGCTACGGTGAGATGACAAGAAGGCAATCAAGCGGATGGCGACGAGGTACACCCTAAAGAGGAGGAATTTGATATCGATATTCATACAACGATGTCCTCCTGAGATGTGTGGATGATAATGAAGCCCTGGAAGAAGCTCATTACGTGTCTGTGCCGGTCACGTCAATGCTCAGATGCTGGGCCAAGAAGATCATGAGGCGAGAGCAATTATTGGCCCATACTTTAAGAAAAGAAAGAAGACTCCGAGTATCTATGTTCGCTGCAGTGTATCAAATGCGGATCCATGCTCCCAGACATCCTCACTTCATCCTCTGACGTCACCCTGGCCATTCTCTATATGGGCCTTAGATTTGATTGGGCCCCTTAAAAGCACAGTTGAGAATACCAATCGGCATGCCTTCGTCCTTCACTGCTACTGAATACTTCAAAAACAGGTGGAAGCCGAATCCTCCAGTACATGTCAAAAGCTTCTACACTCGTGCGGTTCATTAAAAAGAACATCATCACTCGCTTTGGTGTACCCAAGATGCTTGGGTAACAGATAACAGGGCTACAGTTCTTCTCATGCGAGTTACAATAATGAAATTATGTGACAGGGGATTACATTTAATTTTTTTCATTAATCCTCACCCCAGGGCAATGGTCAAGCAGAGGCTACAAACAAGACAGCTGATGAAAAATAATGAAGAAGACGTTCGAAAACTCATAAAAGCGTCGATTTTCCCGAAAAATTCTTGATGCTCCGAGGGGCTTCTCGAACTTCCATCCGCACTCCAACCGGTCAAACCCCATACGCACTCACATACGGAATGGAACATATGAGATCTTGATTCCCTTTCTTAGAGTTGAACTAAAAAATTCATTAAGATGAAAAAGAAGCTCTTCTTTCTTCAGGTTTAAGGGCCTTCCCACGAGGGATAGCTCTGATTTAAGGAATGAGGGTTTTCCATTCCATCTAAAGGTCGGGTTCAATCGAGGTTAGCCCTGATTCATAGGATGGATTGGAAGTTTTTGGTTTTGACTGATAGATTTGAGGGCTCTATGTGGGTCAGCCTGCCCATGTCTGTCTGTGCTCGAGATACACAAAGGGGCAACCATGGGCTATATTTCAACTGATGGGCCTATTTTTCTAGCTCAAATTTAAGCGTTCGTTGTACCAGAGGGTCACTAAAACTAAAAAATTGCTCCATGCATTGAAAAACAATCCCTGTAGGACCATGTGTAGACAATACAAGATGATAGAAGTCTTGTTACGCATGCAGACCTTCTCTCGTCTTGGATTTAGTAAGCACTTAAGGGACAAACAAGGCAGTTACACATGATCTCATGGCCTACTTCTTCCTGGTCTCCTCTCCAGAAGGGCTTAAGCTGAGTCTAAGCTATTTTTTTCTTACTTAGCTTGGCACGGCAGTTGACGTCTAACTCAAAGCTTGGATGCACCCTTCCCTGTTCCCACTTCTCCCAACCCTACCCCACTTTTCTTGCAAAAGAAGAAAAATCCACCTTTGGAACTAGTTGAAATTCTTTTGTGATCAGCGATGTTTTCTCATAGAACTGCGATAGCAGTCACAATCTCTTGAGATGAAAGGCAAGATTAGCAAGGGGAGCTCACTATCACGGGGCTTATGAACATCTTTTTGCATTCATTTTGATCTTGTCTATTATTGTGAAAGAGTCTTTAAAGTCTTGAGTGCAGTGACTAAAAAAGATATTTCCATTTTTCCATGTGAAAGCAAAAACCCCCCTCGGTGCACGGGGTCCCCGATGAGTCAGAGCAAGACCCGGAAGATTTAGAATAAGAAAGAAAGAGGTAACAATACATTGAAAACAATAGATCTAACAAGCCAAACCCTAAAAAAAGAGAAAAAAATCTTTGAGAAAATCTCTATTAGTTAATTACGCTTTTATGAGCGAGTAAAGTGTAGCGCATACGAAGGCCCAATGAGGAGTTTAGGTAAGAATAGGGTGAAGCGGACCCATTTCAAGTACTATCCTCGGCGCAAAGCCGGAGAAAGAAATGGAGTGTTTTTCCAATCCGCTTGCGAGCGTCTGTTGTTTCAACAAGAGCTCAGTTATTTGAATAAAGAAGGTGTTTTCGTTGGCCTTGGCACTGAAAAAAAGTATGAAGGTTGAGATAGGGTTTCAAAGCTCCTATTATTGGATGTAGTCTTTGTTCCATTTTAAACTTCTGCTCTATGGGTAGGCGTGTCCTTGTCTCTTATCCAAGATAGAAAGACCTCTTTTTCGGTGGCTTAGCTTGAATTGGATTTATTTGAAGCCTACCCCCATCCATAAATGATAGATTGATTGACCCGCCCTAAAAGGGGAAACTTTTTCTCATATTGGATATCGAATAGAAAACGCATGCAAAAGGCATCTCTTTTCATTGCCCTAGCTCGGAAATGAGTACCTTCTCTTCCTGAGTACACATCGAGGAAGAGAATCTCTTTGGTTGCCCGACTTGGACTACGTATCGCATCTCAAGTACGCATGCAAAAGACTAACTTACCGAGGGACAAGAAAGACCACTTTTCGCTAAGAACTTACCATGATATCTTCATTTTACTTGTAGGGGAGGTAGAATAGAACTCACTGGCAAAAAAACGACTTGACATTTTTGCCATGCTAGAGCCGGGGTAAAGGGTGTTTGATCATGGCTCGAGCGAGATGAGTGTGTGACTATGGTGGGCGTACTTGACCGGTGTCTCCAGTGGCACAGATTGAATGTAGATATCATGAGCGAGGTGCAGGATACCGGGGCCGAGAAACCGGGCAAGCACTCCCCTAATGTGCCGATCGCTAGCGCATCCAAGGCCCTAGCGCCCGGCTCTGCTGGAGAGGCCAAGCCGTCACTTTGATGCGAGAAGTGAGTGCGTCTTGGTTTGGATAGACTGATTCTATGAATGCTTAGCCCTAAGAAAACAAGTGCTAAGTTTCATTTTCAGATCGGTGAATAAACCGAAAGAAGAGACCTTTCTCGCTCGGTGCCGCACTATACTCTGCTTCAACAAATGAGAGTTTTACGTGGGATCGGTGAACCATGCGAGTTTGGTTAGATGCGTGAGACGGAGGGCTCGTAGTACTTAATAAGTGCTGACTATGCGATCGAGCGAAGGAGCCCTAAATCGACCCTCCTTTTCTTTTTATTCAAAAGACACAAAAGCACAGTACAAAGAGATTCGACTCTCGGAAGAGACCTTATAGCTACCGATTACGGCATCGACCCTATCTTGATTAAGACCCGAAAACCTTATCTAAAAGTAGAGCCCAGTTGAAGCTGTCATTTAAATCATAGAATAGAAAAGAAACTTTTTAGGGATATAGATAGAGTCTCACTCGAGTAAAGAGAGTTATAGATTACGTAGAAGAGAATCGAGGTATGCAGCTACAAAATGCGAGCCGGCCGGTTCTAGTTAGTGGAAAGAATATAGTACTTTGAGTACTAACGCTCCCGGGCCCCGGTTTGCTTTTGCGTGCCCCACCAGTCAATCACATGTTGCCTACACTTTAGCGCTTGCCGCATAGATTCTTTAGATCTAAAGAATCCATGCTTCCCGGGAGGCGAGACTCTATCCGGATCTCAAAGAATAACGAGCTAGGCGGCGGTGGGCAAAGAAAAAGGCGAGCCGACCCGATGCAGGGACTTGGTGATACATTCTTCTTTCGAGCATTTTGCCAATAGGCGAGGGCGTCCATACGGGGGTGGTGCCTTGACTTTCAAATGGCAATGCACATTCTACGCGTGGGAGGGCCTTTCACGAAAACCAAACCCCCTCCCACGATTAAGTACCGGTTGCTTTGCTTGTGAGGACCATTTAGGGTTAGTGGGAGCATTGTCCCTCGAGTTCTTACCAACCTCGGTATGTAATCGACATCTAGCTTATTATCGGTAGAAGTTTCATGCAAGCGACCTCAGTTTGTCCATTTCTTATTCATTCGGGGTTCCCTTCTTTGGACTTGCGGTGCTCTTTTCTCAAACCCGGAACAATTCGAAGGTTAGGGAAGACCACACGGTCCAGCCGACCGAAGGCACTTTCTTCTTATTTATCCAAACCAATCGGTAGTTGACGATCGGGGCCGTGTCATTAACACTTATCTTTGATATCATCAATCGCGCTAATCTTGGTATGGAAGTAATGCATGAGCGTAATGCTCACAACTTCCCTCTAGACCTAGCCGTTGTTGAAGCTCCATCTACAAATGGATAAGACTTTTATCTTAATGTATATGAATCTCAGAATAATAAATACAATAAATAATGATGAATGGAAAAAAATAGAAAATATCCTTAAGCTAGATAAAGGGGGCGGATGTAGCCAAGTGGATCAAAGGCGGTGGATTGTGAATCCACCATGCTGGCGAGTTCAATTCCGTTGTTAAGCCCATCACATTATTGAAAAATTTACAAAATGAGATTTAAAAATATTCCTATTTATTTATGGCGACGAAGAAGAAAAAGCTTTTCTTCTCAAAGAGAAATTTCCCGCCCTTTTCCTACTTCTTCCAATGCATATAGCTTTCTAGATGTATATGATGATATCTAGAGCAGATGGATCTTATATGAATCGTATGATAAAAGTACCACATGAGTGGATATATAGGAATCCAAATCTGCCGAATCACTCATGTTATGATCTTCTACATCCTAGGTCTCCCGTTATATCATCTGGCTTATGTTCTTCATGTAGCATTCAGACCGAATGACTATATGAAATTACGTCAATACTTCCACATATTACGGGTAACGTAGGAGACATCTCTATTTTTCCCCCCAGGATCTTTATAATTACCACAGCTTAGCTTTCAATTCACCTTTGACCATCAAATTAAATGTGAATAACCCGTCTTCTTCTCTTTGAAACAAAGGGGTGCTTCCGGGTTACTGTGGGTGCTTCAAACAATTTTGTCTTCCCCATATTACCGTATCTCTAGAGTCAATAATTTTTCTATGAGGAACTACTGAACTCAATCACTTACTGCCGTTACTCAACAGTTTTCTGTTGAGGTCTGTCGCATAGAGTTACTCAAATTGGATCAGTGATTGATTTCTAAGTTTTGTTGTAAACCTAATTTAATTGGTTACTTCAATTACGTAAATCAATAGTTCAAACCGCACTCAAAGGTAGGGCATTTCCCATTGATATAGGAACTTCTGTACCAGAAACAATAGTATCTCAATTATAGCCTCTACGGGATGTCAAATATATCTCTTCTCACCATCCCCATAGTGTATGAGACAAATGTATGCATTTTCGATTAGGGTCGTATTCTATGGTTACGATTCTACCAGATATGTCTTTTTCATTCTGTCGAATATAGAGTTAACGGTATGAGACACTTATGACCTCCCCTCTATACCCTGTGGTAATGATTCCTCTGGCATTACGACCTTTACCACAACGATGCTGTCCATAGATCAAATTATTTCGTGGATTGGATTTCACTTGACTGTCCATGGCTCCATTGCGTGTGCTCGGGGTAGAAGTTTACTATAAATATATCGCCCTCTTCTTTATTAAATTAAGTATGCATTTTCCATAAAGTTCTTTTTCTCTATAAGAGATGGAATAGAATAACCCGATTGAAGGGTAATGATCATATATACGTAATGCATTGTATGTCCCATAATAGGTCCCATTCTTCTACCCTTTCCGGGGAGTCGATGACCATATTACCTTGACACAAAAGAAGAGTTCGACACAATGCTTTATTTACGTCCTAGTTGATTACGATTCGACATTAGAAATATATTGATTCTTCGCCAATAACCGAATATTTTTTACGTAAACACTTTGCATATTTTACTACATCCATAAATCATTTTCTTCCCCAATATCGATAAGAATTCTAGTTCTTCTTGTTCATATTTTATGTGCTATGAATATAACCATACCAATTCGATTATGTATGGATAATGAGATTCCATTGATACATTGCTAATTCCAATAGACTTATTGAACGTTCCCATTGGCGTGCATCCGGCGAGGGAATTGAACCTATGAATTTTGCCAATTATGAGTTTGGCGCTTTAACCATTCGACCTTTGATGCGCTAGCGAGTGAACTAGGTGTTTTTGTAGAGGCGAGGATTGGTTCAAGAAAGAATGTCAAAGAAAGGTGAGTGAGACTTCTCCTTTGGTGAGGCGGAGGCCCGAACAAGTTGCTTCGGAAGGGTATTTTTCGCTACGCAATAAAGCTAGGGTCTGATCGAGCAAGGCGTGAGTCCTATCTATCTACCTCTCCGAGACACAATATCTTGAGTACCTATGATGGTTACTACATCTACTGGCATGTGATGTTTGGACATAGAATTGAGTCCTTGTGAATGGGCGGAGCCAGGTGCTCTTATTTTACGACGGTAGGGACGATTGCTTCCATTATTGACAAGAAAGACACCAAATTCTCCTTTTTGAGTGCTTCAAGCTGCGGTATAGGGTAGAAGGAGCTGGTACGGAAAAAAACCTTACAGTATAAGGTTCGAAATGGTGAATTGAGGTAGAGTGAGACCGATGATCCTGTAGTAATTTGGCGGACCATTGAAAGAAAAAGGCTTGCATCTGCTCCCCCTAAACTATAACCGGTCCCATCTCTCTCCGGACCTAACGTGGTAGTTTTTCCATCATAGGGGCTTTCTATCTATAGATTAAGCCATTACCAACCAAGGATCCCATTCATTCAGAACTCGGTTGGTTTGCTTCCATAGATAGGCGGAGCATGCTTGGTTGACATTATAGCACATAGGCTTGACTCTACTGGCAGCTTCACTAATGCGTTGCATTATCGACTTTTACTACCGGCGCTTCATCTTAAGTGCAAAAGATAGGCTATAAAGACACAATGTTGGGAGTTCTTGTTCAATTCAAGGACCAAGACACGAGAGGAGTTCATAAGCGTGGAGATGTGTGCCAACTTCCAAGAATATTCAAGTCAATTTAGTAGTTGGAAGGGCACAAAAGGCAGCCACATCTTCATGTTCCTTCTCTTTGTGAAGATTGCAAGACCTCTCAAAGATACATCGTTGAAGAAAGCGTTTTATAGCCTACCACATGGGACGTGTGCCCGGGACATGTGGCCTCAAGAAGAGTGTTTCGGATCGCGTTTTTGTGAAAAGTACTACATCAATTTTGCCCTATTGGCGTGTGCCGGGACATGTGGCCTCAAAAAGCGTTTTATAGCCCTACTTGATTCAGCGACGCATGGAAATTCCTGCGACCAGCGTGGGCGCGTGAGGGGCACGTGGCGGGACGCGATCTAAGGCTTATAAATAGCCGTTTTGCCCTATTCTTTCTCATCTTTTGTGCGGCTTGAGGGGTGAGATGGCTAGGGTTTTTGGAGAGGAGGTCTTTCTGCGGCTTTGGAGGCGCTCGTCACCAACTTTGATCGATTCTGCTCCATCATAGCATCAAAGGAAGCCATCGGTGAACCTAGCTTCGGAGTGGGTCCTTTAAGGCGTCGAAGCTCTCGATCAAAAGCCATTAGTTTATATATAAGGTGGTTTATTTCTATGGTTTTAATGTACTTTCATTCATTGATGGTGTGTTTTTGTATGTTGCTCCATGGAGCTAAATCCCTAGAGGGTATTTGGGCTTGTGAACCCTAGGGTTCTCATCTTTTTGATGGATTTTGCTTAGTGTTTCTATTTAATCCGAGTTTCATTAAGTTTTAATCTTGTATTCTTATTGCTTGCTTGTTTAATTAATCCTTGTGGTTGATTGGATTTGCATGATCTATTACTTTGATGTGAGAGAGGTCTCCATTAGAGTTAGAACTTCAAGGTTAAAGAGGGATTGAGAGGGTAAGTCATGAGATAGTGGAGTGTCCCCTCTCCCTTCCGATTGAGTGTATTCTATCTACGTTCCCTAAGCTCTACGCAACCATATTTGGTGTGAGGCGTGAGATTGAGAGATTTCTCCACGGGACCTTGTGAGGGGGTTCACGATCCTTCACGGGGAATTAGGGGTTGGATCAATCTTTAGGAATCGGATACACCTCTTGGAATCCCTAGAGTGCTTTGTGGTCATATGTGGTGTGAGGTGTTGAGATTGAGCGATTTCTCCACAGGGACCTCGTGGGGAATAGTATTGGTGATCGGGAGGCCGTATTCGATTATATTTGGTTTCCACGACTTAACACTCATCATAGAAACACTTTTGCTTATTCGATTTTCCTAATACACGAATCTAGGGGAGCATTGCAGAATACACCACTTTTACTAATTGAGATCTCCATCCATTTAACCCTTGCATATTCATCTCGATATTCATTTCTTTTGCACATTAGATCACCACACCTTTCCATTTATCATTAGGGTTAGAAAAGGGAGAAGAAGTTAGTACTAGCGACCACTGTTCCTGTGGATTTGGAGCCGTGATCGGTCGCTTTAACCATTCGACCATGGATGCGCTAGCGAGTGAACTAAAGCTTTTTTTTTAGGTAGAGCCGAGGATCGGTTCAAGAAAGAACATCAAAGAAAGATGATTGAGACTTCTCCTTGATTGAGATGGGCCGAAAAG